>NC_043750.1:11734220-12039845 GCF_902148845.1 Salarias fasciatus | reverse complement strand
ACCTGTGTTTTCCACTACAGTCTGAAAGCAGGAGGTGAGACAACACCTTGAAATAAACACTTACTAGTTTGTGTGTGTTCAGTGGAGCCTCTGGTTTTCTCAGTGTCCTTCAGTGTTTATAGTTGTTACGGTGTCTCGAACCACAGATCCTCTAATTTGTTATCTGTATATCATAGGTGGACTATAACTTTAAATCATATGATTTTAGTTCACAGACACAGCTAAAGATGCTAAATGCAGTGTTATGGGGTTTTTTTCTGTCTTGTCTAAGCAAAAGACCTTCCAATTGAGTGTTGAAGTACGTTGTGATTATTTTATCCAAGGATAAATAACATCACAAACTTCGGAACATAATTCATACTGGTGAGGCTCGTGGCTGTGACAGTGTTTTAATGTCCGACATAAGTTTGATATGAAGAAAGGAAAGGTTGAGAAAAGCCTGAGAGCTGCTGAGCCTGAGACGGGAGCTGAGTGGGCACAAATGAAGGTGCTGAGATTTTCATAGTATCCAGGATTTTAAAACGAGCAGATTTGAGCTCAGGTTAAACAGTTTAACAATAATCAGGCCAAATCAAGATGTTTTTGATATGCTGATGAGAAAAAGTTGATATATTGGACAGAAAATCTTCTTAAGATACTAATTCAGAACAAGAAAACCAATTAATTTTGTCTGTTTTTTTTCTACTATATTTTACCAAATAAGTTTTACCATAACATTTAATATGTAAAACCTCTGTCATTTATTAAAAAGGTTATGCAGTTTCTCCACAATAAAAAGTAGTCACCAGAAGCAGACCTTTAAGTTATACTGCTTGGCTGCTTTATGGCTGCGCTGTTCCTGCCATATTAATTACAAATGTTTGGAAAATTATAATTCATTTTACTACAAGCTGTTACTTTATAACATGGATTTTGTGCATCTGCAACAATTGTAAAAACAAAGCATCGGCCTCACGTTGTTCACCGGTCAGCATTACATCACTGAAGTGAAGCCTAAAAGAAGATACTCTCTTTTTTTGTTTTTTTTTGAAGGGACTATTGCCTTGTGCATGTGGTATGTGTACAATTTAACAGCAAACTCATGCTGACACTGTGTCGTAATTCTTCCCTGGAGAGTGCTTGTGGGCTGAATGTCCAGGCCGAGCGCGTTAGCCATATGTGTCGGCGGTATCGGCGGTTGGGAAACCACTCCGGCTGCAGCTGCCAGCTCCCTTGGCTCCGGGCGAAGGATTCCCTGCCATTCAGCGGCACCTGAGGCTGACTCAGGCTGCGGCTGGCAGGTTCTCTTTGGCCAACTGGAGTGACAGCGGGAACAAATTCCCCCCCCCCCCCCCCCCCCCCCCCCCCCCCCCCCCCCCTCTCTGTTTATTTAATTGCTAACCGCTCTGGTCTGGAGGATTTGTTCAAAGCGCCGGTGAGCGGAGGGATGTGTTGCGCTGCTCCTCCGCCTCGGGGAAGCGCGGGTCATCCCACATAATGAGTGGAAGGACTTACTTTACCGAGCCCGCACGTGGTTCCCATTTAAGCACAGAGGGAAGATGGCACCTTCGTCTGCCGGGTATTTTTGTGTGTTTATGTGTGCACACACATTTCTATATATATATATATATACATGTGCGTTTGGGTGCCTCGTGTGAGTGTGCGCTCACTGGAAGTGTACACCACATGTCAAACACATGCTGTCAGGTTGTGATTGGCACTCGGCTCACATTTATATCTGCATGAGGAACTATGAGGATACGTCGGACGGGATTGAGTTTGAGGGAAATGTTAGGAGAAGACCTCACACACACATCTACACACACACATAAACTATGTCAGATCAACGCAGTAAAAAGTAGGGTGGATTTTTCTTACAGATGCTCTGCCCACAGAAAAGTAAACTCAAGTAACAAAATGCTTCACGGGGCACAAATCAACTTGACTTTAGCATTCTTGCTGAACGTTTTCCTTTTATAGCCACTGGATTACCGATGGTAGACATAACACACACCGTCTATGTGAGAGGGATTAACATTATCAACTGGAACCTAACACCTGACCTTCAAAGTGAATTATCGCCGTTTTAAAAGTGTTACAAGTCTTTAATCATGGTAGAAATGTGTTGCTGTCATGTTAACGTCCCAGAAGTAAACCTTTAAAGTGGCAAATGCTTTTTATCCGTTTCGTCTTTTATCTGCTAGCCCTGCGTGTGTGCAGTCAGATGCTATCTGCAGGCCAGACTAAGGATGAGAATCTCAACACAAAAGGAAAAATAAACACAGTTTCGTCTGACATATCAAACAAGTTACTTTATTGGACTTTTTTTTTTCTTTTTTTCCGTTTTTAAACTTTAATGCTGATTTTATGTGTTGTGAGAACAACAACAGATCTGTGCTGTTTAAACAAACAGCCGCATCCCCGGCCGTCCCCGACCAGAAAACAAACAAAAAAAAGCACTCATTTAATCTGCCATCTAATCATTGTCATCTGTTTCGCTCTTGGCTTAATCCCAGCCTCCCTTTTTGGTTCAGCGTTGCTATTGTTACACATCAGAGGCGAGCTGTACTGTAAGTGTTTCAGTGTGAAAATACACACCAGCTAGACTAAACAACATCGACGTGACACCTGCATGAAAGTGGAAGGTAAAGAAGATAAAGACGAAATGCATTCTGGATATAAGAGTCATCGAGAAGAAACAAATGTGAAGACTCGGTTGAAACTCGGCGCCTCGTTGGTTTGGAGCTGATGTGATAACGGCGCTGTAGACACATTCAGCCTCCAAGTGGAATTGAAGTAATGAAACCGTTCAGGATGAACTTCTGCCTTTAGAAGCACAAAATTGTTGCCTTTTTTATCAGGGAAGTTTTGGCTTAGCTTTATAACTTTTTCAAAGGTTGTAAGTTGTCAAGGTTTAATGCAGAACTAAACCAACTATGTGAATGTGAACAAGTATTAATGAAGCACTGCGACATACTGTGTGTCGTATCTCATTTTTAATATAAGAATTGTAAAAATTACTCTCATATTGCTGTGTAATTGCAAAAAATGGCAATCAAGCGTTAACGACAGATGAACCCACCACTAGTGGGCAGTAGAGCGCACCAGCTGCAAGGACTCAAAGCTCTGTGTGTGTTCTTGTTTTATGATAACTGGAATGAATTAAACATTATTGCAGATGAAAAAGGGGCCACAGGCTGTCAGTCACACAGGATTTGTTAATTCTCTTAATTCCTCTGAGGTGGTGGCTTCTCCTCCTCCTCCTCCAGTAATCAGCACCACCTTCCTATTGTCCGTCAGCCAGAGGAAGTGAGTAATTCCGGCACATCTGTAGGTGCAGCTGTTTAAGTGGATGCAGTGCGCATGCATGTCGTGTGCTGTCAGACTTAATAGGTACGATATGATCATGAGACTTGTATGAGTGTCCCGTTGATTCATGGGAAAGTGAAGAGTGCGGCTACCACATGTTCACTCCAGCATGTGTGTGTGTGTCTGTGTGTGTAGCTGCGGGTTTTTTCCAACGTGTCTAATCGTCTGTGCATCCTGCCTTGCTCTTCAGTGCATGGAGCCCACAGTCAGGCACGCGGCCTCGTTGCGTCTTATTTCTTGGCTGTTTCCTCGGCATCGTCGACCGCTCCTTGCTGTCTACCATTATGTGGGTGGTTGTTGGGACAGAACTGGTGGCCAAACCTAAATTCTGGTTTCAGTCGCCCAAAAACCGCCACACACTCCACGGGGATTCCTGAAAGACATTTCATGTGTTACTCATGTATCCCCAGCTTGATCTGTCCTCATGACAAATTAAAATATGTGTTTCAGCCATGAGTGTACGTAAGTTCAGGGCTTTGATCACATTCTGAAGTTCAGAGAAAGACATTAGTCGACATTGCCGTGAATAAAAGTAGCACTTTGTATGGGAAAGTGAGCATCACAAAACGATAAATCTGATTCGATGTCTTGAATTGATCAATGATTAAGTGAAAGTTGTTTTGGGAAAGTAACGTGTTGGAAGTAGGGGATTGAGATTTCATCATATAAGCTGCTCCGATGAACAAAACAAACCACTGGGGTGTGATTTGGTGGGAATGTGGGAATCCCTGTTTGTGACTGGGTTTCCTCAAAACATGCATTAATTGGTTACTCCAAATTGCGTAGAAATATGAATGTGTGACTTTCTCGCTGTGAGGCCAGCTGGATGGTTTGTTATGGACTTTATGTTAAAAAAAAAAAAAAGCCTCATCAAAACCCAAAAACCGGAGTATTTCCATGCTGAATGCCACCTCCGCATGTGTCATGATCCATGTCCTGCTGATCATTTAAGAACAACTTCCCCCATAACCCTCAGTAAAACATCATAATCTGACACAGCAGCTCTGTGAGGACGACTCCGCCTCTGTTTGAACCACAGACGCCTGCTGAAAACACGTCCAGTGTGTGCCTTCCTTTCCCTGTGTGTCCGTCTGCACGGGACTCACAGTGTCGATACGTGCACGTTTGTGAGCATGTGTGTCTCCATGCGTGTGAGTGTGTTATGAGTGGAACAGGGTCTGGCATGAAGATCAAAGTCCCACCATAACTCCTCCGTCAGTCAGTCAGTCAGTCAGTCCGCCCGCCAGCCAGCGTATTGCCGGGAAGCTCCGCTCACCGCAGGAGGTTTGCAGTTATTAGACTCACATTATTTCAATTAGAACATAGTTGTTCGGTTAGTGAGAAATTCCTGGTTTCACTCGTTTGTTGTTCGGTTTATTTTTTGAACAACAACAAAAAAAAGTTGTTTACAACCTTTTTCCCAAGTGGTGAAAACGTTTTAACCATTTTGCTTTGAGGAAACAGAAAAGGCTTGGTGTCAGTTCTGTCAGAGTGAATAAACTCATCATTTCTCCTCCAGTCTTTACGTATCTGCTCGATCTCGTCCAATCAGATCCATTCTTTGTGTTCAGCTGTTCCCCTGGCTGGGTGTCCTTATTAATGCAGTGTGTTGGTGGTGATGAAGTGTAAACTGCACTGGTGCGGAGGTGTTGTGGCAGTGACAGGGTGGTCCCTGCCTCTGCTGGCACCCTCATGCTCATCACGCACACATTGTTCGGTGGCACCTGGCCATCATGGAGGTGATGGTGGGAAGCCTGGTGCTGATCAGACTTCTCCTCATTGTTTTGGTCTGAGTGCAGTTTTTTTTTTTGAAGGAATCACGCTGCTCTTTTTCACCAGCTTTCAACAGATCACTTGTGCTTTAAGTGTGTGTGACACACAGATGATATCAACACGTGTTTGCTGTTCAGCAATGCTTGGTCATGGACGCTGATGAATCGCGTTATTTCACATAAATGGTCGATCAAGTCAGAAATTCCTGGTAAAACTCTAATGGGAGGTGACCAAGAGGCATCTTCATCAGATTTCATGACCTTGAAGCCTCAACAAGCTCTTTAAAAAATGTAAACCCAAGAACACTAATCTGATGTTCTGTTGGAACATCTTGGGTTAAGCAACTAGCAAAGCAGTGAAAAACAACTATTAAAAACACTCAGACAGTCAACAAGAGCACTGCACACATATTTATGCAGGAAATTGTGAAAATGGTGTGTTAGCGTTGCAGTAATATTTCCTCATACCTGCGAGTCAGGACACATTAAACAGAGAAAAATATGGTCCTATTTAATTGCCTAAAAGCCGTGATCCGTTTTGGGGTTTCATGCTGAACACTTTCTGGAACGGTGTGTGCAAAACAAACAGAACAACATCCTGCAAGCAACAGTTTTGCAAACAGAGGCACGTTGTTGATGGCTGAAGCAGGAGGAAGATGAGCAGACAGACTCTACGGTTTGTTATTTTGTTGGGCAGAAGTTTTAAAGCGTTCATGTAAAGTGGATAAAGCTGTCAAGTGTTAATATCAGCTTTTAAGGATTGTGGCCAACTTGTGGAAAATATACTGCAGAAAAATGCCCCTTCCTCAACAATATGTTTTGGAAAAATGTAATCTTCAAAATACTGCCGAACCACATCCCCATAACTCAGAGGAAGCTTGTCTTTGGTGTCTTGCGAGTGCAAATCCCATGGTAAGAATGTGCTAAAACTACACCGAGGCATTTCATCTTTCCAGATTTATGTGCTTTTCTTTGAAGCGTTGCTTCTTTGGAAGTCGGTCATTCTGAAGGCGGCGGTTCTTCTGGGTGTCTGCCGTGTACAGTGATGGATCTTGTGGAAAATGCAGCGGGGCCGGGAAGGTGAAAGTGTGTGTGGGGACGCAGCCGGTTTCACTTTCAAAATCACAACCACGAATGGTTGAGATTAGGCCGGACATGTGAAGGCCTTGTCGTCTAAGTGTTTGGTATCTGTCTTCTTGTCTTAAGTCCTCTTTATTGTTAGTTTAGATTTTTGTGACTTGTCTGTTTTTGAAACAGAGGCCTAGAAACCAGCAGAAATGCATAAAAATCAAGACTGTAGAACCATACAGTCAGTTCACGAATATTCATTTTGCTTTGAATCGGCATAAAGTCTGCGTTGTAAAATCTGATTTATTCTAAAGGTGACAAAGGGAAAAAGCCAATGCAAGTGTGTGTGTGTGTAAATTCCATGAAGTAAGACACTCATCATCACCACTCATGACACCAGTTCCGGAGTGTCTGACGATGCAGTCTAAGGTGTTGTACCTCCAGCGTGTCGGGCGGGCCGGGCTGTCAGTGCCTTCCGAGGGACTCAGAGATTGACGGGGAGGTAGGAGGCGGCTGTTGAACTGATGATGTCCAGCAGTGAGACTAATCTTTGCACATGTGGCCCAGCACTTCAGACGGCCAGATGTTTGGAGGGTGAATTGTGTGTGTGTGTGTGTGTGTGTGTGGTGATACCCTCAGAAACCCCGTCAGCTCATGTACAATTTATTCAAAGAGAAACATAAACAGGTGGATATAGTTAAAAATGTGTGCATAAGAAATCTGTTGTGATTCTCTGACATTCATATTTCTCTCAGTGAGATTTGAAATAAAGTGATTAACTAAGAAAAGAGACATAATATGTGTTGGATTCACGTTGAACTCCAGGCTAACTCAGCTCTTGCATGCATAAATGGGAAGCTTTGTCCACTGTGATAGCATTTTATTTCAGGGATGTGTTATTTAATATTCCCTCATTTATTAAGAATACTCTGGCTTTTTCTGATCTGTTTGTGTTAAACAATGTAGAGATTAAATTATTAGAATGTTACTAACATCACCATTTTTTTTAAATATGAATAGAAAATTCAGCATAAATTGAGATTAAAGAAATGTTTATTTCTTTACTGTCAGTGTACCAATGAAATATTTATAATGTATTAAATATATAATAATATATGAAATATTAATCTGTTTTTGTCCGACAGACGTTTTCGCCTTTGTTTTTTCTTTTTTTCTTCTGTGATGGCATTGTAATGTTTTGTTAGGTTTGAGTTCAGTTTAAAAACCAGCAAAACTCTTCGAAAATGTCCTCCGTTCCCCCCGTAGACCCCCGGGGTGAGTTTGTTTTGAATACGCTGCCAAGAGTCGGCGGAAAGAAAAAAAAAAAAGTTGAAAGAAACGTTTCCAAGACTATGCAACTTCTTGTAAATACTATAATTGCTCTGAGTTGTATCATCTCGCCGAGTGCCTTTGTGTGTGCCAAGTGAAGTTCTGGTTACATCCAGAGATGTGTGTGTTTTGGTTGGCAGCGCAGCGCTGCCCTCCGTACACAGTCAGTCACACCAGGGCCAGCAGCCGCGGCCAAACTCCCCCCGGCCACCGAAAGCAGAACAGAGTTTACAAGAAAGAAAAAAAAAAACCCATCCTTGCTTCATTCTCTCTGTATCCTCTGGAGAATTAATTTCCTGAACAAGCACAACAAAATGATCCAACGCTGAGTTAGATGGAGTTTAAATCGGTGACAGGGAAGCGTTTTCCCTGTGTGCCGTGCCTGCTCCGGGAAGCTGTCCTACAATAACACACACAGTTAATACAGCACATCCTGGAGCCACCCTGGGGTGTCACTGTTTATGGTCCTACACACACACACACACACACACACACACACACACACACACACACACACACACACACACTGCAAGAATTGTCTTTTCAATGACATGTCAGCATTTTGGAGGCTGGCAGCACATACTGATCTGAGCTGTGTTACGAGAAAGACGGGCAGCCACAGTTTAAAGTTTTTGTGTCAGTTGTTTTTATCCGATTCATCACAAACCTACATGGTTTAAATCAGGCGGGACACACAGGTCTGTCAGAGAGGTCTCATTCATGGTCCTCTCTTTCCTCTCAGCCTCATCTTACCGTCTCTCCCTGCTGCTTTCATCACCTTCCATTCATATCTGCAGACTGATACCAACCTCTGATCTAACTCACTCAACTCTAAACCTAACCTGAGTTTTAATCCATCCTTTAATCTTCTCAATGGAAAATGTCCCCAAAACCACCATTAAGATTATGTAAAACATTTTGGGGTCGACTCAAGGTAGGTCGGACCATAGAGCCCACACAAATAAAGTGAAATGAGCATGAACACACAATCACAAAAGCTTCTTCTGATTGGTTCTGCTCTGTATCTTTCTTATTGGACCCCTTTCCACAACACAACTCTCAGAAGTTCTGTCTGGTTCAGCCTGACTGTTGTTTTTATTTTTTTTCTCTCCTTGTCCCTTGCTTGTCTCCGTAGATCTGGATAATGTATCACAGCAGTGCTTTAATGGCCTTGGATCTAACTTGCTTTGTTTTTGCTTAAGTTGAATCAGACACTACTAAACGAGGTGGGTTTTCGATGCGATGAGTCCTCAAGAAGGAGCAGGACGAACAAGAGACTTTGTCCTCAGGTAAATGAGCGGTGGAGAGAAGGAAGCTCTGTGCTGACAGTCGTGAGCATGAATATCATCTGTGGGACACTGAGAAAACTCTGCACAAGATTTTAGGATCCTGTACAAGGTTGTATTACATGTTCCGAACCAGTGCGAGGCGGCCAGACCACAGTTATGTGGAACGTCTCTCATAGAACATGTGAGCACTTTTTCTACAGTCTTGTAGACTCATTTATGACCGTTTTACATCTTTTTGAAAATAGTCCAGTTCTCTGCAGACAGCAGCGACAGTGTTCATTACCGGGATGATGCCTTCAGTCCGGCCATGAGACTAATGGGAGTATGCTGTCAACGTCTGGAAATCCAAGATCTATCACTACTTGTATACTCAACTTTAAACTTTCTGTGACTAAACCAGAAATCATTCCGATATCATTAAATATGTTCCTCCAGTTTATGACACGCACCGACCGTGTGGTCCAGTCCTGCAGCAGCAGCAGCAGCAGCAGCGCGTCGGGATGGTAGATATCAGTAGTTCCAGATGATGCCTGCAGCGACGGTGGAAAGCGACCTGTAAACTAGTTAGCCTCCCATGGAGAACTGTGTTGGAGGAAAAAAAAAAAGGGCGCAAAATACTTGAACAAAGATGAAATGGCAGTGAGATTACACAGAGAGCGGCTGACGTCATAGGAGAGCAACATCTGGTGTGTGTGTTCTCCCGCGCTCGCATGCCTCCGCTCAGCAGCGCCAGGGTTTACTCACTTTCCATTGTGTGAACACAAAATGCTGTTGGTAGCACAGAATCACAGAAAAAATAGGTCTTAACATCAAGCAGCCATGAAATTATGAGCACCAAAGAGTTCTGCGATATAAGTCACACAAATACTTTTTCTTTCTTTTTCCCTACTTCTAACTGTATTTACACCTGTCAGTAGTCATAATCTTATGCATGTTTGTTAACTTAGCTCAGGTATCAGCATGCTGTTTTGAAGAAAAAAATGATAAAATTATTTTGTTTCGAGCAGTTTATTGGGTTTGTTACCCGATGTAGCAGTAGTTTAATTGCTAGTTATGTTTTAAACCATGGAATTGCTTATTTAATACCATTGTGAAAGTGAAACTTGAGGTATAAAGGTCTGTCCTAAGCGAAGCAGGTCCAGACTGACCAGCCTCAGAAGGAGCTGTGAAAATTTCCAGTCACTGTTATTCTGTCACCAATGAAATGTTCCTGTTATTGCAATAAATGTTAATAAAATCATTCAGTGACGTTAAGTTGTTTTTGTTTGCCGGAAAAGAACAAACCGTCTCCGATAACAAGTCCCCGGGCCGCTAATGACCTCGTCTCGTCTGTGCTGGATAAATAATGAGGGAAAGGGAAAAGTCAAGCTTGTTAGGATGCCAATATATTTTCAGCTGCGGTTCTCAGTGGAGACTCGGCTCAAGCGCAAGGAATTTCAATTTACTTGATTATTTATTTCAAAAATGTGTTGACATAAGTTATTTTTTTACCAGCTGTAGTATTTCTCCGCAAATTATCTCATCACTTAAGACAGAGTGTCCAAACTTTTTTTCAGATTTGATCAAGTGAAAGTGACCGATCATATCACGTTAAAGTATAAGATATCTCTTGATGTCTGTTGAAAGCGCATTGCCAAGTGAACTTTGCAGGTGAAGACATTGTGTGATGGAGAAACAAATCTTCAAAACAAAAAAAATAAACTCACAAACAGGAATCACCCCTGCGCGCACACACACACACACCAGCTTCTCCCACACTGTGGCTTTGGAGGTTTACCCAGTGTAATAGCACTTTAAATAAACAAACTTAGCCTGGAACAGGCCCGTCTTTGTGGCGTGGCGGACTGGAGCCAGAACCAGCAGCTGTCGTACGTGGAAGCAGAAGTTACAATAGGAAATTGAGAATTAAGTTGTTAGAAACATGACTTGATAATAAGGTGAACCGAAGGGCGATGCGTGTGAAAACCCAACATTTCAGGGCAGCCATTCTGAGGAATTAATTAAGCGTTTCATTGCAGCTGGAGGGAAAGGTCAAGGCCGAGCGCTGCCGCACTTTGCCACGGTTGGGAATTCATCGACGAATTAAAATGTTTTCGCCGGGCCAGAAATGAATTAAGAAACTTGGCAGCGGCCGACTTGAAAACATCCTTTTGTGACTAGTCGGAGCGGCACGCGGCACAAATGTCTGCAGCTCTTCCCCGCCAGCGAAGGGAAAGTTCCTTCCTCCTAAATGGTTGCCCGATGCGTGGACGGTGACGTGTCGGTCCGCCGGGATCGCTGTACACACGCCCATCCACCAGCTCCAGACTTCTTGTCCTTGCCCCCTTCACATTCTGGCCTTCCAAACTCGCATGCTTTACTTCCTTTCCTAAAATTGTTCGTGCGGCCGAATTATCGGATGTCAGCCGTCTTTTGAAGTGGCGATGACTTGTAGTTGGGGAAACGGGGCAGTTTGAGTTAAAGACGTTTGAACATTCGAAGGCAAACGCTGCAGACGGCCCTGAGAGCTCACCTGTGGGGATTTTGTCATGAGGCCCGGTTTCTTTAGAGAGAGAAAAAAAAACCAACTCTTAAGTCTTACTGACTGTTTTCCATGTTCTCTGGACTAACAGTGTGTTTAACTTGGCATTTAGTTCAGTTTGAGGATGAGTCCAGATTCCCACTCCGTTAAAACTTTCACTTTATTACAGGCCGATATGAGTTTTCCTCTCTTCTGCTCGGAGTGGATTTTTGTTTTACGGCCTTCTTTATTATTCATCCCTTTGTTTTTGTTTTGTCTTTTTCAATTTAGAAAGCTGCTGGACAAGGCCTGTCATCACAGTTGGAGCGGCAGTTAAAAAAAAAAAACAAAAAAAAACAAAACAGGCTGCAAATCTCGGAACTCCAGACACACATTTAAATGAAATGCTCAATTTGAGTTGTGTTCTGTAATAAACCCCCTGATTTATGACAAAAGCAATGAGCCTTGCTGTTTTGAATGGGGCTGCTTGCACACTTCTTTTATTTATTCGTACTTTTCTGTCACGGAGCGAGTTTGAAGCCGATAGAAAAAGAGGGTAATTTTGCCCTCAGGCTCGTCCTGAATGTTTATGCTGTGTGTTTAAACTTTAAAATCATGTCTGTTTTTGTAGTTGGTCCAAACCTCAGAAGATGTCCTATCAACACCGTGACTCACTCCAACAAATCACATAAACCTCCACCTGGACCAGCAGGAAGTTAGCGAAGGCCGTACCTGCAGCGCTACAGGCATTTCATCTCGCCGACGCTAAAAACTGCACCTTAATTCTTCCGATACCTGCAGAATAGTGTCAGACGTTGGATTTTGGCCTTAAAATTTTGGAGCTCCCACAGTTTTGAGTTAAGTTCAAGACACTTTTCAATGTGTTGAGTGGCCTGTTGTGTAAAATCCATCCATATTCAGTCCCGCTTCATCCAACTCAGGATCACAGGGAAGGGGGAGACGATCACAGCTGACTGTAAGCGGCACATCCTATCCGGTTTATCCCCAAGCAAACAGAGGCCGAGTCGTACGCTCACATTCACATGGACGTTCAATTTAGAGGCACTAATTAACCTCAAACACATGTTTTTGTACCGTGGAGGGAACGGCAGCAGTCAACAAACCAGGAAAACACACAGGAAGAAATATAAAGAATGACGAAAAACAAACGTATGTAGGAAATGTTTTTGTAAAAATTGCGTTCTGGTTTTGTTTTTCAGAAATCATTGACGACATCACACACCTCGTGGACAAGACAGACGACAGGATCCGTAATGAGACCCGACGGGTGAAGCTGGTTGAAACGAAGTCCGCTTCGTGTGGTGAGTCTTGCTCAGTGTCCCCCGAAGTGGCCATCTCGGCGCTCCCTTCAGATTGAACCCCGGTATCCGTCTGATGGAGGCTTTAATAATGGCCCTAAGTCGCATCTTAATTCTGAACGGAGATTCGCACAAATCTTATCCAGTATCACAAAGTGGTACACCTAATTGTTGTTTTTGCGACACAAAAAAATGCTCCTTCCCTGTATCAAGTAGTAATTTGACAGCTGCACAAATAGCAGTTAACTTTGAGCCAGAAAGTGAGCGGCGGAGCCGCTCCTGGCGTCGTTCGCCTCCAGATAGAATGGAGTTTAATGGAGCTGAAAAATGAGAGTGATGGAGACAAGGCCTCTCGGTGCGGAGCATGTCGCGACTGAATGGAGGGAGGCCTGGCCGCGCCCGTCACGCCTGCTAACATGGTGTCCTGGTCAAAGGAAAGAGGGGGTCTCCTGAATGTCGCTAATCAAGGCTTCGTCTTTGACTGACTGCGCAGATCGCAGACGCCGTTTTATTAATCGCCACTGACTTGATTAGATTTGTTTGGCATTCGTTTTGATATTCACTGAGTGAGGGGAACATCTGCGGCGGCCAGAGGCGTGTTAAAAGCCAACATGCGGAATGTGGCGGCGTGACTCGGGCTCGGTTTGCTCGGTGACGTGCCAAGCCGCATCGCTATGGCAAAAGACGGCATTGTGATGCGCGGAGAAGCAGCTAACGGGCGGGCAATGGGAAGGTCAGCCCCCCCCCAGGATGCTTCACTCTGTTGCTGGTATCCCCATGGAGCCCGGGCGCCATTCTGTTTGAAGATCCCAGCACTCGCATTGTGTTTGAATCAAGACTCTTTCTTTCTCTCTGTTTGTTTAGTTCTTTTGCTTTCTCAACTCCCTCCGTCCTGTCCTCACTTCCAGACTGACAATGATTCACACACCGTTTGTGTGTGTGTGTATGTGTGTGTTTATCGCCTGCATGTATACAAGCATCACGTGTATCCATGTTGGTATAAGTGTTTTTTTTTTTTTTTTTTTTTTTGAAGTGCACAAACGTGTGATTGCTGCAAAAGATGATTTTGTGCATGGCTCGCTGTACTGACGTGTGTGTGTGTGTGTGTGTGTGTGTGTGTGTGTGTGTGTGTGTGTGTGTGTGTGTGTGTGTGTGTGTGTGTGTGTGTGTGTGTGTGTGTGTGTGTGTGTGTGTGTGTGTGTGTGTGTGTGTGTGTGTGTGTGTGTGTGTGTGTGTGTGTGTGTGTGTGTGTGTGTGTGTGTGTGTGTGTGTGTGTGTGTGTGTGTGTGTGTGTGTGTGTCTCAGACCTTCCTTGTGAATGGAAAATTCCCTGATGGTCCTCTTCAGTCTCACCTCGACGCTCTCTTTTCTTTCCCTTGCCTTCCATTCCACTCTGTCATCCCCACTGTTCATCTCCTCGGTTGTTTGACACTCGTCTTTGTGTCAAGCAGAGGAAAAAAAAAAAAAAAAACCCTGAAAATGCTACATGCCACAAATTGTTTGGAAGGCTTTCCTTCTTTCTTCATGACGACGTGTTTATAATTCCTCAGCTTTAAGGCTTTATTTATTTTTCAAGCCACCTCTCATCCAAAGCCGATGTTTGGTGTTATGTCTCAGCCGAGCCCTTGTAAAGTCGGAGAAGTCTGACTCCGACGGCCCAGAGCGCCGCTGGTCGCTCGCCGCTCTGCCAGGAACACACCAGGGCCGTACCGCTCGCTGAAAACATGTTGAGAAAAGCTCTTCAGTGTCATCATCAGACATGAAGAATGCCAATCATAAGCTCCAAACTATTCTGTGTATATTTCTCCCTTAAAAAATAATTAGAAATATAAAACTTTTTTTTTGTTTTCATGATAATCTACAGGCCCTGTATCAAGAATATCCCAGGTCCCAAACTGAGGAGTGTTTGTAGCAGATTAGCGTTCGGGATGGAAGCGTCTCTTGTGTCGTGTGAGCCGACAAAGTGTTCCCATCACAGATCCCCGTCGGCGCTCGAGCACCCTCCTTAGCGGCTAATCCTCAGTTTACAGAGGGCTGTCTCCCGAAGCCGGCGGATCCCAGAGGAGGAGGAAGTGAGTTTCGGGGACGGAGGAGAAACACAAAACAGGCGATTTATTGATTTATGTAGATTACGGTTTGCTGCGAGTGACAGGAATGAAATAATATTTAAATGTCTTTCTACCCCCCAAAAAAAACTACTTCTGTTCTGCTGCTGTGAGGAAAAATGACATTTGTCACTTTAATCCTGTTAACATAAAATTTGTCCCAGTCTTTAGGAGGTCAATCTGGCCTTTTGTGGTCCCTAAAGGTCTTTGAACTTAGAGCACGGAGCATGACGGGAGTGGGGAGGAGGGTCCGGGGGTTGTCTCTGTCTGCTCAGGATCCTCCCCAATTATTGGCCCTCTCTGCGATTTGTCTTACTGATGTGTCTGCAAATTGCTGAAATGGGATGAACCCTGACTCGGGCCTCCACAGACTCCTGGGTGGTCAGTCTATCAGCAAACGCCAAGTGTCTCCCGCAGCATCGCTGCCACCGCCGAGCCGGATCTGCCCGGGAAGACGGCGCTGCAGTCATTAGCCTCTCGGGGCCCTCTGGGGGTCAGGAGCGGCTTGTTTGGTTACTGCGGCAGGCGGGGACGGTCTGAGGAGGAGGGCGAGGGTCAGGCTGGGTATCTGATGGGGTTCCTTGATTGGTGCCGAAGAACCTTCGTCGGGTAGCCGACGCCTGATCGCCGTTGTTGCGATGGCGCTTTCCGACGGAGTTGCTGACAGATGTTGGTCCAGGAAAGTCTGATGTCTGTGTTTAATATAGACTGGGTGTTGCTTAGGTATCGTTTACAGCCAAACAAAGATAATTGCTGTCAATCTGTGTGTGTATTTGCTTTAAACTTCAGGCCTTTAAAGAGTCATCAGAAGCGTTGGAGCGTGCGTTTTCCGCTTTGACGTTTATATTCTGCCCACATGTGTAAGTTATCAGGAGGAAACACCAGTGATGGGCCCTAACATGCACGTCTTCTACCCATGAGCACTTCATCCTGCAGTACACAGAAAGCTTCACCATACATGTGGAAAGCGACACTCCTCCATCGAGTTTTTACTCACATTTCTTCAGACCACCACCAGCCGTCACCGCAAGCAATTTGTTCAGCATGGCTTAAATCTCGCCCTGTGGGAAAGACGACCAATTAGGCCACAGAAGAGGGCGCAGGAGGAGAGAGAGAGAGAGAGAGAGAGAAAGAGAGAGAGCGCCAAGGAATGAGAGAAATGTAAACCCAGAGCGACGGGGTTGGGGGGGGGAATACCAGCCGCACGCTGAATAACAATGGATAACTTGAGTCAGCGAGGGGAATATCGCCGGCCTTGAGACGAGCCGGGAAACAGTTGTTTGAAATCTTCACTCCTGTGCCACTCCAGCAGGAGAGCAGGACAAAGCAAGGGGAAGGTCGGCCTTGGTGGAAACATCCCAGGCTTTAAACTAGATGTAGTTTTTAATGCAGAAGGGAAGAGGCCTCCAGTGGAATACAGAAACAGAAAGGCAGCTGCTTCTCTGCTTCCTGAAAGATATGAACTTTATCAATCAGTTAGTCGCTTTCCAAGTTTAGGAAGAGGATGGTAAATGGATTTCACGTTTTGTAGCTCTTCATACTGTTGGTCATATTCTGATATTCATCCTTTGAGACACCGGCGGAGACTCGCTGCCATGCCTGGTGCTGCAAACTTTCAGGAGAAACTTAGTTTCTTGCAGAAGGACACAAAAGCCAGAGATGGAGCCACTGATGATGGAACTGGAGGTCAAGACTTCTGAGCCACAGCCGCCCAAAACAGCCCGCCTTCCTCCTCCTCCTCCTCTGTCCAGTTGACATTATTATGGTCCAATACTATGTAAAGGTTAGGAATCGTGGTCTCTTGTTACCACTTTTTCAACATCATGTTCCCAAAATGCATTTTTATATGAAGTCTGTTCATCATCCAATTTGAGCAGTAGCATTGTTGAGATATTTCAGTTCAGTCATGTAATAACGTCAGTATTAGTAGTGTTCTGTTGTCACACACTTGAGACATCTCGTGGTTCCACACTCTGTTATCATATATATTTCTCTATGTAAGTCACATGACCAATCAAATGCCAAAAACACTGTGAATTCTAGTATATTTTTGTGTTTAATGTCAAAAGATATTCAGTTAAATTTTATCTCAAGGGCTTCGTTTGATCAAATATTCAATAAAATATCATAATTTCATTCATTAGTGGCAGAATGTAGATATTACCATGTTGAATAAGGGACAGAAACTATAAATGTGAGCATCTGAGTTACTGAGGTTACAAACTCTACCTGCGTTTGACTCAAATGGGTTTTGCAACCATTTGGTTTTTTCTTTGCTGGGTGGTGACTGTAATAAAAACCGTAATATTTTCAGGTCCTGGGGGTGAAGCACTGTGATGAAGTGTGAGTGAGCATTTGCACATTTTTTTTTTTTTCTCCCTGCTGCCATAGTATCAGTGAAAAACAACGATTATCCTCTCCCCGGCCGAATCAGAAACATATGCCTATCGCAGCGTGCAATCTGCAGCAATAAAGCTTTTCGTGGCCGTCGAACGCATGTAAACTGCATTAAGTCATGAAGGGCAGCGCGGCGATGTGCTGCGAGGGCAACGCGCTCGCGTTAGATCAAGGACTCGGGAAATTAGCGGGGAGGTATGTGGGCTTCTTACCTCTTCCAAGTGTATTCCCCGGTGTCCGCTGAACTCCAGCTCTTCCCTCTGGCGTCTGCCTCAGAACAGGTTTGGAGTTTCTCAGCTGCTTGACATTTTGCCTTTTCAGCTTTAAAGTTAAAAAAGATTGTTCGAGCCGTAAAGGTTTGATCGCTTGAAAGGCAAAGCAAAGCAACGTTAAGCCATAAAAATTTAACGCTGAAATGCTGACCTCATCTGAATGAACTGTAATTCTGACATTTAAGTGTTTTATTGGCGTGCCTTTTCCCCTTTTGAAAGTCCAACGATGTACTTAGATTTTTTTTTTTTCCCTTTTCCTTTGCCATCCAGAAATGATGGAGCCTCTCAGCCTCACGGTTACAGCAGTAGCCTCACACAGATCCCTCGAACGCCGCTGCAGGAGGTTTCTTTTCAGGGTTCCTCTGGGTTCTCATCGCTTCTTTCTCGTCTTTTCTCCTTCCCTCAGGGATGATGGTGGTGATCGTGCTGCTCCTCATAGCCATCATCGTGGTCGCCGCGTGGCCGAAGTAGCAGGTGAAGACTGTGGACCCGCTTCAACACCTCACACTGACAGTTTGACGAAGAATGAGATTAAATTATATTTCCAGCCACATATACTAAATAAAACCGATCGTACTTCTTGATCTTTATTTTAAAAGCAAAGACTCAACCTGGGAAAATGTGAAGACTCACAGATAATGTTATTTTATACTGTAAGTTGGGTGAAAGCCTTCAGAAACCTTGCAGAAGACCTTTTTTTTTTTTAATGTTTCTTTGGTGTAAATTGTCCTCTTTTATCCTCGTTTAAATATCTGGATCATTAAATCAACAAATTATCAAACTCCTAAATTATGGGGAGGTGTGTAAGCGTTTCTATCCCGGGCCGAGGGCGGTGTTGACCCACCAGTGGGACCTCCCGCAGGCGGCGGGAGCTTTCCTTTCATAAGTCTGTCTGTGGCTGGCCCGAGGTTTACACTGGGTACAGTAATTCTGCAAGCCGAGCAATATCCACACTCTCTCGTATTTACCCAGGCATTACTGTAGCAGCTGTAATGTTATCATTTTGTTTGGATTTTACCGTGTTTATAGAGTAGCCCGTAGCCAAAACAAACAGCCCGGCTGTGGAACCAACATGGCTCTTTTCCTTCCTTGTAAATCAGTTCTGCTTGTAATTTCTAATAAATGACATTTCCAGTTAATAGTCCCTGGACTCCTGTCTGTCTGCGTTCACGCTCACGCCTCTTTCTGGACCACGCTCGTGTTTTGTAACATGATATTTATCCGGGTGGACCTTTGACAGAGTTTCAATACCTTCATACTTTCCATTATGAAATGCACGGTTTTTTTTTTTCTTCTTCTTTTTAAACTTCTCCTGCACCAGAAATAAAGATGAACCCAGTCTGCATGGCACAGTATTACCTTCCTAACTAAATAAATCATGGAGAGGCAAAAGGGGCAACTTGACTTTTCAATGTAACAAGAGTTTATTTCAACTGAAAGTCTGAATTTAGTTCTACCAGGCTGGCGTGTTCAGTAGTTATTATTTCCTTCTTTAATGGCAACAACCTAAACAACCACATACAAGTAAAAAACAAAAAAGTTGAAAAAGACAATAAAACCCACAATGTCTTGTGTCATTAAATATATTCATATATAATAATAACCATAATATATTAGTAGGCATTGTAAAACAGCATTGCAAAAAGTCTTTGCAATGGTGACAACATTTACAATTCATAGTATGAACACAAAGCAATGCTTTGACACGTGTGTGTGTGTGTGTGTGTGTAGCGTTTCATCGGGAAGCTTGTCAACACCACCGCTCAGGAGGCAGATGTAAAATTTACAGCATGAGGCTACAGGAGACGTGTGGTTACAGATTTATATTGTGCCAAAAACGAGCACAAATACTTCCAGGTAAAGTTGCATTGATGTTTTAAGAAGTGAAACGAGGGAAGAGGAAATCATGAGCCACGCTTTTCTTGGAAAGTTTTTTTTTTTTTTTTTTTTTTGTTTCTTTGTTTCTCCCTCCAAACATTGACACACACATTTCCGTCCTTGCATCACATCAGGCTGAAATCACAATTATATTTATGGCTATGTGGCAAAAAAAGAAAAATCAAAATCAACTGAATACTAAATGTGCTGGTGCATCTCATGAATCTACAATATTGTTAATTCTTTTCATGATTTGTTTTTAAAATCAAACCTCTGAACTGAAAACATGTTACTTTTGATAGTTATGGGTTCAAGAATTATTTAGCAATTACAATTTTCCATCTTTATTGTGAAAGCTCTTTTTTTTTTAAGCTAAAACAGAATCGAATTAAAAAGGAGCTGTTTGTAAGTTTGTGGAATGTTGAAAGCGCTCTTCCTGACAAATGACACACAGGTTTGGTTGGGCCGTTGTGCGCACCTCGGCCGTGTTTTTGTCATGCATTCCTCGGGGAAAATCAAACTGAACTGCACACAAATAAATGAGAAAAATGGTTGAAATCAAGCAGCCACACGTGATAGCTTCTCTCCCCATTTTTCCCTCGTCCCAAGCCGAGCTGCAGAGAATTGACATGGCAGGTGAAAAGGAGCCTGCGCCTCCCGGCTGGTCCCTTCCTGTCATTTCCGTGAATGTACAGTCATGCAAACCGAGTGTGTGTGTGTGTGTGTTTACCTGCAGTCCCAAATACAGGAGGAGGTACTTCAGAGGAATGTGAGCCAGTCTGAGGCGGATTTTAAAAGCAAATGGCGAGCCGCTTTTTAAAGGTGCGTCGGGTTTTCAATTTTCTGCACTGATGGGATTTATTTCTGCTCTGCATGAGGTAAGAAAATTATCTTTTAATTATGCCCACTCTCACTGAGCCGTCATCCTATTCCACATATAAATGCACTTTTTCCAGACGGAGAGTGTTGGTGGAGATTCTCACTGTTATTAAAGGTCAGTGAACAAGTTTCTCCTTTCCTATTCTGACCGAAACCCACTTTGAAGGACAGGTGTGGTGAAAATGTACAAAAATATTGAGCTATTGTGAAGAAACGCTCAAAAAGAAAAATGTGCCATATGTGCCCCGGTCCGCCATAACATCCCGTCGTTATGTACGTGAAACTGCAAATAACTGTGTATTCAGATTAAACAACAAAAGTCAATTATTTCATCCAACCCATGAAGACATTCCCTCCCCAGACAGGACTGATGAAAGGAGACGCAAACATGCTGATTAAACAAAACATTATGGCACATGTCTAAGCGGAAGCAGCATCAAGTCTGGTGTGTTTGGATCACACTGGCATCCATGAATCCAACCTTATTGATGATTGCAGTGGTTTTCCATCGATCGATAATAACCTCTGCAGACTGGCAGACACCGTCAAGATTTTGCTCCTTCTCAAATTTAAACTCATCCACATGACAATAATCAACTAAACTAATAAAATATCGAATTTCTAATGACTGTCACAAACACGATGAGTGTTTTTCATTTCACTTCTCTGGTTTTAATGTTACGGTTGATCAGCATATATGCATATCTTTTTTTCATCAGTGTGGGATTTTCACAATTCTACTGATGCTGCATCCAGTTTCTATCAGCAGAAAGCGGAACATCTCTAATGTCGATGAAAATCCTTTTAATTTCATGTAAAATTGGGACTCATTAATTCATTCTATTAGCTCTACCCATGAAATATTAATTTAAATTGATCTCTTATAATGAAGTCACTTGTTAAAACTGGTATTGGATTTGTGAAATTAAATATCAGAACACAAAAAAAAAAGAAGCAAAAATCACAGTGTAAGTAAAGTGGAACTGACCCACATAATTTGCATTATTTGCTCCCAAATGAAAGCATTTTCCTCGTGAACGTTCTTAGCTGTTCACACGCAAGTTTTCCACTTAAAATTTGAAGGTATGGCGTTTAAACAAAAAAAATAGCCTCATCGATGTAGTGAAATCTTCTGAAATTTAACTAGCTAAGCAGGTCGGACTTGTAGTACCGCTTCGTACCAACAGGTGGTGCAGTGAGCGTCTGCAACGCCTTATAAGGAGCAATCAGATTTTGAGAGAAGATATCCTATGAATGCTAAAACTGCTGAAAACTTAGCTACTGAAACTGAGCCGGTAACTCACTGCTGCCACCCAGTGGCATCATTTCCTACTTAGTTACTGTCCCTTTAACCAGGAAAGCCGTATCGTGTAGAAACCCGGCTCAAGCTTCATTAAAACTAAAAATAGAACCTGACAGATGAAAATGTAGGACAGAATCGTTGGTTGAGTTGCAGATACACTTGAATTTCAGTGATACTGCGTCTCTTGGATAAGCTAAATGTGTGCATTTCTCTGGCTTGGAAACACTAATTTGTGATGGCACAAATTTCTGCTTCGGTCGTGATCAGTGACTCCTGATGAAACGAGCGTGTTTCTTCACTACGGACGCTAAAAGAAAACCATGCAGAGGCAAAAGCTGCGGCTGTACCTGTGTTGCCTTCTGTCATTTTTGTACCAGCAGAAAATGTCCATAAAATTAGAACATAAAATATAATGATTTCATACTGGGATAAAGAAAGCAAAAAAAAAAAAAAAAAAAAAAAAAAAAAACACAAACAATGTTATATACTGGTAATAGGTGCAAATTCGGCAAATCCACAAGAGAGACGGATCTCAAAGTAAAATAAACCATAAAACCAAATCTGCAATGTGAGCTCCTTCAACAAAAGTTCACTAGAAAAAAACAAAAAAACAAGTCATCCTAAATAATTCTCTTCATGCTTCTACACAAAAAAGCAGCAACATAAACAGTCTCTTCTCTGTCCGTGGTCCTCTGTCTGTCCGTCTCTTTCTTTTTTTTTTTCCTTTCTCATTTTTCAATCAGCTTTTCTGGTGAACTCCTCTCTCGGCAGCATCCCGCCTATGGCTTCTTGCACTTGCCCTTCTTCTCGCGCTGCTGGAACTTCCTGAGCCTGCGTGCCCACGTGTCCCTCCACTGGATGACCAGGCTGCCCTTGTCCGCCACCACGCCGCTCTGGCCGGGGGAGTCCTCGTCGTTCCCCAGCAGCAGGTACTTCTTCCCGGGCTTGATCTTGGGGCATTTGCAGGCCACGTCTTTGGCCCGGACCCACAGGAACTGGTCCCCGCGGCGGATGCGGCTCTCGCCCTGCTTGTAGACGGAGATGATGTTGACGGTGAACTTCCACCACTCGCCCACTTTGTCCGCCTTCAGGATGTGAACCTGGACAGCTGATAGAATGAATCAGACAATATTAGTTAGTGGGAACCGTTCAAAAATATTTAAATCAACAAAAATTAAATGGTTACAGAATAATACGAAATTATAAGAAAAGACAAAATTGTCAAAAATTAATAATAGAAAGTCAGTATAATGCAATAGTTTAAGCTTGTTTTCTATTCAGTGAAGAGAAATGTCTTAAAGAAATCAGAGTTTTTTTGGTCTTTGTTCCAAATATTCCAAATACTGGCAGATGGGCTTTCAGCACAGAACTGATCTAATGATAAAATATGAAAATAAAAGTCGCGGGGAGCCAGCTGGGGAAATGCCTCTCGCAACATTAACAGCAGCGTCTCTGCTGAAGCCTGAGCCGATTCCTCTCAAGCAAATTAAAAACAGATGCACTCATAAAAAAGAAACACTCTTCCCGGTATTTTTTGCACAATCTGAAATTCATGAGCATTCCTCATGAAAAACCTCTTCCATTGACACGTGTGACAGAGAGAGCTTAAGAAAACCTTTAAATAACAGACAAATCATACAGCAGTGCTTCAGTCTGCACTCACAGTGTACCTCTGCTTCAGTCACATCTCCAAACTAAAATGGTTTAACGTAGATAATTCTGCAGCTCGGCACCTGTTTGCTTTTACCGCATTTCAACAATCTTTCCATAGAAGCATAATTGTTCCTGCTCCTCTGAGGTAAAGTTATTCCTTATGACGGTTTCTACTCCGCAGAATACTTCAGTCGTGGCTCAAACAGTTTGAACTGTATCATTATTTTAACAATGGGCTGCTTTCTGCGCCAACTTGCATGAATCACTTATTGAAAATTTGCCACGATATTAAGAAAAAAATATTAAAATGTCAACTGATATGTTCCCGGTCGTCTCTTCCAAACCTCTGAACACTCTGTTCTCATCATGGGTGGATCATGTCGCAGCAGCCTTTACAGTGTTTGTGTTGCAAAAATATGGTGTCTATAATCTGCAAATCTGCTCTGATAATGTGGTTTAACAGAATAACTAATAATTTAATCACTCAATACGTGTCTGTTTTAGCTCAATTTTTTGTCCAAACTTAATCTTTTGAAACTACAGATGTAAAAACAGAAAAAGGTTTAGATCCTGATTGTTTTACTCAGAGCATGAAGCTGCTGTACGTTCCAGCTATACTACTCTCCACATGCTGCTGACACAGCAGCGTGATTTGCAACGTGATTAGGAGACGCGGCGGGACTCCGCCGAGACTTTCGCTGGAAAGACACTCAGTGATGGACATGATGGACGAGCTGACCCGGTTCCTCTGAGAGCAGCAGGTAAGAGTGAAGGAAAAGAGAGAGGACTCCCTCTCATGGTATCAATATATCATACTGACCACATCTTTATTATCTTTTATCTGGCTCATTACGTGATCCGCCTTCTGAAGGTTTCAGAGTGGAGATAATGAAGATCGATATCTTGACAGTGTTAAAAGCAGAAGCTGCGATCAGGTCTACTTGGCCTTTACCGGAGAGGATGCATCACGGTTACGTTTTTGCAATATTTTCATATCTAGGATGTGCCTCACAGCGTTTGGACCACAATCCCCGTGCACTGTGGACACTGACAGGCCCCCCCCCCCCCCGCAGCGCTCCCTCCTGCGATGCTTTATAAATGCGTCTGCATTTCCACCACAGAAGCCTGCAGCATGGTTTCCCCACGCAGCATGGAGGTCAGCTCCCCGCTGCTCTTTTCAAAACAGGCCAAAGCCGTGCTTCCCTGGAGCTCCCTGAGATTCACTGTTTGACTTTTCCATCAGCTTCACTCACATTAGACTTGGTTAATACTGTAAATGCATCTAGTTGTGGTTTGTTATTAGTCTTATATATGCTGCAGCAAATATGGCACATGTGCTGCATGTTGTCCCCCCCCCCCATCCCCCGCTAGGGGTGAAGCAAAGTGGATTTCACAGATAATGAAACACTAATACCAACCAGGATTGGAGAAACTGGAGTGAACTGGTGTGTAGTTTAAGATTAAAAAGCAATCAGTAAACATACAATAAACTTTTTGTTCACTTTTTTTAAAACACCAATCTTCCTTTCACTTAATGTCCCGTTGCATCCATTTCCCTCTTAATTCTAATTATTTGTATCAAGTTGACAAATCCTGTGCAATCTCCCAGTTTGACAGAACGAACATCAGCTCAGAATTTACTGGATTTTTCAAAAATACTTTTTTTCTTTCCAACTTTTTTTTTCCAAAGATGCATAAGCAATTTGAACAATGTTACAAATATGTACCGGTAACCAAAAATTAAACTCATTTATAGCCGTTTGTATTTTACAAATCTGTTACATGTGATGAGCATCGGCGGCATCTCAGCCCTGAAGGGGATCTGGAATGTTGTCTTTTCTCCCGGCGTTATCTCGGCCATCAGTACCAGCAGATCCACCACGCTTCACACACATGCAACACATGCCAAATCAATCTGGACGCTCCCCTGACTTTACCCGGTGAGTAGGTGAGGGCGCTCAGCGTTGCGCTGAGTGATGGTTTTTCCAGCAGGACATCCTGATTTCACCTTATTTTACCTCTGCCACTCCGCAGTCAAAACACTTCTGCTAAAGTTTTGTTGTCAGGATTTCAATGTGATTTTAAAGAATCCGTCATGGCACCGTCTCTACAGATGTTGGAGACTTTCACCATGACGTCCATGGAAGGGAAGGTGTCTATAAGCTGACCTCCCTCACTCCTCCAAATCCCCGCTGAACAAAGCTCTGGAGGTTTTTTGCTGCCGCACGGCGCGATGCGTGCTCGACCAGTTCAGCGGCGGGAGAGGGGAGAGGGGAGAGGTCACACATCTTATCCACACCTTGAATGGCGTGGCAGACGATTGGTCGCAGGAATGCAGCATCGGCCGTGGGGGGAAGTGGGCCGCCTCAATTAGGATCTCCAGAGAGAACCCACTGTCTGTCACACCGCCTCAGCTTGATCCGCTCACAACCCATCCCACACACACACACACACACACACACACACACGAAGCTCCCTTTACTTGTTCTGTTTGCCTCCTTCTATTTTCCCACCTTTCTACACCTCTTGCATTCCGTTTGATCTTTTGTGTCGAGTTTAAAAACAGACATCAGTTAACCGGCTCCCTGGAAACTGTGGCAGCGACTCAGAAATGTGGCGGGATCCATAGGATGAAAGGTGTCCTGAGCCTCACAGTAAACACAAGCATGACAAAAAAACCTGATCAATCAATAGTTTTACTTGCGCTGAAGCGAGGATAACTCTACATTTGAAGCTTCTCTCACAGAAAAAGGTAACGGTTTTAATGTGAAGACACTGTCGGGACGTGCGTGTGGTCGACTCACCGTAATCTTTCTTGCAGTATTTTTTCATGTTGATTTTCAGCTTGCCTTTCGACGCCTTGCAGTAGGAGTCACAGTCTACTTAAAAGAAAAGGACAAAAGTTCAGTTAGAATACCAAAGATCATCACAAATGGAATAACAAAGGTTCAGAAATTGTGTCACAAATTTTTCTATTTGTTTTAATAACCAGCCTTTTGTTTTAACACTGCAAAAATCTGTTCAGAATTTTTTTTTAGGAGAATAGAGATGTTTTAATCAAATTAAATCGTTTAGGAACATGAAAAAAGTCCAAGCTGCAGGATGCATTAGTTTAAATAACAAAAACATGCAGAAAAAATGGAAAATGGTTCATAGATGTAAAACAGATAGTAATGAAATAAAATGTAAATTAATATGAATAATTTTTAGTGAAATTTTATCAAGTAGTATATTATTATCTTTGAGAATGAATTTGAATACATTTATATATATTGTATGATGAGTAAATATTGTGATATTTCTAAGCTTCTCTGACTAACATCAGTATAAAAATGCACCATTTAGATGTCAATGACAAAGGTGCAAAATAACAGAGCAAAATCACATAAAATAAAAAAAACAAAACATGATTTATTAGGGCAAATGTCCAACAAATAGAGAGTGTTAATCATGAATAAAATGCATAAAATATTATTGACAAGAATTATTTGTATATTTAAAAACGAACATATTTCCACAAGCACAATTTTTGACTGTTTCCGTGGTTTTTTTAATCAGGTGCACAAACTCTGGGCCGCTCTGACTTGGTTGGTGGGGTGGCCGACTCTCAGTTGGAAGGTTATTGGTTCGATTCCTTGTGTCCACATGTCAAAGTGTCCTTGAGCAAAAACACTGAACCCCAAGTTACTCCCAATGGAGGACTGAGCGCCTTGCAGCTGCCTCCACTGGCGTGTGAACGGGTGAATGCACTGTGGGGACGACTCAAGCAGTGGAAAAGGTATTAAAGATAATTTTTTCTACTATAACTGAGGATATAAGATACTTTGATCGAACAGAGGAGTCAGTCACTAATAAAGTGTATGGCGTACATAAACATACACATAATGTATTGTGATCACGGCCGTCATCCATTAACCAGCTCACAATTGTGATTGTGCTACTTTAAAGTGAGCCTAAATTAAGATTATGCTTCAAAATATTGAATTTTTAACTATTCGTCTGTATAGTCTGGGTTCAGAAGTGAAACTACTCGGCAGGTTTTCTTCGTCACTTCTCTAAACGTGTCTGATTGTGATCAGTGACTAGTCGTCCGGCTTCCTGCAGAGCATAAAATTCATTCATTCATCAGATTCCGGTGTGCCGGAGGGGGCAGGGCGTGCAAAAACGTGCAGAAAACACTTTTGGCCGAAGGGCTGACACACATGCACATGCACATGCACTGTGTGATGGGAGAGGTGGATGGCCGCTGCCTGCATTAGAAAGTCCTCCCCATCCACCGAGCCGCTGATGCCCACGTGTGACGGTCTTGTGATTGCTGCGACTAACAGCGGTTTTGGAGTTGGTGGCGGGGGGGGGGGGGGAAATAAATTACCGCCGCCAAATACCCAAACCCTCATTGTCAGACTGTGGGAATAAGTCAGGCCTTTGCGGACCACCCCACACACCCACATCCACCCCACCCCTCCTCGCTCCAAATCTCACCTCAGCCCCCGACCTCTCGAAAAAAAGAAAAAAAAAAAAAAAGCAACCCTGAGATCACTTCAAGGCCCTCGCTGTCGGCCGCGTCAGGCTTTCACACTGACGGCAGTGCGGACGGGGGAGACAGCGCCCGGGGTTGGCAGCTATTTGCAGGAGTGGAAGGTGAAGGCGGGGGGGTCGAAGGGGGTCAATGCCACACAAAGGGAGGTCAGGAAGGGAAAGTTAGCCATCCATGAAGCGTCGGGCAGAAGACTCTTGTTTGGGGGTGCGCTCACTGTGGAGCCCTGGACAAATAAATACCTCAAGCAGGCAGAGGGGGTCACACGTAACGCCTCCCAGCTCGCCGTCACGCACATTAGATTTATTGGATTATTTTCTCTCTTAGGAACTCTGCTTCATGACCGACGAGAGCCAGTCTGATTGAGGATTCTCTTGTAATAAATAAGGACGCTGCGGTTTATTTAATTACCACTCGGCAGCCTCAGTAAACTCGCTTCCACTGGTTGCTTCATGCTGTAACGCCGCCACGCATTCACAGAAAGAAACCCAAAATATTGTGAAGTACGGCCATATTCAAGTAAAACAATCTTTTCTTGTTTGCCTTTTGCATCGCTTTCCTCTGGTGCCAAACATTATATCCGCTGTACTTACTCTGTTTACAGTTCAGTCGAAAAGAAGGGAAAAAAAAAAAAAAAAACAAAAAACAAGGGGCGAAAAGAAGGCTGAACAGTAACTTGTAGTGTATGAGATGGATGGGGTGGTGGAAGGAAGCTCGGCGCTGAATATGAACGAACATCACTGGTGTGAGCAGATCTTTGCTCCATGCCTTAACTCTCCTTTATACTCCGCTTGAATGAGGTTGCCCGGGGAACACCACAACAAGAAAAAATGCTCCCGAAAAAAGGGGAAGGAGGCGGGAGAATGGATACTGGTAGAGAGTTAAGGGGTGGAGAGGTTAACAAAAAAAAAAGAAGAAGAAGAAGAAAACAAGAGTGAAATTTAACAGGGGGGTGGAGGAAAAAAAAAAAAAAAAAGAGTAGGTCCTGGATTTATTTTATGCGAAAGCTCCAGATCAGCAAAATAAAGGAGGAACGATGGCAGTAAAACAGAAGTGCATGAAGCTGTTTGTTGCTGCTGATAAATACAGAGTTTAAAAAATAGACAAAGTGAATGAAACAGAGGAGTCTATATGAGCTCCACCTGATTACCATGTAAATGATGGAAGGGGGGGGGTCTCTGGAAAGGAGGCTTTGTTTTCTCATAACCCCCCCTCGGTGCCATCGTGATACTTCCCTTTGATAGCCTTTCGTTCCCCATTAGTGTACCCCTGAGACGCAGCTTCGGGCCCTGCTGAGAGCACCCCCGGATCCCCATTTAGGGCCAGGCAGTCCCCTACCGTGAGGACAAATGTTCCCTTTGTGTGTGTGTTACAAGCGGGAGAAGTGGAAGCGGTCCCGCAATGCCGGGCTGAAATGTGCTTTGGGTGTTCTGAGTAGATGTAGTTACTACGGCGCTTTGTCTGCCCGCCTTTCACGGCACGGAGGAGTGTGTAACTGAGAGGCGGACCTCTGCCCCCGCCATCAAAGTACTGTACGAGCCTTCCAGTTAATCGTTTTCATTAAAGCTGCTTGAGGACAGAATCAAGTGCTCGGCGGTGAGTGTTTGGGCAGTTCGCTGCAGGAATCGCTCTCTTCAAATTTAAACAAACGTGAAGAGTCAGCGACACCTGCCTCTGCAGTGATCACTTTGGAAAAGAAAGGACAGATTTATGAGTCAAGTGTTAAATAAAGCTGTTACTAAATTTTCCTCCCAAACCTTCATCTGCTCATTTTTGCAACTTTTGGCATCAATGCAACAGTGCATCTGCCAATTTATGTAACTTATGTGTTTGGATACACTAGAAAGAGATGTGCCACAGCTCAAAACCAAATTCCATATCTTTAGTTTTTTTGATTAACTGGATTGTTAAAGATAAACCTTCCTGTGGTGTGAGTAACAGAAAACAGATTAATTACTGCCTAACGCTTGGCAATGTATATGTAAGTCTGAATATAAATTTAAAAAAAATCAATCCGTCTCAGCTTCGCAAAAAAACAGTTCCAAAAACGAATAACTGCCAGTGGAGACATTTAATATGATTTTGAAGCAAATTTAACTGCTGAATGTCACCAAACCAGATGTTTGAAAAACTTCAGGAAATTAGATTTTCTATAGCATGTTATGAGCATTCAGAAAAAGACTAAACAGCAGATGACTGTGAGCGTGGAGCAACGTGTGGCGACAGTGAGGGAAAGGTGGAAGTTAGATGGACAGTCGAAGTTACAGTGAGAGACAAAACTACAGGCTTCAAATATCTCAGTCAAAGACAACAACACTCAAACAATAAATTAACAACAAATATGTGAAAAAGTGAAAGCCTATTTCACAGGATCTCTGCACCAACTTCATTCCTGGTCACATTTCAGTTTCTTTTTTGGCGCTAACAGAAAAAAAAATGCTCCTCTCATTAATGACAACTAAAAGAAAGCATAAATTCATCTTTCTTTTTCTGTTATCTGCAGTGAGTCACGGCTGCATTATTAGGATTACAGTAAGAACTGTGGTTTTGGTTTTTAAGGTGTCCTTCCTTGACTGGTAAGCAGCAATAGGAGCAGGAAGGTAAACATTCCTCTAGCACTTAAATCAGTATTAGTGTGAATATGTTTATGGTTTCATTTAAAAATATATTTGGGTGTGGATATTTTATCTTTCGGAACAATACGTATCAGATCTGTTTGTTTTTTTTTTCCCCTCTGTGATCGCTGCAGGTGAGAGGACACTCACACCTGAAGTTAATTAGGCTGATTGGAGCTGCAGGATAAAGAGGGCGTGTCAGCTTCCACTCACACCGCCTGGCATCCTAGATCATAACGTTTCAAACACCCACCACTGAACTGAACTGAACTGAACTGAACTGAGGGTGATGCTCTCTGGGTGTCCTTGCAGGGATGTGGATAGGAATGGGATTATTTGTGGCGTACTTGATAGTTATGAGTTTAAAACATCCACCTATTAAACTGCCGGACTCACTGGACTCTGTGGTCCCTGCTACTCTGGGAAGATAAACCAGACGTGGCCTTGTAGAAGGAGCTTCCGTTTAACTTGAAACGGGAAGCTGCCAGCATTCGTATTAAAATTGTCATTAGCAGAATTTCGGAGCCAGGAGCATGTCAAGTGACGATGAAGGCAGCGAGTTATCAGAGGCGGCAGAGCAGTGAGAGCAGGAGGTGTAAATGACGGCCCGGGAGGAGGCCTTTCTCCCTCCACCAGACTGATTGAGAAACAAATTGCAGCAAATAAAGCATGTAATTAGATTATAGAGCCCAGTGTGCTGCCCTGTACTGTTCTGCTCTGCTCTGCTCCGGGCTGTGAGCCTGGAGCCCGTCCAGCGAAGACAGAGAGAGAAAGGAGGAAAGAAAGGGGAGGACTCCCCCCACCCACCTCCACCTCCCCTCCACCTCCCCCACTCCTGCTTCTTTTCTCATTTTATTGTCGGGGAGTAAAAGATGGTTTGTTTTCAGCTGGGTCAATCCGCTGTGGAAATTCTTGACCTGATTCGAGATTTTACTGTCGGGCGGCGAGCAATCAGTTGTGATGAGCTGCGTCACCCTCTGTTACTGTAACTGATGAGCTTCAGATGAGTCAGCCGAGACTCCTGCTGGTCGTCACCCAAAGTGTAGACGAGGGGGGGGGGGAAGGAAAAATGGTTTAGAACTGAGCAGAATACGCTGCATTGCAAAAGTCTGTATATCAGTGATGACAACTTGATACCAGGCTTCTCTAATTGTGGGGCCACTTAGTGTAAAATATGTCTGTTATTATTATTTGTTCACTCGGTCTCTTCCAGTCGAGAGGTGGAACAGGATCCCACAGCGAAATGACTGAAGTCTGCAGACGCGCCGAGCAGGGCGTGGAGAGCAAGACTCATGTTGAAAAAATCCGAGGAGGGGTCCGCCACAGAATCTGATCACTTCCAGCCTCTAACAAGACACACACACACACACACACACACACACACTGAGCCTTGTTGCCATTGTGAGCATCATCATCATCATCATCGTCCCTCCGATTCTCCCTCCGCTCATCATCGGCTCCGTTCACATCCTGTGCGTCCTGGCCGGGCCGGGCGGCCATCACAGGTCACCAGCAGTTAATCTCCTCCACATTTTGTTGCCGCTCAGACGTCTCTGTCACGACCCGAGGGAGTGGCGACTCACACCATCCATGACCTACCAGCACAATGTGTGTTTTGTCTGAGCCACACCATCGGAGGTATTCTCCATGCATTCCAGCCCTCCGTGTGGTCGGGGAAGGGGGGGGGAGCCCTGCTGCAGGAGACAAATTAATATCCACTCCATCTTCCCTCATACGCCGCGCTCACCTCCCGCTTCTCACCCCGCCCCGCTTCACACCGCCGCCGAGCGAGGCGCGACCAGACACCTGCCTCACAGCTGTCAGCCCGACGCCGCCCGCTCACGCACTCATTTTCAGCTTTTCTCCACACTTAGTTGTCAATGAACTTCCTGTTTCTTCACTGATGCATCAAAACTATTTTGTCGTCTCAGTTCTTTTTTCTCCTCATGACTGAAAAGAAAAAAAAAAAAAACCTAATTACTTTCCTCCTCATCCTTTCCTCCCTCGTTAAACCGTCTCGTTTCTCAATAACATCCCATAATCACCGTTGTCTTCCTAAACTACAATATTGGCGATCTTAAATTGAACATTTTTTTTATAATCGTGTGATTTATTTCTGTGTGAAGCCATAATGCTTTGCAAATTGTAATGTATTTGCATTTGTAATATTTATAAATGATGACCGTGTGGATGATAATGACTGGTATTTATTTCCATTTTTGTGAAATTAAAGCAATTTTTTTCCATACACACACACACACACACACACACACACACACACACACACACACACACACACACACACACACACACACCTGTTTGTAATCACAGACTAGATGATATCATGGCTGCTGGGACGCCTCTAGCAGAGGTGTGTTTGTTGAGGACCTTCTGAAGAGGCTCAGAGGATGATGCAGCCGTCCTGTGAGCCTCCAGCCGGACGGATCTTTAACGCTTCATGAATCTGACATGACCAACACACACCACGTCCAGCAACATCCTGCAGCTTACACTCCGCTAGACTACAGCCTCTGGGCTGAACTGACACAGTGAACAATCTGCACAGGAAACAGTATTAGGATACCCGTACTGGAATACTGCCAGTCAATTATTGATTCAAAAAAATAAAATCAGGCCAAAACCAGAAGCAAATAAACACTGTAAAGATATTGCAAAAAACTTTCGTTTGTAATTATTTGGTCAAGGTGATAAAATGTTAAGCTGCCGCCTCTCAAATATTTCAATATGTGAAGGAAACTTTCCTCTGCTTCAAAAGCGGATGAATTCCTGACAAGGGGCCCGGAGGAACTCCAGATATTCTGGCCGTGCACCACCCACAGTGCTACGTGAAGACAAAGCGTGAAACAGAGGGAGACGAAGGAGGAGGAAGAGAGTGAAAAGGGGGTGAAAGAGAAAGGAGAAGAGGTGGAGGAGGGTGCGAGACCAGCGCCGCGGCCCGACTGCGCTGTCAATCCAAGCCGTGCAGCAGCAGGGAGCGTTTGAGATCTCAGAAGGCCCAGCAACAGCTGCAGGAGCCACACACACACACACACACACACACACACACACACACACACACACACACACACACACACACACACACACACACACACACACACACACACACACACACACACACACACACACACACACACACACACACACGTGTATATATATTGGGCCTCCCGCAACTTCACAGAGGACATAAAAGAAACACATTATGAGCCAGATGACTCAACTTTTTCCACCACGAGTTTCAGAAACAAAACAAGAAGCTTGTTCTGTCCTGACAGCTTGATCCAGTTAGAAAGTGAAAATGATAGAATGGAGTTAATTTGGCTCCTTGACCAATTCATTTAGTCGTACGAAAGTCTCTTTTTAAACTGTATAAATCCACTGCAAACCATCAAACCGATCACATCAACCGATAAAAATCTACATGCAAAATCCTAACGATAAATATTTATCTTTAAATATAAATTTCAATTTAAATCCAAATTCTGCTTTTTGAAAACTACCAGTAAAAAACTCTGACACATTTATTTCATTGTAAATAGCTGGTTGTTTTAAAATAAATGTGAAAAACACATTTCTCAGACAAAACAATCCACAATAAGACAATTTTGAATTTTTTTCTTCTGTTGAAAGAATAAACTTTGGCTATAAGAATACAAACCGAAAGGTCTGAATATTGAGATAACAGAGGTTGAATTGCACTTCAGTGAAATCACACTAAAAAGAAAAAAAACTCTCTCAAAAGCACCGAAAGAACCTTCACATATAAAGTAAATTAAAGTCAGTAAATGTAATGCATTACTTCCACCACTGCTCACATCCACTTCAAATTACTGCTCCTCATCCAGGCCTTATCTGACGGCATTCTGACGGGAAAAAAAGGGAGTTTGGAAGATGAAATGTGATCAAATCAAACAAACTGCCAGACCCCAGAGCTGTGCACCAGACCAACACCCCACTGTGCCGCAGTTAGACTGATTAATTGTGAAAGTATGGGAGATTAAAGGAGGCACATTCCAGGGTTTCTCCTAATGGATTTAATATTCATGAATCCCTAATCAGGCGGAGGAAGGCAAGTGGGATTCAATTTATCCTGCAGTCTGTTTTTTCACTGGCGGAGAAAATATTGGGACGAGGTGTGGAAGCCAGTGAGTGGAAAAAGATACCGCAGCCTTTTAATTTACCGTGTTCTCACAGACTTTTCCTCACGTGTGTTTATTTGAATGTGTTTATAACATGTAAACCAAGGAAAAACGTTTGATATGTGGCGGTCGGATGCACTCACCGGACGGCTCCTCGGTGCTGCTGGACGGGGTCGTCGGAGGCACAACTGGAATCTCTACTCCCAGAGAAAAACACGATACAGACACACAACAACATCAGATTCATTATCACGGATATCTGGGGAAGATAAATGTGCCTTTTCATAAATGCTGCCTTCAGATGTGACTTAACACTTTCCAAACTGGGAATTCAAGCTTTAAGCTGCACTCTGTGACACACATTCGTGCACATTCATGTTTTCAATAGAAACATTTACCTGATGATTTTTTTTCCCCTAGATAATAAACGTTTATTTAAAATAATAATTTAGAACTTGTTTGAACCAGTATTATACATTTCATATCTACAATGTTATCTAATTTTTCCTCACTTGGATCCTCCTCTCTGAGTAAGAGTCGATAAACTTATAAAACTTTTTATTGACACATTTTATTCTTTTGCTTTTATTACTGGGTTGCTGTTATCATTTCTTTGTTTGACCCTCTTCACTTGTACCCTGCTGCAGAGGTGCGGAGCTGTTTGAACTCTGGGTCTCTATCCAAAGACTTGATTTCCTTCCATCAGGCAGTGCTGGTAGGAAGCTGACACTCAGAGAAACCATGCGTGGAGACCTGCTCGCTTATCTGCGAAGCGGCAGGATGGGAACAGGAGATATAATCCGCTCATCGAGCGATCTGAGCACTGAAGGTAAAAACCACACAGTCTGCAAGACACATGCAAAGAAACTCAGGGTGGAGGTGTGCAATTGTGGTGGTGCAAAAGCGAGGAGTTTGTGTGAGGAATGACAGAAAGAATCAAGTCTTTAGAACAAATACAAAGAGATATTCAGCTTTATGTGAACAAATCTACATCTGTGGAGTAACGTTCAGGTTATGATTAAACAACCGCAAAGGTTGCAGTTCATAAGAGTTATTCTTCAGTATTTAGCTGCCATGCATAATTTTAATTAAAAGACAAAAAATTAATCAAAATAGTTTGGGGAATTTGTGGTTTATCAAGTACACCAGTCATCAGTGAATTACTTTATCTGTATCCTCCAGAAATCAACACATACATGACAGTATCTTATTATCTTACAGCAGTGACGTCTTCAACAAAAATGTGTTATCCGGGGAAAAGAACTATTTAAAAGCCAATGATTTTGTTATCTTTACTTTATTTACGTTCCTCATCAGGAGCATTCGGCTACTGAGTCTGCTCTCGCGGCGTGGCATGAATCATTCTGCGCTTCAATCTGGGACACTTTGGAGCCCGGAGACGCTGCTTTTAACAGCTCGGGGTTTCCACAGAGATTTATGAAGGCCGCTGAGCCGGGAAGGCCATAACATTGAGGTTTAGTTTAATGGCGTGTTTATTTAAGCAAGCAGATTTACTGGTCAGGGATCCGACCGTCGGACATTAACCACTTTGGGAGAAAAAGGGATGGGATGGCGAGTGTGTTCGGGCTGTACTGTATGCATGACGAGTGTGTCGACACAGAGTGCAGTTTCTGCTGAGACATGGTGAATACTGGTCCCACGTACTTATGCAGGGTGCAATGGGCGAGCGGCTCTGCTGGTAGCCTTTCGCACAGCGGTTGCACGTGATACCAGTCACGCCGTCTTTACAGGGACATTGTCCTGTGGTTTGGTTACAGGTTTTGCCAGCTGCGCCCACGGGATGGCAATCGCATGCTGTGAGGAAACAGAGGAAGAAACAGAGGCACGGTGAGTGGTCACGTGCACACACACACACACACACACACACACACACACACACACACACACACACACACACACACACACACACACACACACACACACGTGGGGATACACAAACCACAAACTATACTATCTATAGGGAGTGCAGGTGGGTACACAGCAGCGGTGTGGCAACAATTACAGAGTGGTGAGAGACAAGTGGAGGCGTGCACAGAGAGACAGAACCTGCTGAGAGCCGACTCGACGCTCGCAGTGCGAGCGTTGCACGGCTGGAAACGTGACACAAGTCTAAAGAGTCTTGACATTTCTCCTGAACGGCGCCGCGGTGCGCCGTCAACGTCGTCTTACATCTTGAAATGTGCCTGTTTGTGTTCGTGCGCTGGCACGTCTAGCAGTAGTCCGGCGCGCTTGCACTGCAGCTGTGTGTGTGAGGTAAAGAAAAAGAAAAAAAAAAAAAAAAAAAAAGGGCCGTGCCTGTTTACCAAATGATAAAATAATGGAGGATAATCCTAATAGCCTGTTTCTGATTAATGTCGGCGCTTTGAATGCGAGCCCAGGACGTCTGTCACACTTCCTCCCAAACTGGGGGGTCCATCAAACACATGTGCTTCAGGAATGTAATCATTTTCCAATTGCTGAATCTCAATCCAAATGCTTAATTTAGCTCACCGCCAAAGCAGTCGGGTTTAAAGTCAGTGTAGGAATAATAGTTGTTTCTCTTCATAACTTTGTGGACATAAGCAAAGATTCTGTCGAGGAGAGGATGTGGAATTATCTGTGTTCCACTCAGTTTGTACTGTAAATCCTGATCTGTCTAAATTTACTCAAACGAAACACAGTCGGGAACCAAACTCCACTACATTCCCCCTGCAAATGGAAGCTTTATTTCTCTGTTGATTTGCTTAAAATCCTGTGAAGATCACTTTTTTGGGACACTTCTCTTCATTCACGGCGTCTTTCCTGACATTTAATTTTCCTGCGCAGTGCCACTCTGAGAGCCTTCACAGGTGTCGATGAATTAATGTGTGTTGAGGTTTGCAGGGTGATTTCATGGTTTGTTCGTTTTTTTTCTTCTTTTTTTTTTCAATCCCACTCCATTTGGCCAACCCACATTCAAATTCACAGCTTCATAGAAACATGTTCTTTGCTTGAAATTTGATGTTAAATGATGAAACGTCGAATCTTAGCATCATCAGACGTCTGAGTGACAGAAAACGATTAAAAAGACCCATGTTTTCTGAACCTAACCAGGTAATATGTGACTGTTTGACTCCAATTAATAGGAGAAAAGCTAAAGTGTGTAAAAGCAGAGCGTTCTTTATCTTTACGTCGACTGAGTGGCGATACGGTTGTTATTCAATCAGGCAGTACAACAGACAAGCTCTCGGGGAGATCCACGTTACAGTGGGCCTCGGGGAAAGACTGCCGTAAAAGCAGTAATGTAATACGGCATCTCTTCTCTTTATGATTGACCTCTGACCCCTGGAAACAACAGAGTTGTTGTTTCCTAGAGATAATCTGACAAGTGAGGTACGACAAGACAGCTCTTTCCTCCCGGGCTGAAGTCCATATTTCGGTAGGACGGTGTGTGTTCCAGCGGAGCCCCTCCCTCCCTCCTCTCTCCCCTCGGTCACACTCTCTCTTTTATCTCGATTGCCCGTTTCCTGCTCTCCTGTACTCGGCTTCTGTTCCCGCTCTTATCTCTGTGTGAGTACCTGTGCTGTCGGCCCTCTTATCAGCCTCTGGAAACCTCCCTTAAAGTGTGTGTATCTATTAGTTCCTTTATCAGACCCATCTGTCACTGCTTTCATTGCTCTGTTCAGTAGGCGTGCACACACACACACACACACACACACACACACACACACACACACACACACGGAGTCCCAGGAAGCCCAGTAAACAGCGTGGAGGCCCGTCCAGCACGTCTCCAGGCCTGTAAATTTGGGAGAATGTCAGAAGGCTTTGAGGCACTGGGGGGGCAGTTGCCGGTCGGATCTTCAGAGAGCTTGTGTTATGCTTTTAAGAGAATGTGGCCATAACCGCGGCTCACGGCCTGCAGCTTGCCAGTAAATCAAGGTGCACGGCACATGGCGCACAGGTGGGAAACACGCCGCCTCCTCCCTCTGAAGACCCGATCGCCCTCGCCGGCTTTAAAGCCCACCGACTCGCCGTCCCGTCAGATGACGAATCGGGTGACTCTCTGGCCGGAGGACACACACACACACACACACACACACACACACCTGTTGACTAAAGGGCCGAAGGTGCGAGGAAGAGCTGGAGTGTGTGTCCACTTCAGTGGTTAAGTGGCCGTGTGCTCGACTTCATGGCTACTTCAGATGACTTGGAGAGATATGGGGCTCAGACAGCAAGAGGCTTAAAAGAAACACAACTCAAGGAAGCAGAGCTGAGCTGGGTTGATTCTACTGAGGTTCCACAGGTGTCTGATCTGTGTGTAAAGGTTATGCAGTTGCGCAGCCAAGCGCCAGTATGGGATTGTGGAATACAGCAAAGTTACCTTCATTATATTGTTCTCTTTTAATTAGTTTTGCGTTCTTTGGAGAGCAAATAAAGATTTGCGTTGTTGGATTGTTGAACTTCACATAAACAGCCTTTTGAGCTGAGTGTTACCGAATGGAGGGCGTGTTTCATCATTTATTGATCAAAATTACCAGCTGTGATAAACTGAGGAGTCATGTTTTGGCCGCTGACAGTTCGTAAAAACTTTGACGTGCGCTTATTTTTGGAAATTAAATTTAATGCACAGATTATTAAACGCATGTGCGTCTTTCTAATTAAAAACGTGCCGACGACGGCATCAGCCAAACTCATGAAAACGGTATTGTTTGAATCCTGAGCGGAGAACATTTTACATGTGGTCAATAAAAAAAAAGAATCCTACTGTGTCGATCAAAGACACATGATGGGGAGAGGGACGGAGGTCGTTTAGTGAAAACCTAACTCCTCATCATCCAAATGACCGATGTGATCAGTAGACGGATGATTGGAAGGCTGAGAGGGTTTGAAATCGATCCATCAATCACAGATTTCACAGCCTTCTGAGGATAACTAATGAAACCCACGTCTTTCTGCTGGGCATCGATCCGTTTGCAGTTCATTGCAGATTTCCCATGGAGATGGATTCAGATGTGTTTGGGTGTGAAAAAGACAAGCCTTCGAGCCCAGGTGACGAACAAGGATAAGACCACAGCTGATTAAACGTAAGTGACGTGTGTTATCTGGGTCGAATGTGGGAGGAGTTCACCCAGACCACACAGACTGCTGCATCTTTCCAGGATCAAACCCTGTTTCTTCTCCCTGTCAAGCGCCCTACGTCTGTTTTATTCTTACAATTTAAACTGTGAAAAATGCAAACAAGAGCTGACTGAAAGCTACTCTGAGTTTACTCTGCTGCTCAATGAGGGGTGAAGTTATAAATTTGGCCGTGTAAATGTAGCCACCGGGCCGGGCTCGCTCCGCCGTGGCTCGGCCGCCGCTCTCCTTCGCTCCTAATGGCCTCCTATGGAAATGAGCTGCTTTCCAACCGGATTGTGTTTCACATATAAAAGCAAACTCTTGTGCTCCTCACCCTGCCCGCACTCCTACGGCGCTCGTTCTCTTCCAAAAGCCACACAGAGAAAGGTCCTTTCCCCGGGTTTAATAAATAACCAAAGCTCTTAATTGCTGTCACTTCGGTGCAGGGCCCACGCTGCTTGAGGAGCGGACAGAAATTAGTTCCGCGGTTTGAGTTTCATTGAATTATCTTGAGTTATGATGTGGTGAACCTGAGAAAATTTGGCAGGGCAAAGCTCTGACAGTCTATAAAGGCGCGTGATGCGGGGAAAAGTGGTGTGTGGTCACTTTGGTTTGTTCTTTTGTGAAGAGAGAGAGAGAGAGCAGGTATTATATTAACACAAATCTACAAATATTGCTGAAAAACGTTTGAACTAGCTGAGCAAACAGTTGATGCGTTGTGTCATTTGTCAGCCTTCGGCGATTACTACAGATCCTCCTTTATGACGAGCTTGACGGAACGGGAAACCTCAGGGGGAGGTGCACAAACTCTGGCAAATTTCATGGATCAAATTGAACAAAACTGTTTGGGTGAGCCGAAGATTTTATAAACAATGATGAAATGTGTTTAAACCTGAGTTCAGTGAGGGGCAGCGGCAAGCGCGAAGTCGTCAAGGAGGAGTAATTCCATCATGTATGTGAGAGATGATTCAGGATCCGTGAGCAGAGGACGTCACTCCAGCCTCGGAGACCATCACGATTTCACAACAACAGTGCTGAATAGAAACGGTTTCGCTCCACTATTCTTAGACCAAAGTCAGGTTAAGTCCAGCTCAATCGTCTGTTTGTTTTAAAGTCATTAAAGTATATTGACATGGATGTTGTTGCAAGTCGGTGCATGTTTTATGTTTGTTGATGACAGAATAATCATTTAAGAAAATGAGATAAACGAAATAATTCACCAGTTATTTCACAATCATATATAATTAAAATAAAATTACAATTTCCAGTGCTGTCGGGGTTAACGGATGACAGCTTTATCAGGTTTGTACACGCAGATGTTATGCATTGATGATTTATATTTTTTTTTTTTTACATGTCTGAGATTTGAAGCAGGTGCCTTTTCACTGCTTTTAACTTCACTTCTGGATGCATTTATCCACAGTTTCCTAACGTGAGTCATCACTCTTGTATGAGAGAGGATTTCGACGTCAGTGGAGCTGAATCCTCCAGTTGTTGACATGTTGTTTCTTTACTCATAGCGAAAAACAAATTGTGTCATGCTGTTTGCATTTGGTCTATTTGCTTTGTTTTCTTTTTGGTGACCCAAATGTTGTTTTTGTTTTTCTAAGTTTCACCCGAACTGAAAATGATGTTTATTGTGATGACAATCACAGAAACCATAGCAAATTAGTCGTGAGGTGTTTTTTTCTTTAGAATTTGTGTGAAAAGCTGCACTCTTGTGCTCAGTTTCACATTCCCATTTCCTTAAGATCTCAGAGAATCGGGGATCATCATCGTCATCATCATCAAGAAAGTGGACCGTATAAATCCAAATCTCAGCTCTCTGCACTGTCTCCATGTCATACTAAGAATAGCTTTTAAAATATTGCTGCTAGTCGACAAATCCCCTCATGTTTTTGGCCCAGAACGCAGCTCAGATCTTATATTTCCCGCACTCCGGAACTCTCAGCTCATCTGGATCAAACCTGCTTTCTGTCCCGAACCAAACATGCAGAACCTGCTTTTAGTTTTCATGCACCAAATGTTTGGAACAAACTCCCTGAAAACTGGAAGATGAATCAAACTCCGGCTTCTTTTAAAAGCAGACTGAAGAAGTCTTACTGCTGCCTTTTAGTGTGTGTGTGTGTGTGTGTGTGTGTGTGTGTGTGTGTGTGTGTGTTTCTTTTTTTTTCATTTTATATTGCACTCTATCATTAACTCTTGTACTGTTTCTCTATTTAATTGTTTTGGTATTTTCTGTTTTACTTTGCTGCATTTACATTGTTTTTATTAACCATTCCCATTGATCTTGCCAACTATAGACGTTCAAACTGTAAGTGTGGCTTAAAAATTTCAGTTACTTTATTGAGAGTCCTATGGGAGGTGAGTCAAACAGGATTATTAAATCACGGTATTGGTGTTGATGAAGTGTCTGCTGCATAATGCAAATGGCATATTTTACACACACGGTTGTGGGTATAACAGGCTTAGCGCTCATCAGTTGTGAACTGATGAGCCACGAGGCACGAAACAAGCCCCGATCACTGTGAGCTATGAAATGCTGAAAGAATCAAGTCTTGGACACATGAGAAGGGGTGTAAAAACAACAAAAATGATGTTAAATCCCCACAATAAGCTGGCCTGAGAGACACGGCGGAGGATAGGGGTTAATGATACACAACGTCCCGTCGTGATGAATGTGTGTTTGCATTCCTGGCCGACAGGAGAATGGGCCCAAAGTCACGGAAGGTGTTAAAGTCAGTTTAGGCACATTGCTCATGAACGACTGGAGGAGGGGGGCGGGGGGCGAATACATCCACGCGTTTGTCGAAAGCTTTGTTATTAATTTTTGGTCATTCGGGGAAGAAAGCGCGCTCTGTACGGTTGCTGGACGTCAGGAATTTAATGAGGCTAAATGCATCAATGCAACGTTCTTCTGCATGAGAATAATGCATGTTTTTGTTGCAGCGGCATGAAAATTCTCCCTGTGCAAAGGGAAAAACTGCAAATTAGAAAGTAAACAGTGTCACAGACAGATATATTTCATCGGGGGTATGGATTGCATCGGTCTGGAGTTCAGCCGAACAAAGCACCTCTTTGCAAAGCGGCGTTTGATCTAAACGAACGCCAGATTTTGTACAGTGTTTGATGTTTTAGAGACGTTTTACTCCTCCGACAGGCTCCTGTGACACTGACTGATGTGTCAGCTTATTTATTTATTTCTTGGTGAATGATAGAAGAAAACTCGGGCTTAAACTGTCAGCAGGAGGCTAATATTTCCTCCCAGACAGACCTTGGGAGCGAGCACTCTGAAGTCCTCCAGCAGGTATGCGTGTATTCCTGTGTGTGTAGGTACAAGCGCTCCGCACACGGAGCGACTTGTTTGCACAGGGATTCAGCTCCTGTTATCTTTCCCTGCAGCTACAGGAGAGGTGAGAAAACACACTCTTCTCTCTCCGTCCTCCTCCTCCTGCTCGTCTCTTTCTTTGACCCTGATTAGCTACGGTGAGGGCTGATGGCAGCCCATCCATTCAGCAGGGAGCGCTGAGCACACCTGTGTAGGGGCGTGCTTCTCTGGTCTTTTTGCGCTCTTCCTCTCCTTATTACCCATCACCCCCCTCTTCCAATCTTTCACTCTCTTGCCAACCTCCTGATCCTGACTTCTTTTTTTGTTTTACTGCGTTTCCTCCTCCTTCTGTCCTGCAGCTCTTGAACCGATTTTTTTTCCTCGTTCGTCTCTGACCGGCGCAGGAGATCACTTCACACCTCGGCCCTGTTTGTTTTGCTTGTCCTGTCATCCCCCTCACCCCACCTCCTCCGACTTAAGCCAAATAACTCAGTTGCTGATGAGGGAACACCCAGCCCAACCCGCCCATACCACCACGACCTCCACCGTCCCAGAAGACCTTCAACTCATCTTCGCTGACAGAGGGAGACGAGGGTGAGACAGGCTCAGGAATGTGAAGACTGCCGGCTTCCCCCACCGCTTCCTGTAATTCATCTACAACCTTCATATCAGGCTCAAGTGACTTCGGCACGGGATGGATTTGGGTTTGATGATATGCATGATAAAAACCAAAAATAACCACAAATAATGCAATTTAAATATGAAAAATAAAATGTTTTGAAGCATCTGTGTGTTGTGTTGTTTGTACACTGTGACAGCTGACTTACTTTCCACTGAAATGAATAGACGTAAGGAAGAGCTCAGTACCTTTGCAGGCCTTCCTGTGTGAGATGGGCTTGGACAGGTCCCGGTAGTAGCCCTCTTTGCAGTAGTGGCAGTGGCGGCCGGCCGTGTTGTGGCGACAGTTGAGGCAGACGCCGCCGCTCTTCCTCCCTGACAGTTTGTAGAGCTCCATGTTGAAGCGACACCTTCGGGCATGAAGATTACAGTTACAAGCTGCGAAGAAAATACAACAGAGGGGCGGACAGGTTACAACAGTGTGGATGGCTGTGATTTACTGAGTTTAATTTGCATTCTTCTGTGAAGACTGAGGGCTTTTTGATGAGGTTCACCAACACTGATGACTAAAAAAGGAAACATAGTATAGTAACACACATTGTATAGTTTATACAAAAAACAAGAAGCATGTTAAAGTTTCTTAGATAACTTAGGAATGATCTAACGCACATTTTGAATCCATCACTGATGGTTCTGATGTTTGTATTTTATTCGACTTGACTGTATGAGACTGAAATCTCCATTTGAAGCCACTGAGGACAAGTTTAAACTTCTCTCATAATGAGGTCAACCGCTTCACATTTCTCTCTGCAACTAAAATTACTTTCCTTACTCCTCACTTCCTCTTTCTGTTTCTCAAGGTCCTCTCCGGCTCTCCAGAGTCCGTACTGTACTACATACAAAGCGGGGGCCTGGTATTACCATTCCACCGCTCCACGCTAATCCCTGTGAGCGTGTGCGAGATCCTCCTCTGCCGCTTGTTTACTGGTGAGTACAGTTGCCAGCGCGGAGTTTAATTAGCCGGCTGATGTTTATTCATGACTCTCTGGCAGCACAGTGAGGCAGACATGCCCGACTTCATTAAGACCGGCCGTCCGAGACGCAGGTCCTCCAACGCCGCCGCAGACACACTCATGCATTATTAACTGCGGCACTTCTCATACAGTTTGCAACCGTGAATGGTTCCACACAATACTATCCTCCATTTGAGTCTTTGTCCATTCTTTTCATCAGAATGAGTGAAAGCCCAGTTTTCACTCAAATGGTCTGTTTCTGTGTTTTTGGTGTTTGTGTATATCTTGCTGTTTCTTTCTTTTTCAGAATGTGAGTGTCTGTTTTGGGACTCTCGAGACTCCCTCTCTCCACTCCAAGGACCTAATTACAATATCTAAACCACACACTGAAAGTACAGGCGCACACACACGCACGCACACACACACACAGGCTCTGTGGTTTATCAGTAGTGACTTGGCTTTCCCGGCTTTCCGTCTCTCCTGCAGGATAACATTGGTTTAATTAGGGAAGCTGCTGTGCTTCAGACTGCTGGTATGCAATTCTGATTTACGTCAAAATATTTTTCCAATGCCAACAAGGCCAAAATCTCTGATTTGATATTTCTTGGGAAAATCTGAAGTTTTATATTCAAAAGATCTCTGCTTAAAACATTTCCTTTGTTTGGTTTTTTTTTTTAGAAATTGACGTGTTCATCCAGGCTCCATATCTTGACTAAAAGATGGGGTCCTGATTTTCCTGTTACTACAGAGTTTTGTCAGTGTTCTGATGTTCTGATGGTCCCAGGTTCCCTCAAAGCCAAAATTATGTAACATCCCTGCAAGTCAATATTGTACCTTGAGTATATTTATCCTTAAACTCATTGATATTTCCTCTATCATCATATTTTAGTCAGAATACATTCATTTGCATTTTTCAAATATTATGCTGCTGTACGGGTTAAGCTAAACTCATTGGTTCTCCTTTCTCATTGATTTGCTTTCATTATTTTTACTAAATATCAAGTTTTCTTTGAGGATGCGTCCTATTTTCTCACTTGGCAGGATTTTTGTCACAGATCTGAGGTCTTATTGTTGTCTTAAGCTACATTTACACCTGCTCATGACAAGCATTGTTTGGCCGTTCAGACAGATCTTTTGCTTCCTGGCTCCACTGGAAAACCCCTCAAGCCCACAGATCGCCATAACCTGACACTGTGTGTCTGAACGTAGAGCCGCTGAGATAGAACAGAGGTTAAGGGGTTAAAACGGGTGAAATACACAGGCGTTTTGTGACTTTTTTGCCACTTTTTGTCGCAGAACATTTCATCTGGTCAGTGTATGTGTTCAGTTCTCTGTTTGGACAGCTCCTGTTTGATCTGTGCATCAATGTGTTGAAAATCCCGAGCTTCCCTGTCAATCCTGCTGGCGAATGCCGTGAGGCAGATTCAGTCTTTTCAGTGACTGGAGTTGGTGAAATCCACCTCTAAGTACGGCTGCAGGAAACAGGGATCACTGCAGAGAGGAGCAGCGCCCACAGTGAGGCCTGCAGACGCGTCTCTGTTACACTACAAAGATTGTTCCGAAGCGCGGCCCCGCTGAGAATAATGCCGCCGTCCTGGAGGCCATGCAGGCTGTAGTCCAGACAGTATACAAGCTGGATGCGAAGGTGTGGGACTGAAGGCTGCATTGTGTTTCAACATATTGTGCTTCAGAAGATATTACCTGGAATAATGGGGACAAGTGAGAACCACTTTATCTAAACTGGCTGAATGACGTCAGGTTGTTCACTACCCTGAAGATCTGAAAAAAGACGACGTTACTGCTGTTTTACATCCATATAGACAGTTTTAGAAATGAATTTGTGCAAAATCAAAGCGCATTAAAACCAATGGAGAGTGTATCAGCTGATATGCATTTTGTCTAGTATGAGTTTAATCTGGTGTCCTGGAACATCTCAGAACACCTGCCTGTTAAACGACTGTAATCTGGGCTCCTGGGACTCGACTTAACTGCTGGGAGTTTCTTAGATATGATTTTTTTTTTTAAATATTTTTAACAGACAGAACTCATGACTGACAGAAGTATCACTGTGAGAACAAAACCACATCCAGGGGAAACAAGACAAACAACCAAACGGTCAACTTACATGGACTTCCATTCCCCCCAATCACAGTTTAAAAGGATAAACAAAGCCAGACAAAATTCATCACAGTTGCATTTTTTCAGTATTGCTGCAAAATACTGCAATTTCTAAAGGGAAACAAACACTACATTTTTTTTATCTAAAGTTCTTTTTTCTCTTCTTCAACCAAACAAGCTTCTGTTAATTAAATCAATTGTTTTAAAAGACTAATCTATTTTTTTTTACCACATTTCAGAAAACAAACAGAACTCACTCTTGTTTTTCACATCATTTCTCAATCTCAATTAGAAGTAGATGGAATTAGGTGGTACAGGTTCAATTTTCTAAAGGATGCTACAGAATCACAATCAACACCTCAATAAGCTGCTCTCTGCTCCTCAAAGAAATCTATTCACAGGCGTACTGTTGAAATAACAGTGAGAAGTGAGGAAAAAATGCACCTGAAGAATTTGAAAGTTACATTCTGTGGCCAGTTTCTTCTTCAAGATGAAGAAACATGGAATTCAGTGAAAAAAAAAAAAAATAACAATTTCATTGCTTCAATTTGACTGAATTTGGTGAATTTTCCTTACAGGACACGTCTGGCCTGTTCTGAATCAGCTTAATGACTTCAGCCTGGACCGAGAGTCGGTGGTCGGCTCTAACCGGCCCCAGGCGAGCAGTAAAGAGAAGTGTGAACCGATACCTTTAAAACAAGAGGAATTGAATTAGCTGGATGAAGCAGAGTTTACTCAGAGGTTTTCATTGCCTCCCGTTAACTACTTTTAATGACAAAAGAAAAAAGAAAAAAAAAGTTTCACTTGCACATGCAGACATTCACAGGACTCAAAGAGGAGTTTCAGTTTCCCAAACATCCCAAGAAACACGAGGCCTCATCGCGCTGTCCGAGTGTGTTTTGGGAAGTGGACTAATTAGCTTCTTTGAGTGGTTCCCAGCCTCCATCCACTGACCTCCTTCTTCTCGCAGCCTCTGAGGCTAATTAGAGGGAAAATTCCCGCGCAAGAGTTGGAGGTTGAGGTTAAGCTCATCTTACTTGCGATAAGCCTGATAATTGAGGGATGTTGGTCAAAGCCACAATTTGTTGTAAAGAGACACTCAAGCAAGTGATCTCTGCCACTTCGACTTCTACTCCACATATTTTATCGGCTGTAGCTGCGAGCCTAAAATAAAACAGAGAGCATATTTTCTTGTAATTTTTTTTTTTTTTTTGCAGAGCCATTAACGGTTACATTAGGTTTCGCATGCAGTGGCTTATGAGGTCCGTGGAGGTCACACACTCTGACAAACGTGTCTTGTATCCACAGCTCTCAGAAGACGTGACCCCCCACCACCCAAACAGGACAGCGGACCAAAACCCCACACCAGACCTGCTGCTCTGTGCCCCACTTTCAAACAAACACCAAGGGGGCCTCCACACACCAACGGCTTATTTTTAATTCTATCAGTGGCCTGAAGAGTAATCGAATTAACTTCAAAACCCCCTCAATGGAAAAATATTGCGTGTCCTGTACTTGCTGTTCGCATATTTTCATGTACTATTCCTCAATTATCTGGATCAACCTGTTACTCCCTCTACGGCGCTGATGCCATCCTATAAAGCCACTTTTCTTCTCCTGCTCAGACAAACATGAAACACACACCCGCTGCAGTCGGTACCACGGTGCCGGACTCCCCGCTGCCCGCTCCGCCTCCCCGAGAACACACACGCTGGGAAAGTCAGGAAGGCTTCAAAACACGGTATCGAATGTGTGTCACACAAGAACTCCACGCGGATCGATTGGAGAGATCCAGTTATGTGTGTGCACACTATCTCAATATTTACTCACGACGGTTTGAAAGGAAAATGAGTATTAGAATGGAATTAGGTAGGAAATGATGGTTAAAAAAAATAAAATTACTTTTGAACATGCTGCCAAAACACTTAAACTGCAGCCTTCGTAACTCTATGGAGGCGAATTAAAATGTTAAAAGACGACTTGGTGCAAAAAGTTGTGAAATTTCTAAAAAAAATACTTTTTAATGCATTCATCAGTAATTAATTCACAATAATGCCTTCAATTGTGAAAAAATAGGAAGTGTGAACTCTATAAAATAAAAAAAAAATACTCTACACTGTGACATGTAGTTATAATGTGTTACCTGTGGAAGGGAAAGATATTCTATTTATAGAAAACCATGAAAATGTGACAAAAAACCCTGGCGTTATCCTTTAATGTTAAACTGCACATTCCTTGCTGACAGTAGGAGTGACTGTTACACCGGTGGCGGGTTTCTTTCAGACTGATGTCAAACCACACAAATGAAAAGTATGTGACTCCGTCTCCAGTGGATTTCACTGAATCACCGACGACGGCTGTTTCTCCCAAAACAACGGAAGAATTTCCTTTTCTCTTGAACCAAAACAAAATGAAAAATGACACAAGTATTCCTGTTCACATTGCAACAAAGATGTACTGTATATTTTTCTGATAATTACACATCGGCTTATAAATCACGACGACAATTAATTTAATTGTATCCTGTTTCCAAGGTTTATATGAAGAGTTTATTTAACCTTTTACAGATCAAAACAGTGTCGCTTATTCTGGTGTTTGTTGATTTAGGCGTGGTCACGGTATCCACAGCAATTACTAAATAAAAAAGAGCTAATAGGGCGTAATCAGGACGGAGATGATAGATCTGCTCAATCCAGTACTTTGTGTTTGAACTTTGATTTTGCTCCGGTTATGGCGGCATTTCAATGGTATTACTTCAAATGTTGACACAACATGTTTAAATCTTTTATAAGAAAATAAACACAATTTGGAATCAAACTGTTCATTATATTTGTCCAGACAAAGCAAGTCTGCCTTCGGTCTTTTATTACCTAAAGCGGTGAAATCATCCTTTCAAAATGTGACTAAATATTATGTTTCTCAAAGGAGCAAAAGGGGGAACTGCAGTTTAAAGAAGAAAACCTCCACTTTATTAACTGTATAATCAGACTTCGGCAGAACCAAAACATCTCATGGTTCATTTCATTTCTCCCCCTAACATTTGACTGCGAGCTATAACACATATTGTGATGAGGTGTTGGGAGAATTTCAGGGAAAAGGAACCTGGGAAGCAGAAGGAGCACTGATAATGTGACGGATGTGTGAAATGCGTGGGGAGCTGAGGGTTTCTGGATGTGCGAACCCGTCTGACGAACGCGTACGGTGGGAAACGGCCCGGGAGCGCCGTGAAACTCGGAGGTGATGGAGCGAGAGAGCAGGGGAGCGGGTGGGAGAGCGAGGCGCCCGCTGCAGAGATTATATCAGGCTAATTTAATTCCTTTATTGCAGCCAATTAGCCGCAGCACGTTAGCCCCCTGTGAGCCCTCTGGCCCTCTTCACTGTGTCTCTAATGACCCAAACTTAACTCTGGATCTCCGCCGCCCCCCAAAGAAGGCCATGTTTCAGTGTTTTTTAATAAGCCGAGCGCCCTGTGCCCAGGGAGAAGGGAGCGCTAAAATAGGAAAATTACATCGGGATAAGATGGAAACGAATGAGTGGGAAATATTTGGAAATGGAAGAGAAGCGAGCGGTGGACAGAGGGATAGAAGGAGATCAATCTGCTGCTGGAGGTCGCTGCAGGCCCATCAAGTAGACTCGGCTAATCGAGATGAAGTCATACAGAATATTCATCAGATCTGCTGGGTTATCAAAGGGTGATTAAATATGCAGCGACGGCTGATTTCCAGTGAGCAGATTCCTTTACTCGTTCATCAGACCTTTTTTTTTTTTTCTGTCAGTCAAAGCTTCTTATTTACCTCTTTTTTCCATAATTCATCAGTGCGATGTTTTCTAAGGAGCTGAAGGAAATGATGCTATTCCCAGTGCGGCTGGGCAGAAGCGTGTTCTGTCAGTGGGTGATAAAATGTTTTCTGTTATCTGACTGAAGCAACTAAAGAGCTGTGAGAACTGGCTCGCCGCAGCCCGAGCAGGGATCCCTCATGAAGCTATTAGCAGCGGAGCGGAGGTTAATGTTAAGCTATGGATTTATACTGAATTCAAATAGATACAGTCTGAACTAATATCCCTGCAGCTCATCATCCATGTCTACTCTGTGTGAAAGTATACGTCTATTACAGCAAGTAAGAATACAAACACAGCACAAGCTTTGCATAAAAAAGATTAAGAGGAATTAGACTATTTGGGATTCCACAACACTTAAATAAACATCGGTGTGTGTGTGTGTTCTGGTTAAAGGCTTATGTGTTTAGTCATCATATTCGTATTAAAATGTTTGATTCTTTAATTTTGTTTTCTGCCATGGCTATGAGTAAACACAGGATAACACACACGATCTGATTAAATATGACAGACAAATACAGCGTTGTTATGAGTTTTCTTTCAACAAAGCAAACCTATCCTCTAAAGCGAGTGTCTTTTTTGGGGTTTGGCCTTTCAGTGTACAAAATGTACTTAAAGAGATAGATGTGATTTTTCGAGCATTTGAACAGTGCATTCGTTTATGTTCAATGTGAAATCCGCCGCAGCCTTCAGCAGCGGGCCGGCCCGCTCCACGCCGGGCTAAATGGCCCATATATTCACTCTCAGCCTGCATGTGGGGGCTAATAAGGCCTTTCCTTTTTCAAGAGCCTAACAAGCCACACAGATCCACAGCTACAAAGAAAGGCCTAATGGCCTCCAATTTCCCGCATTAGTGCCCATTTAATGGCTGACCTGCCCTCTCGTTAGGCAGCACAGCATGGGAGCACTTCTCAGCCCTGATGCATACATGTACAAACACACACACACACACACACACACACACGCAGACCTTCAGCCCTCCACAGCCACACCGCCTCGGGCCCCTGCAACACTTCCACCCCACGCTGAGACTGCATAATAGACCAGTTTGTAAAAGGGCTGCCCTGTGATCAGCGGCGCATCCATTTGCTGAGTAATCAAGGCTCTTTTGTCTGAGTGGTGTGTACTGAGCGGTGTGTGTGTGTGTGTGTGTGTGAGAAGGTGTGCGTGCATGTGTGAGAGAGAGCGTGCACATGGGCGCTCCGGTCTGTCTTTATTTGCTCATCCGTCGCCGTTAAAGCGTGTGAGTGTTTGTGTGAGTGATTCTGAGATAGAGTGGACCTCCTTCAGCCCGTGTGTATGGGAAAACACCAGCTGACATACAGTGCCCGAATCAAAGGCGAGAGGCATGGAGGAGCTGACGAGGGCGCGTTGTCTGTATGTCTGCTATGCCATAAAAATGCCATGGGTGGAGGATGACACTGGCAGGGTCTATTCACAACTATAGCCCTGAAAGACCCTTTAGGGTGAATAACGGTTCTTAGGCTTGTCAGGTCCCCATGGATCTCCGCTGAACAATACCCACTGAGAGCAGCTGTCTTAATAGCGTGAGGGAGTGACAGCTTTAGGAGCGCCGCGATGCTCCGAGCGGCATCTACATAAAACCTCCGTAAAGTTCACACAGCGATCCGCTGTGCGATAACACAAAACAATCAGGGAGTAAACAGCCCGGCGGAATGGATCCTGTACGTCTCCCGCAAATAAGTCTTTAGGGATGCAGAGCTGACAGGGTTGGCAGCGCCACGCCACCGCAGCATTCAGCAGCCGTATGTGTGAACGGATGTTGGGCACGACGGCAAAAGATTTTTCCCTGAGCGTGATGATGATTGGAACTAACTGGATTTACAGTTCCTGTATCGGGAATAGGAGAGCAGATGAGGTTTTCACTGAGGGGCCTTGAGTGGAGATGTGGGGGGAGCAAACTGTGTTCGAGCAACGTTTCCTTTTTTTTAAAAATCAAAGGTGGATTATTGAAACAAGTGTGTGACGTTTCTTTCTGCCGTCGGCCCCTGATCTGATCATCACAGTGTGAACCATCTCGGACTTCTATCCTGAATCGGTTCAATGCTCTGCTTCCATCGCGCAGCTCCTCGCCACCTGGCTGTCGGAGGCAAAGTGAATTCAACTTTGTCTCCCAATCTTCGCGTTCTTTTGTTTTACATCCAGCCATTACCTCACGCTGTCTCCTCGGCTGTGAGCGTCACACATCCGCAGAGCGCGAAGGCGACACGCATCAGGAACCGACACGACGGCTCTCCAGATCTTCCCAAAACAAGCGCTCTCCCCGCTCATGTCAGCCTTCACCTCCAGTCTGTTTGTTTTGTGGGCTCGGTTTCTGGGGGAATGGCGGATCTGTATTGTTTTGGGTTCGCTCCTGGCAGCTCGTCCCGTGTGTTGCCGGCCCCGGGGCTGATCGGGGACGGGCCGGTGCTGTCAGTGCTCGACAGGGAGACGGGGGCTCACGCTCCTCAATAACTGTGATTCATTCTGATCCCACAAGCCTCTGCAATTAAGGCCGTCACTCCGCTCCAACAATGCTCACTTGAAGATTTAAAAACCTCAGTGTTATAGCAGAATGCGGTCGGCCGACACTGATTGGCGGCTGTGAGCTGAGAAAATAAACAACGTTTGAAGATTAGATGTTTAGAAGATTAGACAAGTTAATTTGGCCCTTCAGGCAGAAAGAGGCAGACGCATTTATTCCTTTGGGACTCTGAGAAACGGGGAGGAAAGACATGGAATATCTTCATCCTCAGTCTTATTGGCTTTGCTCTGTCTTTCTCTTCTTCGCTGATTTTTTTTCCCCTTTAAACACATTCTACACTTTACAGTATGAGCCCCTGAGGAAGAGGCGTTCACTATCTTGCTTTGGAAAGTGTTTCCACATCGGACTGACTCCGTCATGAGTGTTGGATTAAGCACAAGACAGAAATGTTCTTTTGGATGTGTGAATCTTGAAAAATGTGATGTAAATCATTGACACAATTTGTTGCTGCTGCAAATTTCAGCTTTTCCGCTTCATCTGTTAGAGGGAAATATCGGTTTTGGAGTTAAATCACGGCAGAAGGTCAACACAGTATCATTCAGCTGGAGGTTTTTCAGGGACTTCATCAGTCATGATCTGAAGATCAAAAATCAACTATACCCCTCTTAATGGGAGAACCAAGCTTTCTCTGCAACAGACGCCATGAGGAGGAGAGAGAAGCGATGAGAAGAGGAAAGAGGAAACAGTGACCGAGGGAGTGAAGGGGTGGAAAGAAGGAATGTAGAAAAAAATCTGTCTTTAATAAGACTGAACTAAAACAGTAAAAACATGGCTCTTCGTCTTCTCTATCCCCTCCATCCCCTCCCTCTGGGTCTGTTCCTTCTGTTTAACCTAGCAGAGAATGGAGGTTCCACTTGTTGGCTGCTCAGCATCTTTTACAACCTGTTAGCTATGATATTAAATTATAAGATTAAAAAAAACTAAATGGCATTAAGGTCCCGAGGAATTCATCCAGTGAGTATAAAGACAGGTGTCTGTAGTGATCAAAACGGTCTTTTAGCTACAGTTTAAGAAAGTAGAGCACATACAAGGACAAATGCACGAAGTGTGTTAAAATGAAAATCAGAAAAATGGCCTTATCCAAGATTAATCTGAGCTGGCCGTCAGCAGAGCAGCATAAAGTACCTTTTTATTGCATCTGGCATTGAAGACAGACCTTACGCAGACAGCAGCACGATGGATGAACACTTTTGCGTGTGAGTGTGTGTGTGTGTGTGTGTGTAGTGCATTTTTGTTCTCTTGCCACCGCGTCAAGCACAGTCTCCTGTCCGGAGGAGGGAGTGAGCAGGAAGCTCCTGAGAGCCAGCTCCTTCACTTCTGTGACACATTTATTGTGCTCAGCTCACATCCATCTTTGAAGCGGCACGCTCTTAAACTTTAACCTGAATTCCTCAGTGTCTTGCTCTCATTTTTTAACCCGACAGTGTGCATCTCGGACTGCATTTGTCCTGTGATTTCTACTCCAGTATTCCACACTCGATCTTGCTGCACTCACAAATTTACTGTGAAGCCAATAATAAACATCACTTTTGCCACAGCTCAGGAAATGTTTTTTTTTTTTCCTTGGAGTGTGGAGATGAGCGTCAAAGGCTCACAAACACTATGCTTGCATGTGAACAAAAAAAAAAAAAAACTTCATACAGGCGACAGACCACAGATTATGTGGTCATTCCCAACAACTTCTTCATCTGATTTGCTCTGTTTTCCATGCTGTAATACCATCAGTGTTTTTAACTGAGGATCTGTGTGCTCTGTAAACACTGCAGAGTCGGTGAACTCACAAAAACTTTGGCAAATAAAAGACTGCAGTCCTCTCAAGGGATTGAGTGACGAGCGGCATTAGCAAAACTCTTAGGTTAGTGTAATTCACATGTCAATGAATGACAAAGGAAACTCCATAATTACAAGCTGCAGGCAGTGGCGACCCGCCTCAGCAATAATCTGCAATTTTGTTGTTGAATAAAATCCTTTATAATCTTCCAGACCTGTTAGCACATCGAACACTTCATGTGTTTAGCTTTGATTGCCTTATAAAACTATAAAACGATGGGAGAGCATGCGTGGTTACAGTAAATGCAGAGAGGGGAGGAAAAAGGCCACATTTCAAAGAGGGGCAGAGGATCAAAAGGATCAAAATGTGGCAAGAGTGTGTGCATGCATATGCAACACTTTTATGGCACATATTTTCTTTGGGCTGTAAAAAAATAAAAGAGTCAGATCTGGATTTGAACCTCAGCGATGAAACATAATCCAAGAGCATCAGAAATACAAATGGAATTCACACACAGGATTATTTTCCAGAGAAGCTCACGGTCTGTTCTTGAGTCTGTTATCGATAGTAACAGTTAAAAGACACTTTACTTGAAAACAGTACACAAAAAATAACTTTCATTCTATTCAGACATTAAAATAAAGTCTGGAGTTTCTTTATGCTGCCTTTAAAATGACACTGACGTCGTGATTTTGTTGTTGGATATGAACACGTGAACTTTTTCCCATCACAGCGCAGCGTTGAAGGGTTTCACGACGGGTGAAAAACAGGCAGCCCGCCGCCGTCCTGCAGCAGCTGCAGCAGACGGGATCCTGCACATTAAGGCGCTGTGGCAGCTGGTTTGGTCCAAGACGATTGTTTCTGACACTGATGGAGCCGAGATATTTTTACTGTACTGGCTCCAGAACCGCATCGACTGCATTTCTCGCCGGTGGCACGGCGCCCGCCGTTCAGTACAGAAACAGGGAGCCGTGCACATGATACTCACACACAGACACATTTACATAAATCCACTGCTCTAATTGCGATGCTGGAACAGTAGCCCTTCGAAGGGAAACTGTTTTCTCGCAAAAAAAAAATGCAGCAGTTCATATCTTCAGTAACCAAATGTGACACTTGTGACTCAGGCAGGAAGGATACATTCGGGAAGTGGAGATGGAGGGAAAAAAGACCCCTCTGATCCAGAAACCTAAGACCTCATTGTAATTTAGTCATCGGCAGAAGGCAATTAGTGAGGGGAGGACTGGTCTTTGCCAGAGCAAGCAAACCAATGACACACACAAAGTAAACTCAACATTTTGCAATAAAAGCACAATTTCACTGCAGTAACGATGTGACAACAGACACTAGTTGCTATTTTTAAAGATATACTAATGGTAAGTGCACATTGAAACAGATAAAAAAAATTAAGAGAAAACATTATTCTAGGAGCTCAAAGTGAAACTCAGAGTCCGTCTTTCAAAAGAAACACTGTGCTGCCCTTTCAGCAAGAACGAGGCTGAATGATGGACGAAATGATGTTCTGATGTTCAGCCAGAAGATGAAAAAAGACAGTGATCACCTCATCATCATTATTATTATTATTTTTATTATTATTATTATTATTATTATTATTATTATTATTATTATTATTATTATTTATTCAGAAAAGTGAGGCTAAGAGGTTGTTGCATTTTAGTTCTTGTTGCTGCTGGAGTTATTTCTTGTTGTGTTACAATACGATAAACTATATAAATTCTTTGTTTCAGTCATGCTGAATATCAAGTGGAGAAAATGTTCATCCATAAGAAAATAAAGGTCAAGATTACCAGATCGTAAACATAGGGATATATCATCCATCAGCTCTTCTATCTTTTCCTAATAACATTTAGGATTTCTGACCCTGTGTGACAGTCACATACTGTATCTTCAAAATGACTCTGGACGGCTCCAAAGGCAGCCGGCTGTTGTCTCAGGCTTCGGTCACCAGTTCAGTGTTTCATATTCCGTCTTAGTGGACCGTTAAAATGATCAGATTGAAAGACGGGCGTGTGTCTCCCCGTTCATCGATGCCACACTGCAGCACTGCCTTTACATCTGTCCACCTGTCAAAAACAGCCTCCCTGCAGGAAAACGCCACAAACAAAGGCACCCGAGTCAGAATAGAGCTGGAGATCTTCTCGCTGTGAGGTTAAACCGCTCACCGCTAAACCACCCTATGGCCTTGGGATATACCGAGGAGGTAAAAATAATCTGTTCAGCTCTACAATAGAAAGACCAATGTAATGCCAGCTGCTAAAGAAAGAAAGTGTTTGTGTAATTTATGTCCAGAATAATATTTCCACCGCTGTGTTATTGATTCTGTAGATATTCCTTTGTGTTTGCTCTGGCAGGAGGTCGACTCTCCTCCACACAATGATTGTGGGCCTGGAAAATTGACTGTAATTATCAAATAGGCCACTTAAACTTAATCTAATGAAAATGGCTTCAGAAAATACTTTGACCTCTTTGTTCTACTTTTTTTTTTTTAACTCAGTGTCTTGCAGCTGATTTATGAGGGTAGGAAAACCCACATCAGGACCTTTCAAAACACTCGATACAGATCAACTTGATCACATTTTATCGAGTATTTACGGTCGCCCCCCCCCCCCCACCTCCACAATCAACACACTCAACAGCCGGTCCATTGTACTGTAAGCGACGCCACGTAACATCTGAGATCCTCTCTGCTGGCAGCAGGGGTGTCATTTCCGGTGAGCTCACTGGCCCTGGCAGCAACCCAAACACTAGCCGCTGTTTTTCTTGTCCTTAAACCTCACTCTTCTGTTTCTTTTTCCCCCTCTATCTCTGTTTGCGATCGCCTCATGCTTTATTTTTTCGTCGGACTTGTTTGTTATTAGGGCTCCGAGTTAATTTAATTTCCCGCCCACTGGCGTGGAAACTCCGTTACAGAAACCCAACACCGTTACTCTCTCTAAAAGCAGAAAAAAAGTGCTGCTCAGAGGTCCGGCGTTATGAAACGGTGGCAAAGGAAAAGGTCACAGGTTTCATAGAAGTGGCGAGATGTTTTTTTTTTTTTTTTTTTTTTGCCATCTCAAGTCTCTTTGGCAGGTAAAATGAAAAAAAAAGAAAAGATCATCAAAAACAATTCAAAATTCTGTAAAATCCTGTATTTTCTCACGGTAAGATGCACTCAGTGTACAGTAGGAGGGAGTCTGGCAATACTTGTGGGCATCAATCATCATCTTCAAAAGGTTTATGAGCAGTTTTTACAACCATATCTGCTTTAAATTGCTTTGGGGAAGTGAGGCACGTCGTCGTCTTTTTGTTTGAATTAAAAGTTCTCATTTTTCTTTTTTCCTGTCCAATGGTTGATGTGAGATTTCGAAGTTGAAGGATGAATTTACAGCTCTTTAAGTCACAATCACTGATCAATAAGAAGGTCACGTCAAGTGGACTCGGAAAAAAAAAAAAAAGAAAGACGAGTTAATTTACTTTCGAAGACAGGTTTGGGAGAGAAGCCCTCATCGCTCACTTCTGACTGATCCATTCCTCTACCTCCTCCGTCTCTCCTGGTGGACAGGCCGATCATTTCCCACCGGCTGCGCCTCACGCTCCACCTCAGCTTTTTTTCATCTCCAGCCAGCGAGTTGTCCCGTCTGAGCCGGAGAAAATACAAGCTAAACACGGAGGGGAGGGGAAGCACATTCTGTTTCTATCATCAGGTGAACATCTGGATATCTGAAGAGGTTTTATAGATAATCATTTCAATAGCCGCGAGGGTCTCTGGGGGGAACAAGAGCAAGAGATAGAGGGGATGAATGAGACTGGAGCCAACTTCTTCTCCAAGACTCTGCAGCTTCAAGACTTGCAGCTTCGTGAAAAACAAAACAAAACAAAACATCCATGTCCTCCTTATGAAAATGAAATTTTTGCCTCAATCATCTCATAACACAAATATTACCATTAATGACTCAATTTCCTTATAATTTCCTTATCGGCCCCCTTAATTAGGCCCATTTGTTTGCTTTGTCATCCTTGAGTGATATGGGCCCGCTGTTATTAGAAGCAGTGCTGGGACTCACGTGGGAACCTGATGACTTTATTCTGGTGAGGGTTGGGGGGGGGGGGGGGGTCCCCTGCTCCCCGCTCCCCGCTCCCCACAGCTGCTCCAAAACACACACCTCCAACATCAGCCCTTATTCTGCAACCCTAAGACCCAGCAGCAGCAGAAGCTATTTAAACAGCATTTACTGGGAGCATGCTGTGTTAAGAGCCTCTGTCTTTATCCTGTTCTGGTTTCTTACTGTCCCCCCAGCTTTCTCTCCTCAAGTCATTTTCTCTTTCTTACCTCTTTCTATAATGGTCCCAATTTTCTCCCTCTTCTTCCTTGGGCTCCAAGCTTATCTAATTGGATGTATTGCCTCAGAGGTATCAGGGCCAGCATCGCAAAAAGGGTTAATAAGAGAGAAGAGGTGAGAAAAAAGGGCAAGCCATGGGTTTATCCTTTAAAATGGGCTCAGTTTCTTTTTGTGTACTTCCTGAAAGCCACAGGAAAGACTTTGTCCTTTGTGGATGACTGTCAAGAAACAAAAGACAGAGAGAGAGAGAGAGAGAGGGAGAGAGAAAGTGTGGACTCGGAGCCCCTCACCCCTCTTTGTGTCTTATCTGTGAGAGCTAATGAGTGATGGATTAACCCGGGATCACCCCTGGCAAATTGAGATGACCCCGCAAACTTTCCCCTAAGTACCCTCCCAGAAGTCTGCATTCCACTTCACACCACCAAACAAATACACACACTGGGGTTTCTCTCAGGAAACCTTTCAGCAAAAATGTAAAGATCTTCAATGGAATGTATCAGTAGATCAGGTTCAATATATAAACTCATTTTAATGTTTGAGTTTGATTCAGCAAATATGAACGCAGACGGTTAAAACACAAATTCCAAACAAATGCTGTAATAAGGAGCTGCTAATTAGAAATGCTACACACGGAGAGCAGACTGTATGCACAGAATCCCGTCTTAAACGTGATTGTAAATCAGTCTACTTTGTGCTGACCTCTGCTGACTGAGACGTCTTTGTGCAACTGTATCAACCTGCTGCCTTCAGCTGCAGCCTTATTTGTTTGCCCCCACGGGGCTTAAAGGCCTCTAGACAGAGACTCAAAGCTAATGCTTGACTCTCCGTTGTATGAACTGCTGTCGGTTTCACAAATAATTACAAGGCCACACACACACACATACACACACACACACACACACACACACACACACACACACACACACACACACACACACACACCACTGAAACGCACAGCGCATCCACAATGACCAGGAGCCATAAACCCCTGGTGATGGCTGGCTGCCACACACACACACACACACACACACACACACACACACACACACACACACATACACACACACACACACACACACACACACACACACACAGACAAACGCACACACTAGCACTAGCAGCCTAACCATGACTTATAAGGGAAAGACAAAAACACTGTTGATAAATCACTGTCTGCTCATCTACATCGTGCGCGCACACACACACACACACACACACACACACACACACACACACACACTTTACAGGAGGGATTTTTTCCTGTGTATGTTTAATGCAAAATGAAACTGACTTTGCTTGATCTGTCAGAGGGTTTTTCCTCAATTGCATGCATACGTTCAAGTGCAAATATGGAAATAGAAATACTGAAGAAATGCAGGAAGAAGCTAAAAAAAAATGCATGCATGTCCAGTTTAATCAATCTGCCGATAAAATGTTCGGCTACATCAAACCCTGGGGTCTACATGTCCAGTTTACAACAGAATTAGCCGCCGCTGCCACTTGATTCCTCAGAAGCAGGTTCCAGCCGGTCGCAGTTCACTGAGATGACGACAGCAGTGTGGTACAGGGACAGCGGGGGGCGCTCTGATCTGCACAACAGGCTGCTGTTTGGAGGTGTAACTCCATCCAGCCATTAATCATCTATAGCTGCGAGTGTTAAGGACCTCTGCTTGGCGCACAATGTGCTCACGCTCGTGCTTGGTGGTCCTGTCGGCGAGCAGCGCGGCTGCTGCCAGAGGAGTTTTTGCCAGGACTTTCACCTTGAATCGAACGCTGAGCTGCTGCATGTACCGAAGCCATCTCTTTCATCTTGTTCTCCCTCTCACACATAACTGAGTATCTGTTTTTTATTGTTGTTGTTGTTGCTGTTACAGCCCTATCAGACACAAGAGGACCGTTGTTACACGCTGCGCCAAGGCTTTCAGTTTAAGTGTGAACAGGTTTGGGTAAATCAAACATGTGTAACAGCACAGGCCGCACCACATTCACTGCTGGTTGTGGCTTGTTTCTTGTACCTGGATGTACAAAGAAAAAACTTTTGAATAGCGATGTGATTGTTTCATTAACTAATCACTGCAATACATGATCCAAGGCTCAGTAACAGTCAACTTTTCTTTCTTCTCTGTAATAACACTCAGTCATTCTTGTTTCCTCTCTCAGTGTGTTCTCTGTTGTTGCCTCCTTTCCACATTATATATTTGCTTTGGCTGCAGACGCTCGCCGTGCTCCCGCTCGCTCACTGCCACACGGAGGTGCTGAGGTCATTGGCCTGATCCTCCACAGCACCGCTGGCCCCGGCCTCAGGATCAGGTCTCACACACACACACACACACACACACACATACACACACACACACTCACCTCTTTTTAACACAAAAAAGCTGCCGGTGAGTTCACATGCACACAGCCAGCCTCACTCTTTCTCTTTCTCTTTCTTTTCTCCGTCAGACACCCACACACGGTGTTTTTAGACTCTGTTTACCAGTCCCTTTATGACCCCGGCTAACAACTGAGACCACTCCGCTCTGTCTATAGTGGCAGCGGATCAGGACTGTGGTAACTGTGCGTCAGACATTATGACTGCATGAATGAGTGACGCTCGCTTGGCCATACACTTGTGGGCCCGAAGGGGGAAGTTCAGTAATTTCATTCATCATGTTGTTTTTATAAATTACAAACATAGTAAGTACTCCTGCAAGCAAAAATTATGAGGTCCTGCAAAGGGATCCAGGCTGCCACTTGCATTAATGCCAGTTGGATCTGATGACTTGTAGTTGGAAATCAATGAACTTACTTGGCTCTTCTTCTGGCTTCATGACCTGCTGGTACTACCCTGAAATCTCCTACTAAGCTGCTGTCTGCCAAAATGCATGATGGGAAATATAGAGGTAAAGGTAAAAGAATAATGTTGAGGAAAATGTGTGACACCGCTGACCCTGAAGGACTGTTTGATTGCTCTAAATGTCCATCATGTGTTATGAGGGAAGGCAAAATGAGAGAATGACTCAAAAGCCACACAAAATCCTCTCCTTGTGTTATGCTCTGCGTTCAAGAGAATATTTACACATTTTATGAGCATTTTTGGAATCAAAATGATCTTCTGTGAGCAGAAAAGCCCTCTGCTAAAGTCTTGTTGTTGTGATGAGTCCCTCTCCACCTGGTGTGACAGCACTCATTTTACTGACGTTTCGTCTGCAGCACATGAGAGACAGTCGGGCTGCGACCCTCACAGCTGATGAGTGACGCAGTGGAGTCCTGTGTTTAATGTGTGAGCGCCGTCTCATACTGTCTGCTGTGGGTTTTAATTATCTCTAATCATTTGGTACGCGCTTGAACCGAATATTTCCACACACACACACACACACACACACGAGGATCATGCCAAACCCGCAGTACACACAGATCCTCCCTTGGCTACGTCAAGATTTCACTACAACATCAAGTCACCAATTAATTCATTAACAGACATTTCCCCGGGCGCTGAAAAGCTCCTCACATCCCGGACAGAATTACTGTTTGCATAAACACCCGCTGGCAGACAACGCTGATTAAGAGACACATTCACACTGTTTCTTTTTTTTTTTCTCTTCTCTCTTCTCTTTGACAGACGCACACACGCGCACACACACACACACACACACACACACACACACACACACACACAGTTTCCAAGATGGAAACAGCGGCACTGTATAATCGCATTCTGTTTTTCTGGGCGTAGAAGAAAGACATACACAAACAGATGTGCGCCAAATCCAAACAGGTACCTGGCAGTCGACAGAGACAGGTATCAACAGAGGCTAAAAGAACTGTCCTGTGTGTGTGAGCCAACATGAGCAGCGACACAAGCGTGAACGTTACAGCGTTGCCTTGCCTGCACCCTTCTTTTATTTCACGACGCAGCTAAAGGCACTTCTGCAGATCTTTGGGCTCCCTATTCATGTTTGAACACATGTTTGGGTACATTTGTGAAGCGTTTAACTTTTTTGCACCTCAGGCGACCGACCTGCCATGATAGAGCTCTCTGAGCTGTTTGAAAGAGTTGCCTTCCAAGGAAAGCAATGAAACAGCTGTCATTACCACAAATTAAAAAACCACTGCATACTTGTGGGGGGGGGGGGAAAATGCTGAAAATTTTTATTACTCAGTATATTTGGATTAATCTCCTGAGAACACACCAGCACACACCACACGCTTTCACCAATCCTATTCCCATCAAAATAAAAGGTGTGATGATCCTTGGGTTGATTGGGCTTGTGAGATTCTGGCCCGGTTGGATTGAAGCAGCCAACGTGAACGGTGAGTTCAAGTTACAGTAAGAAGCGACGAGAGGAAGTGACTGCAGGCCAGAGGCCAACGGAGTAACGCAATATGGCTTTTCCTGCAGAGACAATATGGCTTCCCACCAAACCGTTTCTCAAAGTCACAACACCGGTTACATTTTTGGTGAATGCATTTGTACAGACACACCGGCACACGGACTCGGGGCAAAAATATGGACTCCCACTGTGAAACGAGATCTGTGTTGTATTACGTGCCGCAGCCAGAGCAGTGAAACTAACCTGCAGCCGCAGAAAAGACACAGAACTCAACCAAAAATACAGTGTGAAAGCATTCTAAGCAAACTGAATACATGCAGTCATTCATAAGTGCTGCAACCTGAGATTTAACAATGAGAGAAGAATCACTTGCAATGACAAGGATCTTTTCTCGAAATTGGTGCATTAACATGCAGAGATATCAGATAAAATACATTTACAGATGTATAGTGGCTGAATGTCTCTCTGATCGACACCTGAATGTTCTATTTCTACAGTAACCACTAAACATTTTGATACACACTGATTTCCCCTCTTCAAAGGCCTGTCAGAATGTATTATCGCTTCAAAACAGGAATTCCATCAAAACTGAAGCGCTTCTTAAACAGGCTTCGTGACAAGAAACAACTAGCTCCAAAATTCCAGCTCCGAAGTGCCGCCGCCAAACTCTGACATTAATAGCTTCAAGATCTCCGATGCGTTTACGTATTTAGGAGTAGATGCATTATTTGCCACCTCTATTGCCTCCATGTGAGTCAACATTTCTGGATGGCAGAGATGGGATCTCTTTTATTACCTAAGGGGTATTGAAGTCCCTTCATTATGATAGTTTTATCGAATCTTCACTGGTTTTATTGAAGTCTGACATTTGTCTGAGGCCTGAGGGTTGCACATACTTAAATCTAAAAGAGATCAATGTTTTCATCCTGCGACCCAGGCCAGCTGACTATTTCTGATCCAAAAGGATGGTTCAAATGCCAGAAACAGAATTTACCTCCTGTCAAAAACCAAAGCTATTTAATCTATTTCCAGTCAGTTCACGAGGTCAAAACTTTGTTAAATATTGTTCTGAATGAACCACCTGCCATCATCTGAGCTCAGAGAGAAAACAGAACACTTATTTGTGAAAAAAAATGGTAAAATGAAGAATTTTTTTCAAATCAGTAGAGCTCACAGTCAGTGTGTTTGGTGCAGAGTTCAGACAGACTCCAACTCTGTGATTGTGACGACATTTAACAGCTGAGAAATGAGACGAAGGTTCACAGGATCGGCTCTTTACAGTTCGCATGCAACGACCTTAATAAGAGCCTGGTACAGATTCTCGCCAAAATTAGCATCAAGCTTTGCGTCAAGTCGCACATCATAAAACACACAAACACACGCACGCACGTGCGCACGTGCACATGCAGAGGGAGCACATGCAAATAACATATTCTCGCTGTAACACCAAGAGAAAAATGTGTGATCGGGTTGATATGAGCCAGTAAAGCAGAGCGACGACACACAAGCTATGGTAGGTTATGGCTGAGCACACTGGAGCTCATGTAAGCATTGACCTGTTCTACAATTATCCTGCAAGATACTGAAAACGGCTTTTATGACTGCTGTGCTCTCCCTGCGCGTGTGTGTCTCCTCTGGCTGTCTGGCTGTATTCTTTTGTGTGTTTTAGTTACAGAACTTGATATACTGTACCCTCAGCCTTGCTTACAGTATGTGCTGGCTCCGTGGCCATGTTCCTGTCTGCCGGGGAGATACAGCAGGTCTCTGAATCTAAAACAGAAGGGCGAGCCAGTCGTCTGGATCGCGCACAACTTATTTTCGCGGGGGTTTACAAAACGAGCCATAAACACTGATAAGAGCTCATGGAAAGAGGTTCTTGAAGTGAGAGAGAGGCCATTCCCCCTTGTTTGAACTTGCGGCCAGAGACGCGAGGAAAACTGTGCGTGCGTGGTTGTGTGTGTGTGTGTGTGTGTGTGAGAGAGAGAAAAACACAGCGGAGGTGAGGAATATTAAGACGGTACAAAGTGCAAAGCGACTCCACTGCTCTATTCCCAGCCTTGTTTGTCGAGACTGAGACTGACAATGCATCCCCGGAGGCGCCTTTGAAGATGAAGGATGCCGGTTTATAAAGGTGAGCACCTTAAACATTAACTAGACCTTCAAGTGTTCGAGGTCCCACACAAACAAAACAGCGAGGAAACAACCCAGCCAAGGCCGGATCATCTCTGCTGTGGAATTAATTCAGCGTGTTGTGCATCAGAAGCGGCGCTTCACACGCCCAAACATGCTTAATGATACAAGTTTGCTCCATAAACAAGCGTGACCAAACATCTAAATAAAGGTACGAAATAAGAAACACTGATCTCACAGATAAAAATCAAACACATGTGTGACGTTTGATGTCTTTTGGCACATTTTCACAAAGTATTCATCGACCTTTTCCCGGCCAAAGGTTGATTAAAAGGCAGTTGGGGAACACTTTACATGTGTTAACATGGACTTCTGCTGGATTTGTATGTTTTAGCTGTGGTGAGAAAGAACAAATAAGTCATTTCACTTTTGGTTTTGTCAGGAAAATTTCACAAAATCCTAAAATGGATGGTTGCTGATAGTAAATCTGGAAATGGTTCTGCTATTACACCCCCCTGCTGCTCTGGAATGACCTTAAACCTTATTAAGGGTTAGGCAGTAATCCACCAAGGCAACAAAACGCTCGCCATCAAACAACAGGATAGGAGCAGCTGCTTTTAAGCAGTAACGCATGTTTCTTCAGCATTTTGCACTTAGAAGACCTTCTCAAGACTTTTCTGACGGAGGATTTTTAACTACATATCACAGAACATTAACACAAAAACTTCTGAACTTTTTGTTTTTTTTTAAATTCAAGTGGCTGTGGTTTTAAAAGTCAATTATTTTAATGGGCATCCAGTCAGCCATGTCAGCTCTCCTACACCACATGCTCACTTCTGTCAGTCAGATGCCTCTGAGCAGCACCTGGGAGCATTTCCATGTTTTTTTTGTTTCAGTCTAGGGGATGTAGAATATGATTTTTTTTTAAAGAGCCAAAGTAGCAGAACATCTATTTGAGTTATGGTTATTTCCACAAGGTTGTAATTTTTCTGATGATGAAGCATCAAATGCCTCTCACTTTTCAAAATAATGTTCATTGGCCTTCTTTTTTTGATTGAAAGTCTCATTAATAGAGATGATACAGTAACCTGAGTCACCTTCTGGTATTTTTGACACTTAGCAACCAGAAACAGACTTAATTAATTCTGGGATTTACCCACGATACCCAGGAAAACTGCAGTTTTTGTTCAGTTTACTTCATTTTGTTAGGAAAGGTTGCTTAAAGCTTGAGCTGATCTCAAATACTGTGACGAGGAAAGACTTCCAGGTAATATTCATGCATTCTTTTAAATAAAAAAAAAAAAAAAAAAAAAAAATCTATAAAATGATCAGAAAGAACACACTCCTGCTCGACATCAATCACAGACAAACCATCAAATACAGCATTTTCTGCACGTGATCTGAGTCTTTTGGGGAGATATTATGAGTTTAACGGAAAATGTGTGAAATCCACAGTCCCAGCTTTAGGTAAAAGATATGAAAAAAGCAGCAAAAAATAAAATTAAAGATAAAATCTATTGCACATCACTAATGTACAATACGTACACTAACATGTATCTCTGAAGTCTCACGTCACTCTATCAGATCTTCAGTTCAGCTTCCCTCTGGTTCACAGTTGCTCTTCATCATAATCTTGCTCATTTACTTGCATCCATCTTTTCCACTGTCACCATTGTGGTCCGGCTCTATCTCCAGCCCCCCCCCCCTCCTCCCGCTGCTTCCCTGTCCCAGCTTCTTAAAGCAGTCACAGCCAGTCCTCTCTTTTAACATGCCTTCAAGCGGTCTTTCAAATCGTCCTCAAATATTCACTGCACAGCCCAAAACATCAACTTAATCGCATAATTTCCATTGAGACAAAAATCTTCATCCTTTACTCAACACACAGTCATTAGACAAAGAAACAAACAAAATGACAGTTTTATTTGACGGATGAGCGAGAACAAGCTCGTCGTTTACCCTATAAAACTCACAGGAGGACTCTAACCGCTTCCCAAAGCTGAAACCGTTTCTTCACCTTTGCAACAAACTGAGACGACAGCAGATCAGATCAATGCCGTGCCTGAGGCGCTGCCCATTTAACTCCCTGCATTAGGAGCTTTTCCTTTCGCTGCAAAGCGTCAATAACCCAAATGGATGGAGATGCACTCTGAGGAGGACGTGGGCTTTTACCTTGTAAGGAACCGACGGAAGCAATCAGCAAAGTGCACTGAGATAAAAATGAGAGGCAGATGTGTGTGTTCTTCATTCTTTTGATCTGATATGAAGTTCAGGAGTTATTGAAGGAGTTAGTACTTCAAACAGTTAACAACCCATAAAACACCACACCTGTAAATGCAGTAGTTTGTGCTCACTAAAGATGTCAAACTCTCACACTCCCAACTAGTCTAGATGACTGATTGCTTGCTATGAGCCAGTACATGAAGATACACACACTTTGAAAAAGCTGTTTTTGAGATGTTTTTCATGTCAAGATGTTTATGACATCTTTTATCATTTGAAAATATGGAAACAGACAGCGGAAGAGAATGCAAAAAGTCGATGTCCTGGTGCAACAATGGATAAATAAATGAGAATTTATTATATCGAAGGCTGTATATTTTTCATGCAGCATTAATTATCTGCAAATGATGTATATTATCTTTATAATATACATAAACAGCAATTTATAACAATTAGAGCTGAAATTTTCAGATTGATATAACATTATTTAGTGTGATTAAGGAGTTTGCTGCTTCACATATTTAATGAATATTAAAAAAAAAAACCTCAGTTGTGTTTTTTCTTTTCCTTTTTGCTTTCTCGATCACAGTGCATATTTCTGAAACACCCCACACGCTTCTGTTGTTTCAGCAACATGTTCACATCTGTCACTGAGAATGTCTCTGAGCCTCAAACTGACAACACCAGCAAACAAAAAGCTTTTAAACAGCTGCGAGGTGTCAGGGCGGCTGACGTGTGCTGTGACTGACAAACTGGAAAGAGTCCGCTTCTCCCCGCGAAGCCGCGAGCTGACCGGGAGGTTTGTGTGATTTTAGGCAGCCGCGCTGAGTGTCTATCACTGAATGGCCTTCTGGTTGTCCTTTTCATTCTCTGGCTGTCTTGTGTTGTGTCTTGAACACTTTGCATTGATTCAAAATGAAACAGCAGAGAATTTGTGGCAGAACCATATGAGGCCTGAGAGATGGAGAATACAGATTCCAGTTCACGACTGGTTTTTTTTCCCCCCCAAACTGAGTGAATAATTTCCAAAATCTTTTAAAAAAAGGAGAAAAGAAAACTCTCCCTTTCAACCCAGTCCACTCAGCTCACAGTTTTTCTTATATGCAGGCTAAATATAACTGGAACTTCCAAGCCAAGCCCTGGTCAGAGCAAGTGGATCTATCAGTATCTGGAATCTACAGGCTCTCATATCTGTGCCAGGATGCAATAAAAAACAACTACTGAAACTACAGCAACTTTGATCACTCAGCGGCTGATAAAACAAGTTGGCTTCCAGACACAAAGAGCAAGAGCACAGATATCATCAGAGATTTACTTCTTTTTTTGTTTTTTTTAACTGTAGCACCTGTTTATTTTTAAGAACTTAAAATACTGTTATATATCATACAACTTTTGCTATATATCATTCCACTGTAGTTTTACATAAAGATCAGTTTTAGATACATATTACAAATGAAACAACTTCCATATTTTTTAAAAGCAGGATGTTGTATTTTATAGAGGTCATGCTGAGCATTTTTTTTATACACGAATATATCATAAATATGTTTTGAGAATTAGTGCTCAGAATGTTTCAAAAGGTTCGTAATGGACCGAGGAGGAAACTGTAATCATGTTATGATTATGATTTATGCAATAAATGATCAGTGTGGTATTTATTTTTATTTTTTTTTACAGACATTTTAAGTCAAGTCAAATTGTTCTGGAGCAACAAAGCATATTTGACCATTCAAATCAGGCCAGTGAGGCTCATGAAGATTCATACTTGGTTCTGATGGACAAACAAAAACTATATCTGATGATGCATTCATTAAGTTTTAACGAAAGTTCAGAATAGTGCAGTTTATTACATTGAACCAGTTTTTATACCTGACTTCAACAATTTTGTTCCTCTTTTCAAGCTTTTTTTTTTTGGGGGGGGGGTGGAATTATGACATTTTAAAGGTTTTAGCAATTTTACCCTTTTTTAAACAGTTTAAACACGTTTTTTCCTGCCATATTTCATTTTCTTATCCTATAAATTGTAGACATCTCACGTTTTTTAAGCCGTTCTATTATTTCCCCCCCATTTGTTGGGGTTTTTGCTATTTTTCCCAATTTTACTTGAACCTTTTTTGAATCCCTTTTGAACCAAGAGTGACGAATCATACAATTTAATAATAAAAATCAGTTAAATGTTTATTCACATTTCATGTTGTGAAGGCTTCATGGAGCCGCTACAGAGGGACTGAAGAGCCGCAGGTTGCACACCCCTGAACTACTAATTAAATTTATTATTATTATTATTATTAGTATTATTATTATCATTATTATTATCATTATTGATGTTAATAAATTATGTTTGCCTTTACAGTTTTATTTACCTTCTTTAATTTTCTATGAGTGAATAAGCCTGAAAACACCTGATCTCTCATCAGTCTCTCCAGCCTCCACAGTTGAACCGAAGCGCGCATCCGGCGCGTGCCGGACCGGACCGGGCCGTACCCGGGATGTCAGACTCGGGATGGACTCACCGACACACTCGTTGGCCTCCCTGGCCGTGGCTCTCTGCCACGGTCTGTCGTAGTGGAACGGCTTGCACCTGTCACACTCCGGCCCGGCCGTGTTGTGCTTGCACTCGCACACCAGGCTCCCGTCCCGGTCCTTGACGCACCGGGACGCGTGCCCGTTGCACTTGCACCTCCCGCCGACCTGCAGGTCCGACACGGCGTAGTAGTAGGAGTCCCGGGCCAGCTCCGAGTCGTCCTCGTTCTCGTCCCCGAACGTGTGCAGCCGGCTGAAGATGACCTTGATGTCGGTGGCCGTCACCCAGTCCTGCAGCACCGGGGAGTTGTCGAAGTCGTGCGCGGACGGCCGCCCGTCCAGCGTGCTGAAGGCGATGAGCCCGCCGGTCAGCGGGTGCATGTCGGTGTGCGAGTCCGTGCACACGGCCTCCTGCTCGTTCTGCTTGGTGATGGCGGCCCGGTTGGGCTTGTTGTACATCTTCCTGCACTGCGTGGAGTAGAACTGGAAGGGCACCCAGGTCTTGCCGTAGTCCATGGACTTGTAGATGACCATGGACTCGGGCCGCGGGGAGCAGAACTGCAGGCTCACGTACGTGACTTCGAACTTCTTCCCCAGGGACAGCGTGAGGGTGACGTTCTGCGGGAACTGGATGAAGTTCTCGGACTGCCAGCAGGTGAGGTTGTGCGGGTTGTTGAGGTCGGTGAGGTAGGCGGGCGGGTGGTACTTCTTGGGGTCGGAGGCGTCGCAGGTGTGACAGTTCCGGGTCCTCTCGTCCCCCTTCTCCGCGGAGCTCACCACGCAGTAGCGGCTCTGCGCCTTGGTGCCGCACGTGCTGGACACCTTCACCTCCTTCCCGAAGGCGGCGTTGACGAAGTCCGGGATGCAGCGGCGCGGGTTGCCGTGCTCGTCGTAGCAGGGGTCCGGGGGGGACGTCTGAGCCGCGAACAGGCTCATCCCGTAGCCCGCCCGCGCGCTCCGCCACGACAGGGACGCGGCCAGCAGCAGAGTGAGCGCAGCATCCACACACCTCCTCATGGTAGATCCCTGCAGGACACATGACAACACACTTCACTTTCACCGACTCCCCTCCAAGAAAAAAACAAAACAAAAAACAAAACACTCATATATTTTTACAAGAAGCATGAATAAGATGTTGTTTAAAAAAAAGTCGCATCACTTCGGGAAAACAATTTCTCTCAAAATTCACTTTACCTTGGAATAATTTAAAATAGTGTGAAAATGTCTACGAAGCTGAGCTACTTCAGTCTATCAGGCGCCTGCCACAACTCCTCTCGTGTTGTTGTTTGTTTCTTCCAATCTCCTGCCTTAAAATAAGAGAGCGGGTGGATTTAAGAGTCGCTCATGTCCTTCGAGTAAAGTCTCACTCCTCCTGCCGCTCTTTTCAGATATCCTCTCTCTCTCTCTCTCTCTCTCTCTCTCTCTCTCTCTCTCTCTCTCTCTCTCTCTCTCTCTCTCTCTCTCCCCTCTCTCTCTCTCTCGGATCGGAGCGGATCCAGAGCTGGAGGTCAGCTCATCTTGAGGTGACACCAGGCGGAACAACGACGTCCACTGGTGGCGCACCGGAGGACGCGTCTGCGTAAAGACGCAAATCCAACACTCCCAAGGGAAAAGGGAAGATGAGGGCAGCAGATTAAAATAATAATAATAAAAAAAGTAATGAATTACTGTTCAACAACTGATACTGACACTAAGATATTTCTTCTGCACTGTGAAAGCAAGATATTTACAAAGTGCCTTTGCTTTTTATACCTACTGATTTATAATCACCCCGTTATTTTCTTTTATTTCACAAAAAGTAAAAATAACCCAAAGGCAATTTTTTAATTTATCGGCTTATAGTTTTACAAAAAAGACAAATTATGATGATGTGAAACATATTTTCTACACTGAAAAAAGCAGTATGAACCTACAATAACTCGAATAAAACACTATATTACTAGAACATAACTGGAAGGAGTGCTTAGAAAGTGAAAGTTTGCTGTCATGAGATAATCTCCATGATGAGACATAATCCATCTGCAGTCAGAGAGGATATGAAATGATCCAAGTGTTTCTACTCACAGTTCAAGTCCTAAAAACCGATGTGTCCACGGATCACGACGTGCGGGAGTGCTGCAGGAAACCTGTTGGATGCTGGCTGCAAAAGTAACAGCGCCACCTCGTGTCCACAGAGAGGATAGGAAGAGATCAGCACACGTCGACTGGCATCTTTTAGTTTTCCCAGGCGCTGGAGGCGAACAGCTGTGGTTTACAATCTGGAACAAGATCATTCAGTGTCAAGAAGATAGCTGCTGCCCGATCACTCAATAAAAGAACAGTGTATTTCATAGCTTCTCAAACATTTGTCTTCTGAACCTGTGTAAATCAGGGGTACCAAACATAAGGCCCATGGGCCAAAACCGGTTCCAAATACAGCCTGTGAAACCATCAACAAACTAGATGAGGTTCAATATTAAAAGATGAGACATTGTGATGTGAAAAGCCAAGTAAAACAGGAAACTCAAGCCACAGAAAACATAAAGATGAAATGATGTGAGGGCCACAGGGCGGTACTGTGGTTAACATGCTCACCTCAACTGGAGGACGTCGTGGGTTTGCATACTCTCCCTGTGCATGGGTTTTCTCTAGACCCCACATTGCTCGTAGATGTGAATGTGTGAGTCTCTCTGTGATGGTCTTGTCAGGCGGCCTGTCCAGAATTTACCAACTGGTTTAAAAAAAATACATATAGAAGGTCAATAGATGGGTGTCATATAGAGAAAAGGTAAAACTGAGGTGAAAATACTCTATAAATATGTTTGAAATCTTAAAAAAACAGCATGAATGAATTATAGGTACATATATAGTAAACTTTCTGATGTCGTTGTCCTATGAAATGTATAGAGTCCAGAAATCGTAGAAGTAAACAATCAACACCAGCAGCGTTTCGTGTCCTCTCTGCTCTCCAAGGGTCTTGATTCTACTACTTTTAGGTCTCACTTCCTGACTTTACATGATCTTCAGTATCTTAGCCTATAATATTCCCGGTTTGTAGCCAGCTTTAGATACAGTACACACTATCGTAGAAACACACAGATGACCTGCACATTCATCGAAACAAATTAAAAGAAGAGGTCCTCTGCCTCGTTTGTTGTCGGATTCAGTAGTGTGACTGACATTTCTACAGCATATGTTTCGCACCACATGAAAATGACATGAAATAAACAGAAATGCCAGAAACACTTCCTGCAATTCACCTTCTACATTAACATTTTTAGACAAAATATGTAATGTAATGTATGTAATTCAAATCAAATTCATGGGATTCAATGTATAAAGAACAAAAAGAAAGGCTGTTCTTTTTTTTATATATAATTTTATTTTCCATTTTTTCAATTATACAACGTGAACAGTACATTTGAGCAGAAAGATCTATACCCCACGAACCCTTCCAATTTAGCCCATAACAACGTAATTAAAATTAAAATAACAATGACAATAACAGAAAAATAAGGGGAAAAAAAATTACACATACAGTCCTCTTACCGATAGAACACTATGGAATAGTACACAGCTTTACTGTTTGCATATAAGTTAGAAATGGCTGCCATGTCTTGTAAAATTTACCTGTAGAGTCGCCAATTGTACACCTTATTTTCTCCATATGTAAAAACCTCATAAGTTCTGCAGCCCATAGGTCATGAGTGGGAGAGTCTTCCAATTTCCATTTCACAGAAAGGCTGTTCTTTTGCCTTAGTTTCATCGTGGTTTTGCTTGCATTTGTTATAGCCTCCTTCACTTTAGGCCGTCTTTGTGATAAAATTAATAGTGAATCATTCAGTATCAGCTGTACCTGCAGGCGTGGCCTCACTGGCTCGCATCTTTTCAGGGAGGTCTTACGGTTGTTGAGAGATTGAGTGTGTGCTGTGTGTGAAGCAGTGATCGCCGTGGGTTTCACGATGCAGACAAATGACACATGAACAAAAACAGCTCGATAAAATAATTCTTCTACTAACATTGATTACCTTAGTTTGAATTTGCTGTCAGTGTTAAATGTACCAGTAATTTGACACACAACAGCAAATATCATGAAAAGTTCACTGATGATCGCGTGTCAACCTTTACTTCTTATTGTCAATAACAAATGTACCATTAACATTTACAAGAGTTGTATACTTTGCATTGAGATCCTCAAACATGTTGTTTCAGGTGACTTTTATGAGCTGCATGAAATGAAAATCTGTTGGAAGTTGTTGCCACTGTTTAGGAAGCAAAGCTTACAGTTACTTTTTTCTATTCTTTACCTTCTCGTTTCAGCCGACCTGTCAGGAAAACACTCACCCTACTTCCTCCTCATGGTTTGTGCGTCATTTACATTTTATCTATTAGAGTAGCGTCTGTGAATTCCCCTTCTTTTACAGGAAGGGACATATGATAGCAGCTCATCAAATATAATATAGTCAAGCTTGTCATAAAAATATTTGAAATTATAAAATATCATTAAAAACTCACAACAGAGATTTGATGAATATCTTTTTCTTTTGTAGTTTTTCATTGAAAATCAGAACCTCAGCACTGCACGCATGTTTTTACTTGATTCTGCTATAAATACAGGCTTTTTATTTTTGTCACATGCAAGATTTCCAGTTATTCAGTGACGTTTCAAACAAAAGACAAAGCTGGTAATTACATTTATGATAAGCATGAATAGCATTAGTGGTAATTCGGCTTTACGAAATAAACACACTCAAGACACTTTACTCACAAATGTAAAATTAGCATGAAAAGAAACATTTGTAACAGACGACTTCCTCTCAGGGGGCGACATCCCTTCAGAATCCACATGCGACTTTTCAGACACACATCGACGAGCACACACAATTACACTTCCTACCTCTACCCACAAACAAGCGCACACACACACACACACACACACACACACACACACACACACACACACACACACACACACACACACACCATCCCCAGCAGCCTAAATCATTGTGCTCACATGTACTTCAGTCAGAGCTTCCTGTTTGTGAGCCACAGTGTGCTGGAGGAGCCTGAGCACAGCGCAGAGCTCCGATCAGCCGCTGGCAGCTGATTCCACCGCTGCACTGCTGCGCCGTGCCCAGGATGTGGCTTCGCCGTGCCCTGAATGAATGGCACTGATGCTGGAAACACTCGGCCTTGGACTTCTCGAACGGTTTGCTGATATAAAGTCGCCCAGGACATGGAGACAGCACTATAAAGCGAGGTAAGACGATGGAAGCAGATGATTCATGTTGACTCAAACCTGGTCACTCTGTGGGTTTTAGATATCGGCTCCAGTTGCTGGCTGTCAGTTAGGCAGAGGTGTTTTCTAATGAAACTGACTCCACAACTGACAGTAAACCAGTGATTAAGCATGTCTGCATCTGAATTTCAGCATGAGTGTTGACGGTTTGTGACAAATTGCTTTACTTGGTCACGGTTCCTTCTCTCACCTCCTATCATCTTGTTTGCACTGATGCAAATAATTCTTTCACAGCAGAGCTGATTTCTTGTAAGTATGAGAGTTTAGAGTGCCGAGGCAATCTCGGTATCACAGTGGTGATAAGGTAGAAACAAACAGGGTGTTTTCATCAGTCCTCTGAGGGCTTACAACCCTCCGCTGTCATACCATCGCGACAACTTCTGCTTTTGGAGTGGCCGGAATATGTCTCATTCTCTCATAAACAGGGAGGAAGTAGAGATGCAGAAGCACGTGGATACTTTCTTAGTTTAAACTTCTGGCTGTGTAAATTTTAGGCTGTATAAACACGTGATCGGCCATATTTCTTATCAACAGTTCAGATCGCGTGATGGGACTGTAATAAATCCTTTTCTGTAGTTTGTCACTTAAACAGGTGGAATCTGTTGGATTTGAACATTTGTGAATGTGGTGATGCAACAGACTTATGATCTGACGTTAAAAGGATTAAGTCAGTATTTGGTCTGTTATTCATAGATGTAAAAATTACACTAAAAGGATAGAGATAGATGAAGTCAAAATATCCAGTTAACCTCTGTGGACATTTATAATTACTTCTGTCAGATGAGAGCAAAAGTCTGTTTCTGGTGTGTAATGGATCCAACAGAAACTCACAACTCCCAAAGTGGTCTAATTCTGATATCCAATCTTAGAAAGGTGACTAACTTCATTTAAATGATTGGGATTGATTCTAAAGGTCATCACTCTCGTCAAACAACAGTAACTGTTACATGACCTAATGCCGAGATGAGGAACAAGCTCCAGAGGCCTGATAAACTTCATTTCAAAGCAAACATGTAAAGTTCCCATGAACCAGAAAACACTTTGTTTACCCAATGTTCATTAGACTGAATACAATTGATCTCAACTCAATTTAAAGTTCTTTGTTAGGACACTTTAAATAAGTAGCATAATGATCATTTCAGAACCTTGAGGGTCCACCGAGGGAAAGTCAGGACCAATGTTTGTGTCAGGGTTGTTTCAGAAATGGCATCCAGTGTAAAATGCAGTCCACAGCACAAGTTGTAGTGACTTGCTGTAGAATAAACAAACGAAATGTAGAATTCTGTTAATGGCAATCTGTTGCCATGAAGGGATGGATGTGCTCAAGCTGGAATGTTATTTACAACAGATACTGACGCATCTTGATGTTGCTGCAGAAACCGAGACTCATCAGACCAGACAATGTTTTTCTAATCAGATATTCTCCAATTAAGAAACCTTAGTTTCCTGTTTCTAGCAAACAACCCAGTTTATTCCTCTGCTGCTGTAGCTTCAAGGTTCAATGCGCTGTGTCAGAGGTGGGCTTTTGCACACTGTGGTCGCAACAAGTGACTATCTGAGTTACTTTTCTGTCATTGCTAACCAGTTTGTCATTTCTCATCTGATATTTTCACCTTTTCAGATCATTATCTGAAAAACCAAGAACGTATAGTTCCTGAAAGTTTAAGTTGATCACCAGTTTCTGAAATACTCACGCCAGTTTGTCTGGAATAAGCAACAATGCCACGTTCAAAATCACACACATTACTGTCCTTCCCCATTAATCATGACAGACTTTTCTTGCACAGAAATGTATTTTCTACTGTAGGTTTCTGATTACTGATGATCTGATATCTGATTACTAGTCGTATCAGTCAGAATATGATCATCTGTGCTGTGAAAATTAAAGAAAAACCCAATGCACATGCACCAAAACCACATATCAGAAAAAAAGCTTTTGAACACAGGTTGACCTGATTGTGGATTTGAGCTTCAACACTTGTTTGCCCCAGATATCCTTTGCAGGGAATCTCAACACTCGATACAATTTTTCATAGTTTCATATGAAGCAGCATCCGAGCGTAGTTCTGTTATTCACAGATATGTTTCCTGTTTGTCTCTTTACGACTGTGGTTTCAGTAAAATATTAACCTATGTGACACTTTGGGGCCAACACACACTTTTGTGCGTGCATGTGTGTGTTCATGCTCTGCACACCTGTTGTAGCGAGAAAAAAAAAAAGAGATTTTGAAGCCCTACAAATATTTTTTGATTTAAATCACTAATTATGCAAAACAATGTCAAAAATGTTAAAGTGTGAACGTTTTCTGATGAAAAAATGCTTTTTATCATTAAGTTCATCTGAAATTTTCTTTGTGAAACTGAGCAGACAAAAGAGTCGGCGCTGTTTGTGTAACGGAGGCAGCCCTGGCTCCGTCTTGTTTGGAGTGAAGCGTCATAACCTGATATTACTGCTCCTAACATTTGCATACGCATTTCCATATGTTTATCAGTGTTTATTGAGGAAGTGAAGACAAAGAAACTTCGTAAAGGGGATGTCTCTTCTCTAAATGACAATATAACCTTTGCATTTTGCTGTTTTGAGAGTAGACCGTCGCTCCTTACTGTGCCGGATTCTTCTACAACCTTTCACATCCTTGCAGGGATAAGTACAGCACATTAAAACAAATGAATGTAATCATACAGCAGTTTGTAGAAAGGCCTCAAAGGTTACTTACAAGGTTTATCCTTGACTTTAAAAACAGGGTTGGGCTAAACATCCACCCATCTTCTACAGCACTGCTGCCAATTGGCAGGGTCGGGGGTTGGAGTTGGAGGGGGGGCATCCCCAGTCCATCGCAGACACACACAGCCACAAACACTCACATTCATCCCTGTCGATATTCTGCATTCACAATTTAACCTCAAATGCATTGTTTGGACTGTGGGAGGAAAGAGAGAAAACCCACACTGAAAATACAATCTCCAGACAGAAAGACCTCCAGACACGCTGTAACAGGGATATACTCACTGTGAGGCGAGAGTGCGAACCACTACACCACTACCACATGGCCCCTTCAGCACAACAGCCAGCAGGAAGAAAAAAGCACGAAGCAACAGAAAGATTTAAAGCTACAATTTGATGAAAAGCGGCGCATGAACAGAGCTCCAGAGCAGGTTCCCTCTCTTTGTTTTCTCATGCCCTCACTCATGTGCACAGGCCCACTTTTACTGCAGCTCGGTTCGTCTCACCGGCAGCGGCTGTTTGAACTGAAGGGAAACACTCAATTGCCGTTGGGCTTTGGAGTCGGACGTCTGTTATTTCCTAAAGTCATAAGCAGACAATTGACATCCAGTACGTCGGGGGAGAGAAGAGGGAGGGGCCAGCGGCTCCGCCGACCCGGAAAGATTGGACGTGACTATCAAACTCTGAGAAAGTAAAAATCTACAACAGCTCACACACTTCTGGAAAGAGCTGTGGTCCCTGGTCTGTGGGACTGTATGTTAGTGTCTGATCGCACCACAACAATGGAGAGGCACCTGCTTCCTCAGCGAAGCAGGGAAGCTACCTTCCTGTTTGGAAGCAGTTGGTAATAAGATCAGTGGAAGAAATGGGAAGCAGTCTGTGAAGACATGGAAAAGAAAAGAAAAGAGAGAGAGAGGACAGCATGGGAAAGAGAGGAACACACACAGGGGGCACGAAGCTGCAGCACCGCTGTGGTTCTGTTTGCATGGAGGTGCCCGATGAACTGCAGAGCATGAGAAACTCAGTCTCTCACACACGGTTTACCTACTTTATGTTCTCACTTTGCAGCAGTGCAGCGTTTAACTTTTCCAATACTTTACAAGGCTGATAGACCCGTTTCTGTCAGGGAAGGATCGGATCGCCCTGAGTCTTTTGAAGGTCACTCCACATCTCACACACATACACACACACAAACACACGCTGAAATTGCCTCACTTCTTCAAGATGTTGGCTGTGAAAAAGTGGAAGTGACCTTGTTGACTCTTCGGGATGTACTGCATACATCCTCTTATGAAACAGCACAGAGTCATGCATTTGCAACACGACGAGCACCTTCTACGTAAACAACTACGATCACACAGAGGTGACTTGTGAAAAGAAAAAAAACACGTTTGGTATATTAGTACATTATTTAGTAGGAATAGTAATCCTGCCACATTTTTACTGATATGGACCTTACAGGTCAGAACATATCAAGTAACAATTTGATCCTCATTTCTTTCTTTTAGATTCATTAGGTATTCTTTTCACTATATGTTTTCCTGCCATGCTCATGCATGTTGATTCCATGGACCTAATTCTCTAAAGCCACAGTGGTCTGAACAATGAGCTGACCTGTCTGTGGTGACAACAAACTGCTCTCCATCCTGTCTCCTTTTAGCAAAGTGTCGCCGTTCAGCGCAGCGTCCCGCCATAACATTGAGAGGAATGACGTTAGCCTGGAAGACTCTGCTGCTTGTTTACAGCATTGTTTGAGTTTGGTTGGAAACTTCCCCCTGATCGTTAGTTTCTCCCCATCCTCACACCAGGAGATCCTGCCATCTCCTCCCCAGAAGAAGTATTTTTTTGAAGGTTTTATGAAATAAGACAATAAGGCGGAGAGTTTGTTCGTCTTTACTCCATTGAGTCGTATAGTCTGGTCTTATTGTCTTGAGTTGTATTTGTCTGATGCAAATATCTGGATTTAAATTATACTGAAAGTGTAAATTGTTTTCATTTGCAGACAAGATTGTCATTTATATAAGAAACAGTGCAAGTCTTCTTTGTTCAATCAGAGAACTCAAACCAATCATACCAATCAGCAGACACTTTCACTGCACAGTGCAGCCTCTGTGTCCCCAATGCACCCCATTAATGATTAGGCAGCGATTACAGGTCAGACTTATTAGTTCCTTCCACTCTCACCGGGCTCTCATCCAGCGCGGTCCAGCCCACAATGACCGGAGCCCTTAGCACAAGTGTCCAGCGCGCTCAGTCCTGCTCTGTGCCACCAGGAATGCCTCACAGACACAATGCATCTCCAGGGAGGACGGACAGCTGAGAAAAAACCCCTCCGTGGTCAGGTTGTTTACATCTGGAGCTGATGGTATTGTTATTGAGCGATCCCTGTTGGAAAAGTCGTGGAGTGATGTGGGAAAATGAAGTTTCATTCCCCTGACCTCTTGAACCTCGGATTCGCCGGGACTTCCTGCCTCACTGCTGCGATTATGGCCTGAGGGGTCGGATGTTTGCGCAGTAGATGTGTGTCCGTTCTGTACGTTCATCTGTAAGTGTAATTTGCGTGAGAAGTTTCGGTGAAGCACAATAGCTGACCCACTCATTACGTGAGATTGAGTCCAGGTATGAAGCTTCAATCAGACAAGAAAACAAGTGTAAAACAGCATTCAACAGCAGGTTGATTTAAGGATCAGTTTGGCTCGCTGTCCGTCTCTTCAAAGCGAGAAAACCCGGGTTTGCTTCAGCTTTTACATGTGGTTTGCATGTTCCTCCTATCTGTTTGACTGGTGCCATTTAAAAACAGATCGGTGACTCATAAGCATTTTTTATTTGCCAGCTGTCGCTTATGTTTGGCTTTTGCTCAAAACGGGGAATTTGTTAAACTCTCAGGGGAAATTTTGAGCAGACGTAACATGTGAAACCAGTTTTTGATCTGATCACTCACTTCAGTCAACACTCCTTTCACTGCAGATTTCACAGATAAACTCAAGCAAATGTTTTTCCAGAGAACCTTTGATTTGCCTCCGATGTCTGAAAAAGTTCATTTCTAATGTCATCAAAACAGATTTCCTTTAAATATGAATGATTTTCTCTGATGCTGCTGAGCCCAGTAGTGGTTGTGGAAACAGCTGCATCATGTGGATGCTTCAGATCATGAAGAGTAGGGAATTTTTATTTTATTTTATTTTATAACATTTAAGCTGTTGATTTTTCAACTGTCTTTCTGGGAAGGAAAAGGTAAGCAGCGGCTCATTTCTATAAAATAGCAAATCTTAAAACAGATTCACCCTTTTTGCTCCTTTTAATGGGGAAGTGTCTGTTCTGCTTTTTCAAATTTGGACATTTTCCTCTATTTTCACATAAATATACTGCATCTCTATGGAAAAACTCAAACATGAGTCAAGGCCGTGTTTTACAGATGAGGTAACAAATAATTATTTTCGACATCAAATTCACAGAGACGTCACCAATATTGTAATTTTGTGTGTTTGCCTTTTTTCTCCAGTTCATTTAACACAGAATGTAAACTAATGGCTTTTTCCTTTTCTTTTCTTTTCTTTAAGCAATATTAAAATTACTTTTCTTATGTTTTAGTCAACAACATCCCACTGTCTCTTACCGATGAAGATGTCGATCAAACAACAAATCTTTGATTTTAGGTTGATGTTTGATATATATTCAGTTCTTACCAGAATTAAAAAAAAAAAAAGGTTAAAAGTTGTATTAATACACAACAGTAGTCCAAGTCCAGGTTGACCTGGAGAGCCTGTCATCTGGAGTTTTCATGTTGTTCCTGTGCATATGTGGGTTTAGGCTGGCCACTCCAGGTTCCTCTCACATTTTAAAAACGGTTGGTGACGACGTTTCGTCTGTGGTTTTGAAAATGGGAGTGTGAGGGATCCTCTGTCTCTCTGTGTTTGTGCTGTAACGGATTGGTGATCTGTCCAGGGTGTAGTCTGATTCATTCAGTCAGCCGGGTCATCTCCAGTTCCCCACCAGGCTTAGATGTATAAAAAAAAAAGTCTGGAAAATGAATGGATGTTTTAAGCAATAGCATAAGAACGGCTGTAATTATGATCTGGGTCTAAAACTTGGCTTTGAGTCATTGAAAAGACTGAAATGAGGGCGCCCGCCCAGAGATCTGTGTTTTGTGTAATGAAACACTTTCCTTTCTATTGGTAGCAGATTTGTCTGTTTGTCTGTTTCAGACTGTGTCACTAACATCTGTTGTTTATCTGTACTGAAGCAGGACAAGATTTTGAAAATCACAACTTGGTTCCACATTGAGTTGCTCCTGGGATGTCCCTCGCATTGTCTTCTGCATACATTTTCAAGAGTCGGCTTCATAACAGAACTGAAACTTCTTGCCACACCTGGGTTGACCTCACGAAAAACAGCTCTGAGTTGAAAAAGTGATGTTTAGCACATTTTCAGTCACGGAAACACGATGTACTTATATGATCTTGGTGTTGTTGGAGGTGCAAAACTGTCTGCCTTGGTGCAAACCTTGTTTACTGGATATCATTTTTAAGGCTATTGGAACCCATAAAGTGGTTAAAAACAACCAACTTGGGATTTTTTTTTACAGAAATGACAGCTTTGAGCGTTTGCATGCATTCGGGAAGTGCTTTAAAAAACACAAATGACGCTGATCATCTGGCTCAGAAATGCCCATGTGTGCTGTGTTTATCTTGTCAGTCATTTGCATACACACCGAGCGAACTGCCCTCATGCAAAACAGAAGAGAACGCAACATGCTTCACAAAGAGAGGCCCAAATGACTTTTCATGGACAGAACCATTGAAGGGATCGCACGATACAGGATGGGAATCCAGTTCCATGTCATATTTTGATTACTAATCAAGCTAAATGTCTTCATTCTCCAGCAGTTGATCGGTGAAGATGCAGCATACGTCCTGCACTGAGGACCGGATCCAGCACGCTCTGGACAGGTGTCTGAACGGCTTGAGGCAAAGCCCCACAGCTGCACACCACTGGAATGGTAAGACAGCGGGAGTCACTCTCAGGAGACGTGCCTTAGAAGGATTTAACGTTTCAACGTAGTAAAAGATATTTTAATTAATCAGCGAAGCATCTGATAAGTCTTTACTTGTTTGCTTTACTGAATATTCATATATTTGACTAGGTTTTGAAGCTTCTTACTTTCTTTTCCTGTGTTTCTGCCATGTTGCAGCTCATGTGTCTCTGACACACAAAAAGCACACTAAAATAAAAAAGCTATTTCAGGAAGTTATTCTGAACATCATTTTATTTACTCTAAGATTAACTACATGGAATAAAAACAAAAGTAAATATTGTGTTGGTCCTAAAGTCTTGTAAATCTCATGTTGTAATCAGCTCTTGGAGGATATATATGAGGTTAAAAATCTCACTTCCTACAGCTTTCACAGTGCACAACTTAACCGTATGTGTGACTTGACTCTTTTATTGATTCATTAGATCTAAATTTGCTCATGATCTGTAAGAAAATGGTGAAATGCTTCTCAACGCAGCGGCTGTCTTGGTCATGGAGTGGTAATGATTTGGTGGGTTACATGAATAGCTTATACCTTTGATCAGTTGCACAGGACAAAAGAGCAATGCAGTTATCTCAGATGACTGATGTCTGATCAAAGAACTAATGATTGCCGCACTTTTCTGAGCTGAGGTTCCCATGTTGTTCTCACTAATTTACGTACACCAAAGCACATTTCTCATAGGAGTGCCATTAAATAAATTAAAAAAAAAATCTTGTTTTTATTTATTTCAACTTATAAAATATAGACATTTTATCATAGAAATCTTTTGTTTGTTGATTTTGCCTCGAGTGAATTATTTGGAGCAAGTGATTTGGCATTTTTATTTAATTTTTTTTTAAGGCTTATTGCTTTCTAGGAGGTACGAATTAACTTCTGTGCACAAATATGTTCACACTAAGTGCTGTTTACAGTTTTGACTTGGCCTGGAGGCAGTTGTTGTCCCCATGTTTTCTGAACTCATGGTGCTGAGTGTGACAAACACTCAGCCGGCGCGCGGTGTTTTAAGAGCGCGTATGAGCCCGATGCTTGTTGTTGTTTTTGGTGACACTGTTGTTGTGTGATCACCAGGGAGCATATTATTGGGTGTTGGAGGAAGTTGTGTGAATAGACAGCTGGGAGGAAGTGGTGGCAGAGACCGCAGCGTGTAAGTAAAGCATCATGAGGCTGTAGTTACAGAGGTGCCAGGGTGTAAAAACATGTCAACAAAAAAAGATCAAATCGCTGTTTACACTCACACATCAAGCAGTGGAAATGATGATCACATGATTTTATTCCATGGAGTGAAAAACCTCGGTTTATTCATCTTCTGCTGTCATAGAATCCATTTAAATTTGCAGATTAATCTTGAGAATTTGCATTGTCGACCAAAATTCCATCTGAACGGGTGTGGCCATAATGCAAACAGCACATTTCTTTTAAGAAATGCATGATAGCAACCCAGGGTGCAAGTAGCTGTGAACGAATGCATCAGATAAAAGCGTGCTTCTTGGAAAACGTTTCTCTGTACGGCTGACGTTTTACTTCCTTGGAAACTGTGCTCCTTGGTGATGTACTCAGAATTAGTGAGGCTGAGGAATCGACAGCTAAGAGAGCCGCATGTGTGAAGAGCAAGCAGTCATGTCACTTGTTTTCGTGAATGTGATAGGCCTCGGGTCCATGTGGTTAAAGATACCGCATGCATATTCTCTCTCTCTCTCTCTCTCTCTCTCTCTCTCTCTCTCTCTCTCTCTCTCGCTCGCTCTCTCTCTCTCTCTCTCTCTCTCTCTCTCTCTCTCTCTCTCTCTCTCTCTCTCTCTCTCTCTCTCTCTCTCTGGCTTTTTTCCCTCTGTTTTCTGCTTCACGCTGTCAGAGAAAGCTGTCAAAGTTTCTTTGAAAGCACCGAGGTGTGTTTCACAGAAGTGGAGTGTGTTACTGATTAGGCAGTCTTAGATCAGTCCGAGTTTCCAAGTTTAGAACTTTGCAGTTAAATTAAATTCAACATGATGTACTGTATATGAAAAAAAATGAATGAATTACGTAAGTGGGACGAGATAATTCTGTTTTCTTGCAACAGGAAACCCATCCTGTCATATCTATACACAGACAAACATCCTGACTGAAACACACAAGAGCAGGAGATATAAAAAAAAACAACAACAACTGAAAACACATTATTTCAGACATTCCATGTTTCAAAACCTTCTAAAACAGTCAATACTAACAACTACAAATAGAAACTTCACTATCGTCTGCATAGAGACAGTGGCAAGAAGAGGTACAGCAACTATTCCCAGAATGTAATAAAAACAGAATGCAATGAACCATCGGATGAGGTGTTAAAACATCTGATATATGTCGGCTATGTTGTCACAATGTTACTGAAAATAATATCTAAGTTATTTTGAATTTGATGACCAGCATTTCCGCTGTGACTTTTAAAAAGCAGCCTGTAAACAGTCAATGAAGAGACCAGCTTCAGGAGAGGAACCTTTTCGTCCGATGCAGGGTTCTGGCTGACCCACATTCCTGGATCTTGTTTTATGTTCCTTCGAATTCTTCCACTGGTAAAAGGTTTTGGGAACAGAAGGACAATTTCACCAAATGAACTCTTCTGCTGCAAAGCTGTTATCTTATCTTTTTTACACTCGACTGTAGATTTAATCTTTTGCATTGCTTCATCCAGCCCTACTAGGAGGAACCCGTAAACAAAGTTCTGCTTGTTTTAGTAGTAAATTAGTGATCAGCTTTTGCCTGTACTGATATGTCAATGTTGTGTTTCAGTGCTGATGTGCTCAGCGGGTCAGTCGATGAACCGCTGGAGCCTGGAGGAGCTGGTGAAGAGAGACCCCAAAAACTTCCTCATCCTTTTAGAACAGATCATCAGGAAGACCAGAGAGGTGAGAAGCATGGCATCTATTGAACGCACTGTCTGTGAATGAGTGGTTGAACTGTTGCTAACTGCGATCCTCTCCTTTTCGCTGTGGTCACTGGACCTCAGGTCCAGGAGCAGTGTCAGTATGAGCTGGTGGCTCCGCTGGCGATCATGTTCTCCTCCACGCTGCTGCAGGTTCGGACTGTCTTTTAATCAGAAACCCTGAACCTCTCATTAACTTTCACGTTTCCCTCACACCTGGTAAAGTTTGTGATAACATGCTGAAAGAGCTTCGGACCTGTCATATAAACACAGGAATATTAGTTACAAATAATTTAGAGCAGAATGTCATAAAAACAACACAGCAGCAATAAAATCATGGAGAAAGTTGGGATGATCATCATTCAGTGAAATATTCACATTTATTAAAAGAAAAAAAAATCCACACATAAACTTTAACAATTTCAGTCATTTTTCAACAAATTACTCTTTAGTTGTTTTGGATATGGAAGATTGTTTGGATTATTTGCTGCAGCCCCTTTATCAATGTAACAAAACTTAATTAGAAAGAAATCACTATGAAAAATCTTTGCCTATTAACAATTTAAAAAAAGAAAAAAAAACAGTTTTATCAGAAATGCTTTTAATGAGAGAAGTAATATAAATCTCCATCCAAAGACAAATAATCATCAACGATGTCCTTTTCTGTCTTCATGAAGCTCTTTGCAACAGAACTGAGGAGACACACAGTTCAATTTGCTCTTCACTAGAATCAGACCATAACTCAGTTTTATGCCTTTTCTCAAAGCCTGAACATGTTAAGCATTTTAAAGAAAGATAGATTTAATTTCAACATTGAGTCATTTTAATGATGTTCTCAGTTTGCAGCATTTTGCAGCCTTCAGCATACAAGTTATTACAAATTCACCTGAACAGTTTAATGTTTATTCTCATGCTACTTCATCAGTAAGGAAGATAGAGTTCATGTTTTGACTAAAACACGGCAATCTCTGTTAAATTAACAGCACTTCATTTCACAGAAAAAAAAGGCCCCTCAGTGTGTTATTTTTACACCTTGCAATGCCATATTACCAGTTTGGACACTTTGTCCTCTGAAAACACTTGTTTGTGCTTGTGTTGCAGACGCCATACTGCCCTCCAGACACAGAGCTGCTGGAAACAGCCATGGAGGTGTTCTGCAGCTTCCTGACCTGGCCTGAGCCGTACTGCAGTGTGTGCAGGAAGCTGCTCTCCACACTGCAGCTGGAGATCAGGGTTCCAGGTCAGTATGGAGGGACTGTGGGGCATGATGTGGTTCTGAGGTCTCAGACAAATGCTGCACTCAGCCGGATAGCGTTTTACCCAATTTTAGTAGATGCACTCCCTCTAGTGACAAGCCTGGGGAAATGAACTGAGTCAGGCTGAGCTAAACAGGATGATCAGGTTTCAGGTTTAAGAGAACTTCTTCATTGTGGGATGATATTGTTTGAAAGAGGATGCAGTTTCAGCCTTTACGACATTACAGAAAAGCAGAAACTGAATGTGAACACTTCCAGGGAAATTTATGGAAAGGAAATGCCAAAATAGAACAACACACTGAATGACTACGAGTGAACTATCTGAATGAATGGAAGCTAAATGATCAGTTGGTGTCTTTCATATTGGTCATAGCCTTTTATAAACACCGTAGTGTAATATGGTTTCATTTAAAGTTAAAATATAAGTGTCCAGCAAGGCGTTCTGATGTGAAAAGTTAATTTTTCTCTTTCTTCTTAGGCATTTCCTTCCACAGACTGGTGAGAGAAGAGCAAGGCCTGAACACCTCCAGCCACTGCTCTAAAACCATGTAAGACTGCACACTGTGCTGTTTCTGCATGCTGTCAGTCATCTCAATGATCCGGGATCCTGTATTTGTAAAAAAGGAGCTTGTTCTTTCAGTGGACTCTATCGGATGTTTCTAAACTACATTTCAGTGTTTGTGGGCACATGACAATTTATCTTTATCCCAGTGGGTTTTCACAGCTTCTTCTTTCTCTGTAAAAAATAACAAACACTAGTGTGTGCGTGTGTGTGGTTCACTGTAAGCTTATCTGATCTGATGCGACGCTTTTCAAGAAGTACAAAAATAGTTCAGCACTTTGAAGGTCAGTGGTTGTGCTCTTGCTAGACTTGTAAAATCCTGGTTTGTCCCCTTGTCTAGCCACCAAACTCCATCTCTACCAGAACTTACAGTCTGACTGTACGCACGTATGCAGATGTGATGATGACCGATGCCGTGTGTGTCGTCTCCGTGCAGGACCGTACTGCTGATGAACCCCGCTGAAGTCCCTGCTGACTTTCTGTCGGTGGCCGAGCAGCTCAGTTGCATTCAGCACTCGCAGAGAGAGACCTACATCGCCCTGATCAAACACGCCTTCCAGTCCGCTCTGGGCACCAAGTACCCTCTGAGCAGCATCCACAGGGCTCTGCAGGTACATGTTCACGCTTCACACTGTGCTCTACTGCAACGTTTCATTCATCAACTTGACGAAATGCAGGAACCAAACCGGGATCTCTTCTGGCTGTCTTTGTGTCCGTATGGAATAGTGAATTTCTCCATAAGGAGATAAATAAAGGGTTGTTTAATATTCTCATGTTAAATGTTGTCGCAAGCTCATATCGTTCTCATCTTGGCTTCAGTGTTGCTTATTATAATTGCTGTTAAGGGAAAATATCTGGACATAAAAAGCAAAGTTCAATTATTCCTCGTTACTTTGGTGACAATAATGCGTTCTGGTGTCAGCGTGTAACTTCCTAGCATTTATCAAACTATGTGCCAACAGCTGTGCTGAAACGCCCACGGGCTAATGTAACATTACTGGTTCCTGCCCAAAAATAGATGCGGCGGAAGAAAACAGAACGATGAGGATTAAAGAAATTTTAACTGACTGGCAGGTTAAAGTTGAAAGTAAGAACTTTCACCTCACTGTTTCATAAAATATTTGTGTTTTTTCAGTCAAAGAGTGTGACTGAGCTGGAGGAGGTCTTCTCCCTGTTGAGTGACCTCTTGGAGACGGCTGCTGCCATGAGCGACCCGCTGAAGGGCCGCAGCCATGTCGTCCAGGGTCTGGAGAGCCTCAGGCTCATGCTGAAAATCTCCGCATCCAATGGGAAGAATTCTGAAGGTAAGGAGGCTTTTTTGTTGTTGTTGTTTCTTTGTTTTTTACATGTAAGACTGCCCAAAGTATGATTTCTATTGGACACACCTCAGACTGCCTGGTTCTCTCTTGCAGGAATGCTACAGACACTACCACTGCCTACAGCCAAATGTTACATGTTTCACTGGGAAAAAGATAACTTTGGTAACGTATTTAACCAATATTTAAGTTACAATTACTGAAAAATTACTTTTCTGTCTTCCAGGGAGGATGTTGCGCTCACTGACTTTTTTTCCCCTTAAAACTAATTCCAAACTTTACAATGCTCATGTAGTCTTATTGTCTGGATGGTTGAAATGTCTTCCTCTGTCTGTATTAATAAAGATTTGTATTCATGCAGATGTTTTGAACGTCCTTTTGGAGCATGAACTGGACGATATGGCGGGGGAGGACGAAGCAGTCGGCACCGATGAGGACGGGCTGAATGAAGAGACCGATGGAGCAGCAGACAATGTGGACGGAGACAACGAAGAAGAGGAGTACGGATTGTCCTCGCTGTCCGTCATTCCCAACGGTTACAGCCCCTGCCACCGAGAATCCACGTTCTCCACCATGTCCTCTCTGTCCACCACCTCCAAAGACTCCATGTTCTCCACGGTGTCCGGCACCTCCGAGCTTTACGCCAACTCCATCTACTCCGTCACCTCCGGGGCTGACAGCGACTACTGCGAGGATTTTGACGACTACAACTGCTCCTCTCCCGCGGCGGAAAAATGCTCTGGAAAGCTGAGCAAGTCCTCGACTCGGCTCAGTCGCCACTTCCATCGGTTGTTCATCAAACCCAAGAGCCCGCGGTTACTTTACCGCGCCAAAAGTTTAGGAAACACCGAGTCAAAAGACATTTTAGTGGTACGAGGACAGCGGTCCAACTCTCTACCGCAAGATGTCAAGCTACGTAGTCCTGACCCTCTGTTCCACCCCCAACATCAAACTCTAAGACACATCTGCTTCCGAAGACGGCCTATCCTGAGCAGCGACGAGGACAGCAAGAATACCACGCTGAGGGTGGTGGTGTTTGGCGCCGACCACGTGGCGGGGAAAGTGGCTCGAGCCTACAGCAGCCTGAGGAAGAAGGAGACTGAATGTCCGCGTCTGAGCAAAGCCTTCAACCTTCAGTTCTACTTTGTGCCGGTGAAGAGGGACTCGGCAGGAGGATCGGGAAGTCGAAGGTCCTCCATTACTGCCGATCAAACCGGATCTCCAAAGGGAGTGTCCATATCTAATGTAAGTCAAAGAATAAAGCAATCTGAAATGCAGATCATCTCTTTAAGCTGCCAAAAGCTGAGATTTATAGAAAGATTCTCACAATTTTTAGTTTTAAAATGTCTTGTGTGTTTCTTTTTACTCTCACAGGACCTTAACCAGATGGACACGGAGGACAGTACTAATGACATTGCCCATCTACTTGGCATGTTGGACCCTTGGTACGAGAGAAACACGCTCAGCCTCCTGAACCTTCCTGCTCACGTCGTCTGCCAGGTACGACCGAAATGCAGCGATTACACATGACACCCAAAGCTAACACTGTAGCCTTTCATCCATTGTAGTCATAATCTGAATAATTAATGCTCCACTGTTTCTCAGAGAATGAAGGATGTGGTTAGAGAATAAATAAGTTTAAACAATATGCAGTTTTCTTCAGTCCTACTTGTATCACCCTGTTTTGTAACTTCATTTCAACGTTTAAATGTTGTTTCAGCAAACATCCAAAACAGAGTCAGAGTCCTACGACAGTTCATACGAGCAGCGTCTACCCATTCTGGCCGACTTGGTGCTGTACTACTGCCGCCATGCCGCCAGGCCCGCTCTCATCCAGCTCTATCAGGCTGAGGTCCGTTACATTCTTACATAGAAACTCACACACACACACACACACCTCAAAGACACAATACAGCTTGTTATTCTGTTCTGTTTGCCTGACATTTGAAATCTCGTCAAAAGAAAAGCAGGCATCGATCCTCTTTATGACAGTATAAGTAAGAAAACACAGTTTTAGACCAAATGAGTGACGGAGGATCTATGTTGCTATAGTTGACGCTGGCGTGCGGCACTAGGAGGACCGAGGTGTTCGTACACTCTCTGGAGTTGGGTCACACCGCAGGAACGCGAGCCATCAAGGCCATGGGTGAGAGAGACACACACACACCAAACACACACACACACGCGTTTCCGTGCAGAGACATCACTTTATATGAGGTTGTGACTGAACTTAACTCTCATGAGAAGAACATCTGCTTTTTCTATATTACGATTCAGTCCACTTCTACTTTTCTGGTTTCTCTTGTCATCAACTTGAACTTCTGTTTTTTTTTTTTCTGGTCTTATTTCCGTAGAGAACTAAAAAAAATCAATGAAAGCATTTGTTGTATGCCACATGTCAGGCATTTGTTCGTAACTACAGAAATGACTTGAAATGACCTTTTTTTTATTTGCATGACTCTATGTTCTGTCTTAAAGTTGCAACAAATTTACTGCCTTGCATAAAGAATATTTGTCTTTCCTCAGGCTGTGAATTTAAATGTCTTACTATAAATTTAATGAATAACCATACTGTTACTCCCAGTGACTGACTATTATGTGTGTGTGTGTGTGTGTGTGTGTGTGTGTGTGTGTGTGTGTGTGTGTGTGTGTGTGTGTGTGTGTGTGTGTGTGTCCTCTTGTTGCTTTCTCTAGGTGCTGCCATCAAACGCTTCGGTATCGATGGTGACCGGGAGGCAGTGCCTCTGACACTGGAGATGATGTACAACAGGGTGAGTTGATGGTTCAATCCACACACACACACACACACACAGACACACACACACACACACACAGATACACACTTCGTGGTCACTTCTCAGACCACAGGAAATGTCACGCCAAAAAACTGTGAGACAGTCTGCAAAATGATCGCGTGTGTCTGTCCCGACCGAGTATTTCTCCATGTGATTCACACGGTACAATGCCACATGATATAATGAAAACATAATGGAAACATGTCCTTATCTACCATGGCTATAGTCAATGGAAGTCACTTTTTGCTGACATTTTATTACACGCAGTCACACACACACATACGTACCAAGTGTTAAATGTTTAAACTTCCATTCCACCAATGATCACCGTATAGGGAAACAATCCCCATTACTGCTGGATTCAAAGTCTATGTAGGAGTCTCACTGCCAATAGGACGCTGTTATTAAATCACAAAATCAGGACAGGTTGTCTTTTTCCAAACAATATTTCAATCTGTTTTCCTCGGGCAGGTGGCCATCAGTGGAAGAAGCCAGTGGAAACGAGAAACCAAAGTCTGCACTTCAATAAATTTAACTAAAGCATGCAAGAACCCCGAAGAATTAGGTATGCTAATGTCAACAAAGAACACACTTCACCTGCCTGCTCGTGCGTGCTGCTGCAGTGTCCTTTTTACTGTAGTGAAACAAATGGCTTAAGTCATTCTTAAACCAGAATGATTTCTTTGCTCTTGGACAGTGCTGGTAAAGAACAGGTCATGTCGATTTAGCTGGTTTAACAGTCACTGGATGTTTTATCTAAGGCACAAGACAATGCTACTTTTAAACATCTAATTATCTATAATTGACTCACTTGCTGACTTTGCCTCCCCCTTTTTGAAAATGTTTACGTGAGAGCATTTCTGATCTCGATCATTCGGTTTCTACCAGACTCAAAGATGGAGTGCCTCCAGCTCACGATGACTGAGGTCCTGAAGAGGCAGAACTGCAAGAGCAAGAAGGGCTACAACCAGGTGAGCGAGACGTGACTTCAGCCCGTCTCAGTGGTTTGTGGTTGATGTCGTGCAGCAGAGCCGTCTGCTTTCGCTTGCGTTGATAGCAATTCACGCTCTCAGCTCCATCTTTAATGTTTTTTTTTTAAGCACACTGTTTTCACACCGACTATCCAGTGCAGGAAAAGCCACACAGGAAGACTCATCTGTTGTGCTTGTGCGTGCAGTGACATGCTTTGCTTAATCTTGCAAATTGGTGTTTTAACCGAGCTTCAATCTGGAGTCAAAATCTGTATCAAATCTCAGCAACGCTGCAGCTTTTTCTGTACAGTTTAAACAACCCAAAACAATTAAGACCCAAGTTCCAAAATAATCGGTGATGTTAGAAAGCATTTAGCTTAATTTTGTCTGGTTTTTTTTTTCCACCTTTGCAGCAGCTGACTGTGACTGAAGTGAAGGTGGACAAGGTGCAGATCAGCGGTGCTGAAAACACAACTTTTGCTGTGTGTCTGGACCAGGATGAGAAGAAGATACTACAGGGTGTCATCAGGTCCGGAAGCCAGATATAAGTTTGAATGTACAGTGTCTCTGAACATGTAACACACCACAAACTAAAAAAACAAGGCATTGAGTCTGGATCTTTGAGGATGAATAGCCTGCGTGTTTTTTGACGTTTCAATCTGTTTCATCATTACGTTCTTTGGGAAAGCTGCTATGAGACAGTCAGGTGTGTTAAAGCAGAGAAAACAATAAAATAACACGCAGAACAAGAATGAATCACATTATGAAATGTTTTAAAGTAGCGTGTGTTATATTTTTCTTTCATATTATTAAATATCTGTTGCTCCTGCAGCTTTCTTTTTGAAGACTGAAATTCTATTATACGTTCTCACCCTCACAAGTATTTTATTCTTACTGATGTGTCTGATTTTCTCTCATTCAGGTGTGAAGTTTCAGTGTGCTATAAACCTGACAACTCCACTGACTGGAAGCTGAGGAAAACCCAGGCTTCTGCTCAGATTCAGCCTCTCCACCCCACATTCTGCTCCCTCCTCTGCCTGCCAATCCTCACTTTCAGTGGGGCTTTACCCTGAAAGCACGGACTTAAAGGAAGCCGTGGTCATGTTTGCTTCATGGCATTTGGACAGAATTAAAGGTTGCAATTAAAATCAAGAACCTGGTTCAGCAGTGATTGTTAATCGTGATTGATATGTGGGACCAAAAAAATCTGAACTTTGGTTCATAATTGTGATTTTGCAGACTGCATTTTCTCAGTTGTCTCCAATGGAGGGAATAAAGACCTTAAACACAATGACAGCAGAATGTATTCTGGTAAAATAGGGTAAATTTGTTGAATATCAGGTTGAAACTGAATCCAACAGTAAAAGGTTACAATAAGAGAAAACATAGAAATTCAGTTATTTTGGAGCTATTTCTTTTTCTGAATAAACTGTCTATTGTCATGAACTCTGAAAAGACTCCATTGTGGAGTTTTATCATATTATGTGTAAATAATGGAAAGTTGACACTATGGATTGATGAAAAATGTAAATGTTATAATTATATTTTTTAAACATAACTTTTTGGATTCTCACCGTCAGTTTTTTTTTTCATGTACATTATGTTATGTAAAGTGAAACATTCCTCCTGAGTAGTTGCACTGAAGTTACTGTTTTAACTAAATATGACCAGCAGGGGGCGCTCACGATTTTTATTAAACTTCATTCGAAGTACAGACAGACTGAGACTGCATCCACCAAACTTGCTGAAAGTTTACATAAACCGTGATCATTTACATGATAGCCATGCTCTCAAATATTAAGTGGTCAGAATTGTCAAGGGTATAAATCAAAGTTGTTCTGAAAAGACGTGTTTTCATGCAGAAACATTCATGTTCAAAACAAGAGAATGATTTACTGCACTTTCTCTAATATAAACTTTGACAATAAGAAATCGTTGTGTGTCGTTGCTACAAATTGAAGACATCCTGCACCCTTTAAAACTGTAAAATGCATAAGAAACTAAAGCTCTTAAATTTTTAAATTTGGTACTTAGAAACATTTGTGACACCTTCTGTTATATGTTCCTTATGATGACAACAATTAAAAAGTGATGTTTGTCTCCTTTTCTCTGTGTGCATCAATGGAATCAGCCGTAAACTAGCAGCTGTCATTAAAAACTATGATTTCACCACAATGTCTTTCATCACCCGAACTGGTTTTTGAACATGCATAATATGAGTAAGCAGGTATTCTCAGCCATTGGACTGGAGTTGTGTTCATATTTGTGAATGTGTTTTTGTACATGTGATTTACGCTGTAAGATACAAAAGATAATTTCAGAGATAAAACTGTGTGAATAAATTCTAATTAAATTAAACTATATGTGTGCAACTTAGTTTTTTAAAGCAGTTACGTGTTTTCTGCAGATGTAACATATAAAAGATCTGTCTGTCTGTCCCGTTCATTGTATGGGATGTGAATGAGCGCTGTGATTGGCTGTGGCGTCATTGTGGGCGGGGCCTGTCACAGCTTCAACAGTTTCGCTCTCGCGTTTGACACAGACACACACACACTCTCTCTCATACACACACACGCTCTACTGTCGTGCGAGTTTGGTGGAAGGAGCGCGTTGCTGCATCTGAACTCCAGGTAAGTTTTCTCCCATATGAAAGAAGAATTATTACAAACCCCTGCAGGCATGTCTCTCTTTTTTTAAAAAAAAAACACATGTATACTCGGACTTTTATCTCTCGCGACATAATTCTGTGCGATATAGTTTGAGCGTGTGCACGTGGATCTTTTGCTTGAAATTAAGATGTGCGTTTTTTTTCTTTCTGATGCCTCATGTGGTTTTATTTACAGTGCATGTCACATGTTCTTTCGCGTGCAGAAAAGCCTCAATAATATACTAAATATGCTAAAAGAGTAGATTTGTTTGTCATTGCAGGGAGGTGGGGGTGGCGTTCCTCTTTATTTGTTTAATAGGGCTGCAAGACTTAAAAAAAATCCTCCAGAAATCACTTCCGATGACACGGGAAGACACCGGGGGCTGTGGGTTTATTTTTCCCTCCTGAGATAATAAGATAAGTTTGATAGCGGTGGCTGATCTGATTGAAGCCCCCAGTCTCTGTTTTGTCTCTTTGAGTCTGAAAGCACGACTGTATTTCCTCCGGCTTCCTTGTTTTAGATCTGAGCTTCCTGGTACCACTCTGGGGTTGAGGGGATGCAGAATGGCTCCACTGTGTGACTGTGTGTCTATTTTAGAAAGGGAAAAAAAAAAGGAAGTTGGAATCAGAATGGAAACATTGTCACACCAAAATCATTATCTGTTTTTTTTTTTTAACAGGCAGTGAAGACTTTCAGTAGTAAAGTATTTGGCCTCTTCATTATCACACAAAAGCAGAGGATCTTTTGTAATCTTGTTTAAAATCAGAGTTGTCAGCTGTTGGGCGAGGCTCCCCAGCCTGAGCAAACAGTGACACAGACTTGTAAAATATTTGGCATGTTTTGGACAGAGCACTTTGAAACAACAAACCGGTGTTGTAAAACTACAAATAACATTTATTGACTGTGTTTAAAGTAGATGATGTAATGATTTTTTCAATTACTTTACACAGTTTGCTCAATGTAACCCTCTCTTAAAATGATAGATTGATATCAATGCTTCCATACATCTGAAGTCCAGATGACAGCAGATGAAGGCAGGGTGCATCCAAGAAAACCATCAGGGAGAACATGCAAACCCCAGACGGACAGAAAATTCTTGCTATGAGGCTAGAGTGCTAATCACTACACTATATCTGCGCTCAATAACCACATAATTACTCATCATTCATCTCTGCGTTGCCACAGCTTTAAATAGCTCAAATTTATGAGATGACATACTCCTGAAAATTGATAAGAAAGCAAAACAACTTCACCCAGATTAAAAAAGTATTAATCTCTGTACCTATATCGATGATGAATTCCTCTTAGTCACGAGATATTCTCGATTCATCCATCTATTCTCCTTCAGTGCTGCTTTGTCCCGTTCAGAGCCAGTAACAGGCAGCTATCAGTGAAGGGAGGTCATCACACACACACACACACACACACACACACACACACACTCATATTCACACTGGTGGGCAGTAAGATCAGCAGTTCAACTCACACGCATGTGTTCAGAACTTGATAGGAAACCAGAGAAACGGAGAACAGGCAAACTCCACACGGAAAGGCTGGGACTGTATTCGAACCCACAACCTTCTCATAGTGACATTGATAGTATCATGCAACAGTAAAGAAGCTGTGTTTTGTTTTTTTTCTCTGTAACATTAGTGAGGATCATACTGAGTGTGAACTAAAGAGAAATCTGTCGACCCTTCAGATGAAGGAACAAGTTCCCTTCACTGTCAAATGGTGAGACTAATCGTTTCTGATTGGACGCCCATACTGAGGAAGTTCTGGGAGTCACTGAAATGACTATCAGGAACGCAATCTGAGTAAAAGAGGTGAGAGACTGTATAAACTTTTACAAGTTGCATCATGTAAGCTGTGTTGATCACACAGGGTCCAAACAATAATTCGCCGTTGATTTCAAGATGAAGAGATACTCAAGGAGTATTTAACTAAGACATTAAGCTTGTTTTTTCTACAGGTTTCATCATAGCCATGCATATTAAATTAAGGAAAATTAAAAATATGTGTAAATTCCATTAAAAATCTGTAAATAAGCATTTAAGATGATCCGAAATTGGTGCGCATGCTGCAAGATTAGTTCTCTGCTCAGGTGGAAGAACTGGAAATGAGGGTCAACATCATGTGCAGGCCCAGTGACCTTTTCTTACAAAGACCTCTTATCATTACTTCACAAAATATCTACCACTGGAAGGGAGTACTTGGATATATTTTGGGAAAAATACCCCTAAGGCATCCAATTACTGAAATAATCTTTGTTCAGCTGATGGAGGAGCGATAATGGGAGTGGCAGCCACATGAGGACAGCGGTGTCGTCGGGTCAGATGAAGTGCGTTATGTTTGGCTGGTATTATGTCTGCTCTTTTATTTTTTTTTTTTTAGAAGCCTGAAGTTGTTGAAGTTGACGATTTAGCAAGGTGGAGTCACTCGGGTTGTGCAGACGCCTGGACCATGAAGTGGGAGTTTCTCGAGGTAGCTTCAGGATTTTGCATACAATGAAGCAGATTAACTTCTTATTGGGATAAATAACAACAGTATGAAGAGGTTGTGTTCTGGATAAGAGCTCAGCATGTATAGAAGCTCTGCCTCCCGACACGTCAGATCTCTTGGAAAAGCGACCTGCTAATGACGAGATAACACGTATTTATGGAATCCTTTTCACAGAATAAAGTCTAAACTCATTGAGCACTTTCAAGTTTGTTGTTCTTGACTTGATTTTAAGCTCATTTCGCTCCATCAGGGTTACAGCTGAATTATTAGGTTAACAGTGGTCCCACCTGGCAGAACTGCAGAAGCATTAATGAAACATCGTGACGTATAAAACAATAATACGGGGGAGCTGAGTGGGAAAGTAACTCAATAGAAAATATAAACAAAAGGAAGGGCTTTGAGTGAAACATCTGTGATGTAATGAAGTGAAATTGAGTAGTCAGAATGCTTCCCGATGAATTAATACTTTATAATCTACAAAGTCACACAATAACACAGCTGACAAGTCTCTGCCAGCTTTCCTTAGTGACTTTTTGCTGTGGCAACAGTGTTGCTTTTAGCCTGGCTGACGTTTGAATTCCTCGTATTTTTGGTGAATAACTGCTTCTCCGTTACATAAGCTGCTCTGCAGCGTTTGGTCAAATGGCGCAAACACCTTCCTTTTTAATGCGAATGTGCACTGATCACAACTGGAAAAAAAAAACCCTGTGTTGAATTACCGTCTTGTTAACCTGCATCACAGGATTGCAGACGTCTGAGTATGTCGACAACAAGTGTTGTTCCGGGTATGTTCAACCCACTTCATAGTATAAACCTCACGAGCTTGTTTGAATGTTCTCATACTTGTAAGCTCTTCAGCATTAAAAAAAAAAAAAAAACTTACAGGAAGTGGAATGGCTTCCACTGCTGCAGTGAAAACAAACTTTAAAAACCCTTTTGAAGTAGTTTTTGGTTTAGTAGCAACAGTTCCATCTCTTCTGTGTCTTCTCAGTCGGATCATCTCAGCTGCATCAGACATGATGTGATATAGAAGCATTCTGCGCAAAGTTTGATACAAATGTGGGAACATTTAAAAGTGTATTTAGTATCAGCTATGTAAAAACAAAATCAACAGTAAAGTAAAGGAAAAAACTAGAATAGAGTAGAATTTCCCAGAAGAAAATGCAGAATGGGCAGTTTTCAAAATGTCCTACTATTTTAAGTCTTTTGAAAACTTTCAACAATACGTCACCCAGTTTTACAACATGGAATGACACTTCTCGTTTCATTCTAAATTGACTACATGGTCTCTGATGAAAGCGGTGGTTTTTGTTATCTCCTGGAAAGATAATCACATGAAAATGCTGCAAATTTCATCAAAAATGTTCATTTCATCAGAAATGAGCCCTAATATTAGGATTTCTTGGCTGTAATAAGGATGAAAATGCAGGATTTGTATTGTGTGATTTCTTTTTTTTTCCTGCTATTATCATCCTCCAAAACATGTGATTTCAAATGGGGGGGCAAAAAAACCCCTAAACCAACACATAAATTTAGTGAAACCTTACAAAACAGCCTCGATTCAACATGCTGCAGAATCCAGACGGCCACAGACTTTCTTCAGCGTAAGACGCCGCCCTCCTGTTTGTCTTTTCAGAATTATAAAAATAAATGGAAACACTTCTTGGCACAGTCATGTGTCTGTGGGTTTCATGGCTCCAGTGGCTCCGCTGCAGCCAAGTGTGTGTGTGTGTGTGTGTGTGTGTGTGTGTGTGTGGGGCTCTATTTGTGCCGCTGCTGCTCCTGTCTGTGTGACGCACTCGGCATATCCTGTGCTCGTGGCAGTTGGATCACTTTACACCCACTGACCTCCAATGAAAGTTTTACAGCTGTGACACTGCGTTTGCCCCGCTGTGCACACAAAAAGGCTAATTACCGCCTGCTGCATGTCGGTGCTGCATACCCCCCCCCCCCCCAAAAAAAAAAAAAAAAAAAAAATCATCACATTTAGTTTAAACGTTTGAAGATCTTTCTCAACGTGTCCAGAAACTACATCAGTTTGAGAATAGTTGGGAAGAAAATGTCCTAACTGAAGTAGCATGTTGCATCCTGTGCTTGTTTGTACTTAATGAAGGCGGAGGTGAGGAGGGGTGAGTGACTTCAACATTAAGAAAAAAAAAAAAAAAGGATCAGATTTTGAATCCATTTCATGGATTTGATGGACAGGATCTTGGCAGATTTAGGTCAAAGGAAGTACACAGAATATATTTAATCCCCAAGTTGTCTCAAACAATGAAGAATTCAAAGCTGAAAACTGCAGAGAAACGCTCAATATTTGATGTCATCTATTTCACTAAAGCCATGTGTGAAAACAGCCGTCGTCGTTGTGGCGCTCTGGTTATCCGCGATCCCTCTGCATGAGGTGACAGCTGCAGCCGTATTGACAAGGCCGCCTCTGTTCACAGCTGTCTGCGGCCGGCAAGAATGACTTCTGAAGTATCTCATGCACATAAATTTAATCTAATCTGTTTGCAAACACGGATGGAAATCTCTGGTGCAGCCTGTGACACTCGATGCACTCAGCCTGTGGAAGGCAAGAAGCCGTCGCAATGTAACTAAAATGAATTAGAGAGTGAAGCTAGTGGCCTTCAGTTAAGTTTAATGACTAGATTGACCTCAACGCTCCTCAGACCATTGCTCATGTTTGATCTTACAGTTGCATATGTGTCTGCTTGCATGTTGTTTTACGAGCTCGACCCTTTCAGCTGCCGTGTGTCCCCTAACCACACTGAATGCCACATCCCCAGCTGAACCGGACTGGACCGCCTGACTCGGTTCTCACTCGCATTTCAGATAGACTCACTCGAAACTCAAGCTGAACGATCTGCCTCGTCCAAAGCATAGTCTGTTCCAAAAGTGATGATTTTACCTTCTGAGGACTTGAACCCACAACTGTGACAACAGGCTCGTCGTCTAAGAGCACGCACACACGAGCAAGTGTTACTTTTTTTTTTGGGTGGCATGTCCACCTATTTTGTTTGCTGGGAGCAGAATATCGCGGGTCAGTCCAGTCCAACAGGTTTACAAATTCACAAACGCGCTCGCCGGTGCAATAGGGCTTCCTCATATTGTCCGGTATTGTTGATACAGGAAATAACTTTGATTTATATCCTCCATTGCTCATACTGAATTGCGCTTTTTTTTTAATTGTTCTTGAGTTTCTGCACATATTTTTCCACAGCTTTTTATTGATCCTATTTTCTGATTAGTCGACAGAGATCTCACATGGTCGCTGCGAGGTGCCATTATACAAACAGCAAAAATGTCATTTATTTATTTCATTCATCCTTAATTTGACTTGGAGATAAAACTGCTCTTTCAAGAGAGACCTGAAACTGTATTCTGCTGTGGTTTTGTCATTGTTCCTCCTTATCCAGGGCTGCGAAGCTCGTCTGAGTTACTCCCCCTCCCCGTGTTGCTCTGGGTTGGGGATTTCCAATCGAGTCGATGCGCGTGCACGGAGGCCCACCTCTGCAGCATCACCAAAACACCACCTCTCTCTCTCTCTCTCTCTCTCTTGCTTTATGAATGCACTTCCACACGTTGCTGTCAGGTCCTTCCTGTTTTCTGAGATGTCTGCAGTGTGCCTGAGGGGAAATGAGCGCTCCTGTTTTCTGTTCGGTCACATTGTTTGAGTGGACCACCGCCGAGCGCGCCGCTCGTACACAGCAGGTGCAGATCGATGTGTGCACAGCTGAAACTTTGATCAGGAACTGATTCACATTAACAGTAAACTAAAATAGAGGAAGTTTGCTTCCCTGAATGTCTTTTTGGGACATATAAAGAGAAAACAGGCCAAAATGCTTTTACAAGCACCTTTTCTGGGTCATTTGTGTGGTCGTCTCCTGAAGAGTTTTATATGTTCATGACTGAAGATTTAAACAGTATCCTGCTGCAGAGTTTATATCCGGTTGAAGAGCCTGATGCTGCTTTTTGGAATAAACCGGAGGTTTTATTTCCCTTTTTCTTGTTTTTCTGCAATTAGCAAGATTTGCATTGCCCCTCTTGCTCGGCATCAGAAGGCCTCGGCGCCTTCGTTTACCGTTAGCCTGGTGGAAGTCACTAAAGCTGTGGCTCTGCCCAATCGCAACATTCACACACAACAAAACTGCAAAAAAACTTCCTGCCAGGAGCTTTCTGTTCCTTCCACAACTACATTCAAAGTGTCTTCCCTACAGACTCTTCAGCTGCAGCCGATACCGTCTGTTTCTGCTTAACAGAGCAGCAATTTTGGAAAACATTTTTGAGAACGTGAGCATTTTTGTCCAACTCAGCTGTCAATTTTGCAGTTCTGTTTTTTTTTTTAAAGAAGAATTGCAGCTCCTGTTTTTTTTTTTTGTCCCCCTCTCTCTCACTGCTTCTCCCCACCCCCTTCTTTCTGTTGTCTCTCTCTAAAAATAAAGCCTCATCAGCCTACTCATTTTGACAGGAAGGAAACGCTGTTGTATGTGTCAACTCCTCTGTTGCATTAATAGTTTTCGGTTAGAGATGTTTCGACCCAGCAGCAAACAGTCCACTGTATGGAATACTTGTGTGAGCGTTTCTGACGCATGCTGTTTCTACCTGTTAGGTTAATTTAGCATATTAGAAAAATGCAAAGGGGGATTAAGAAAACTGTATTTTAAAATTATAATGTGAGCTGAAGATGTAAACAGAGAAAAAAGCAGATAGAGAAAAGAAAATGAAAGACAGTGATAAGGAGTGGCTACAGTCACGGCTCCCGGAAACCTGTGGTGAAACAGGCAGCGTTCAGCTGCTGAGGCAGCACCGCTTGCTTGGTCTTTTTTGAAAGCACTGCTTTTCTTCGAGGGATCAAGGCTAAATCCATCATGATAAGTCCCTTCATTGTACATGCAGGGGCTGTGGAATGACCCTCTCTCCCTGTGTGTGTGTGTGTGTGTGTGTGTGTGTTAGAGCGGGGAATAAGGAGAATTCAATGCACAGAAACATGAATGAAAGCTGGTGAGACAACCTTTGGCTGGAAAATCGCTAAATAACTCAGCGATTTTACTATTACAGCCGCATGCTTGTCCGCCCCGCTGCTTTCCACCACTCCCCCTTCTGCCGGCACGAAAGCTGTTTATTCCCTGTTGTTACTTCACACACACTCTGCAGAGAGCCGTCATCCTCACCTGCCTACGACTCGCACTCTCACACTTTCCGTCTCACATGCGCGTTACTTTCGGCACAGCCTGCGGAGTGTGTGACACAGACACACAGGAGTGTCTGCTCAGGGTTTTTCTGGACTGGGGTGAGTTTATGGGATAATATTTTTATTTTCTACCTGTTGCTCATGTTTGGTGGTTAAGAATTTAATAACTGTATTGACTTTTTCTCACTCGGTATTCTTTCTTTGGGTGGAGGTCAGTGGGGTCTAGTCTCTTGTTTACACTGTTAATTGCCAACATTATGTCCGTGATTCTACAAAAGTGATCACAAAATTCTGACTTATAATCTGCAAAATAAGAGCAGATTTCTCCGAAAGAACGAAGAGAGGAATAGGTATTTCCTAGAAGCAGGCTGTGGAGGTAAATGTCACAGGAAACTGTATCGATTATTCAGCATCAGGTGTTTATTGTGGTTTTGGTTTCCTCTGATTTCATCTTCACACTTTGTTTAATCAAAGAAGAGCTTTTCATTCAGATATGTGGGACGTTTATGGGTTTCAGAGATTATTCGTAAAGAAACCAGGCAGTCTTGTTCCTGGGGATGGGGAGAAGTGTGTGGCTCCTGTTAATCCCTGAGGTGTGTGTGTTTGTGTTTGTCAGCTTACAGTCTTTTTTGGGGCCACGTTGCTTTTGTGGGGTTCAGAAATGTAAAATTTGGGGCCCAGCACAGATTGACATGCTTTTTACGGTTAGTAGGTGATTGTAGGGCTCAAGTTTTGGAGGCAAATGGGTAAAATTAGCCTTTTTTCTATTAGATTATCTCAATTTATTGTGATTTGAAGGCTTTACAAATGTCAGATAGTATCCAATGAGGGAACAAGGATGCATCTTTAAATTTCTGGCAGTTCTTCAATATTTCGAGGCGTCTTGACCGTACTGACAAGCTCACAGTTGTAAAACCTCCTGATACTACGGAGGACCTGGGAGCCACGAGAATGACGAGTGTGTGGGCACAAAGCTGTTTTTCTCTCCTTAGTAGTTGTGTGTGTGTGTGTGTGTGTGTGTGTGTGTGTGTGTGTGTGTGTGTGTGTGTGTGTATTTTTAGATATCGATTACGATCTGGGAGTTTTGTCAATAAGAAGTATTCATGTCAAAGTCATCAGAGGTGTGAAGCGTTGGGTTTGACGCTGGTTGAGGTCAGGATGTAAGACAGAGGTTTGCAACCCACACTTCTGTAGCTGCGTGTGACTTTTTTTTTTTTATTACTTTTTTTGTCATTTCAATTTTGACTGACTCGCAGCTTGAGGTGAAAACTGTGACATTAGGTACGTGTGGTTCACATTTGTGTGGGGTGGTCCTCAGTTTGTGGTTGTATTTATACAAAGTTTGACTTATGTGGCATTTGCATGAATGTGTGTTTGCGTGTGTGCTGGATTGACCCTGTGAGCCGCCTGCTATTTTTATGATTTTTTTTTTCCTCCAAATTTCCCAGTAACAACTGCATAACTGTAAGTCCAAACTAAATAACTTAAGACATCATGCATGAGGACACATAAGACACACTCAGCAGGATGAAGAAACACAATGAGTCTCTTTGTCATCTCAAGAAATGTAGACTAGACACTCAGTATTTCACAGACAAATATAACTCTCGTGTCATGCAGACACACACAGATTATCGTCAGTTAATTTGTGACCAGTGAAACTTGGTTTTAAAAAGCCGTTGTGTAACTTTAGACTGAAACGTGAGCAAGCGGATGAGAAAGACGACACAGTAACCCAGTCAGCGGCTATAACGCTGTCAGAGTGAGACACTCTTCACCCCACTGAGGCTTAATCCCCAGAATGACAAAACATATGCAAGTGTGACTTCCTCTGGTTATTTTCCTCCTAATTGCAGTTGATGGACCCACAATGTGTGTGAGACATGAGCAACAAGGCCCACTGGGATAACTCCAGCTGTGTGTGCAACATGAAGCCAACGGGTGAGTTTTCATTCCAGTTTTTAATCTGCTCTGAGAGTTACAGTCATCGACATGTAAGCATGTGACCTGTCTTGCTTCGTTAAAAAAAAAAAAAAAAAAAAGCTTTGAAACTGAGCTCACTACTGCAGAAGCATTTAACGGCCAGACCGTCACGTCTCAACTTCATTCCCAGACGGCTGCTCGCCCACCGTTCCGGAGTCGGAGTTGTACCGCAGCATCCAGGCCGTGCTGCCCAGAGACTCCGACCTGCAGCACGCCCCAGACACTTTCAATAAAGGTACAGCTGCTTCCTTCAGCGTGGCTCAAAGTTATAAAAACACAAAGATGAGGACGTTTTTGCCTCAGGGCTTCTGCTCGTCACTCTGCTCAGACAACGCAGGAAAGATTATGAACTACATTGTATTGCTTTTGTTTCAATAACCACACTGTATCGAGTGTTTGCCTCTGTCAGCAAGCATCAGGGACTATTCAGATGTTAATCATCAGAAAAACACAAGTGTGTGTCGTGCTGTGAAGCGTTTTCATCCGCTGGTGACTGTGTGTGTTCAGGAATGCTGAGATGGACGCTTCACCGGAAGGTTCAGAACAACCCCGTCAACAGCTTAGCTCTGGTCTGGGTCCTGATAAAGGAACTGGAGAAGGTAAAGCTGATGCTTGAACAGTCACAATTTCAGAAACGTTCTGGACAATAAACTTGTGTTTTTCGGGCAAACATCAATGTAGACCACGGTGAGAAATATTTGTACTTCTAAACTGTACTTCGTCCTTCTTCAAGCCACAAAGATGATTAAGAAAAACGGTGACAAAGGAGCTGGAAGTAACAGTAACATCAACTATAAAGGTGCAGAATTTGACAAATAAAAGGGTGATCAAGCTTCGTCATCAATGTTAGTCAAACGCCCAATGTCACTTCACAGAAAAGGAGAGTTTTAAACAAAGCTTCCTGTCCTGTTAGAGCAATATCTATTTTAAGATAAGTTAATGTAAATAATTTAAAAGATAATTCCCCTTTGTAACTGAAAACTATACAAGTAATCCATGATGCTAAATGTTAAGCTGGTATGTCCACACTGACCAACATAATGTGTGTTTACATGGATGTACATATGACAGCAACCAGAGAACGATTCAATGTTGTTTCTCAAGGAAGAAAAAAAATCTACATTTTCTTTAGTATTTGAGTATGTATATGAGAATCAGTACTTTTTAATGTTCACTTATATAATTTGTATTAATGCTGATACCAAAGTCTTTTTGTATAGAAATACATGTAATTTCATTCTATTCAGTTGAATTTGTATAGCTCCAGAAACAGCACTATCATCTCAAGGCACTTTTTTCAAAGAAAAACTAAACTATCCCACTTGAGCATTGCATACGTGACTGTGGAAAGGGTCAAACACTCTTTTAACTCAAAGAAACCTGCAGAACCAGACTCAAAGGTGACGGCTTGCTGCTATTCCAGTTAGACAGAAAATAAACGAGTTGTCAGAAGAAATGGAGGTGATCCATTCCCTACAGGAGGCTCAGGTCAAGAGGTTTGGGTTCCACCGTCTCAGATCCCGCAGGACGTACTGAGTCCGCCAAGGTCTGCGGGTCGCCACTGACTTGCAGTAATGTGATGGTTCCAAGTTGCACGAGAAGCGTTTACTCATTGAAAGACAAAAAAGAACTCGCTTGTGCTCTGATGTGGCGTCACTGACGGATGCTTCGTACCTTAAAGGTGCTGTAGGCAGGATTCAGCATCTCCGCCATCTTGCTTAGGTTTACCTAAGCAAGATGGCGATTTGAGTCATCTAAGATGGTGATTTGAAACCCAGCACAGCCAATCCTGTCCTGTTTTCTCTGAAATCACGCCCTTACGCAAGTTAAGCCCCTCCCACAAGAACGTGTGACGAATGCCCCTCGACCAATCACAGTTAGAGCCTCAGGGGCTCTTCTGATTGGTCAAAGATACCTGGAGCTGTCGAGATTGCTTTTCAGCTCAGAACAGAGACAGATGGAAATGCTGCGCCCTCGCGGTAGTGCAATTATGCTACACTCCTAAAGGATTATCAATGGATACTCTAACATTTAATCCAAAGAAAACACAGAAAAATTAGCATTGACTAGCAAAATCCTGCCTGCAGCAGCTTTAAAAGCTGAGACTGTCGGCCTCCCTCCCTGAAGCTGGGAGCTGGTTCCACATGAGAGGAGCCTGACAGCTGAAAGCTCTGCCGCCCGTTCTACTTTTAATAAACCTGTAAATGCAGCCACACTCAGAGTAAAGTGATCTGCTGAGTTGAGATGTGACAAACGGCTCTTTAAGACATGATGGAGCCTGGTTGTTAAGAGCTTCATAAGTTAAAAGAAGCATTTTCAATTCAATTAATTTTTTCCACACTGAGACGTAGCGGAGCGCTGACGTTGTGTGGGTTTCTCTCTGCAGGCTCAGAGGTGGGACTCGCGCAAAAGTATCATCCCTTTACTCCACACGCTGATGTACGCGATCATTCAGGTACAAAGAGAACCTCCTGATATTTCAGCCTGGACACTGTATCAATGATCATCAGCTCACCTTTTTAAATGAAAAGGCAGGCGTCTTCCTGGCCATTGTTTTCACGACAGATCTTGATCTTGCTTGCGTAATGGAGTTGTGTGTGTGCATGTGTGTGTTTTGTGTTGCAGACCGCCTATCTTCCAGATGAACTGTACAAGCGGGCTTATGATTTATGTAAGAGGCTGCTGACCTACCCTCACCCGTACTGCACCGTTGGCCTCAATTACACAAGGCATATGAAAACTGAGCGCTTCATTCCAGGTATTCCAGCTTCAAACAACGCGTAATTTATTCTGTTGACTCACTGACATTAAGAGCACTGTTAATGAGAATCTCCTCCCACCAGGTTATTGTTCTGCTAAGAGAAACTGGAAAACATCAATAATGGCTGTGATTTTTATTTAGTATGGTTTTGTTTTAACTTTATGGTCAAAAGATGGTTAATCACATAGAGAGGGGAGCGACACCATTAGTTATCATTGTCGCCCTCTCAAAGCAACATGATAATACAAAAAAAAAAAAAAGTTGTATTTGGTCGCCTGCTGTTTATAAATTGTGTTTTGATCTGCAGGTCTGATGTACCAGAGAATGGTCACTGCTGAGCAGAGGCTGAAAAATGTGCACTATCCCTTTCAGGAAAGGTGAGTGAGGAAGCTGAAAAAGCCCTATGAAGCTGGTTATTTTCATTATATTTTCAATAATTCTAGATTTTTTACTTTAATTCCTCTGTATTCAACTTTTTTTGGTTTGTTTTTTTTTAATTAAATTTTGTTTTATCGCTACCTGTTTCAGTTGTCATACAGTGAGACTTGTTTCTGTTGGAGCAGACTGTTCAGGCCACATTTCTCATTATTTCGAGTTGATGTAACTTAATATGAATTGCACGCACGGTTTTGTGTTTTTCTGGTGGTTTTCAGGGTTTTTGTTTTGGCGGATCCGGACATCTTCTCCAGACCCTTGACAAATGTTCTGTTGGGGGATTTTGCGGCGTCTACTTCAGCTTCAGGTGGATTTCAGGGTCCTGTGGATCACATGCGCTACGTGGTCCAGCACTCCATACAGGCTGCTTTAGGAGCAGAGCTCTGCAATGGACTGAAGCTTTCTCAGGCCCTGAAGGTCAGTAAAATCATTCATTTCTGCAAAGTTACGCTCACAACTTTGTTTTACTTAAAAATGCATTGTTTTTAACCTGTTGACACCAGATTTGATGATCAACACTGTTCCCACGAATTAAGTGCAAATTACAATATGTCCATTTCGAAACGTTTCATCAGTGCATCCAAAAAAAGTCACATTTGAGTTATTTTCTTTGATGCATTATATTGTAGGACAGACGCGTTATCCGGTTAGTAGTGATCTCTGCAGGATTTTCTATTTTTGTGCCTGGCTTTGTTTTTTATGTGTCGTGTGGAACATCCTGAATGAAAGTGTGCCGTTTCTGAGCTGAATGGACGATCATGGAAGTGCCTCCTGGCACCATTCCTAACACAACACCTCAGCAGGACACACACAACGGCCGGCACACACACATTTTATGACCTCTCACCTCCTTGCTATGAATACATGGGCTGTATATGTTTATCTTCCTGTCAGTATGTGTGTCTAACCTACGTGTGTGTTTGTGTTTTGTGGCAGGACATGGGTCAGGACATCGAGCCGTACTTTCTGGCAGTTATGGCGACTTTAGAGCAGAGTGTCGAAGAGGGCCGCAAACCGGACGGCGCGGCACTGAAAAGCCGACTTCAGCAGCTGTACAGCCAGATTGTGACGGACTCGGACTCAGGTTGGTGCTTTCTGGAAAGGAAACGTAAAGCAACGCAAGGCGGCTCCATGCTCTGACTGTTGAATCGAGTTACTGGTTTAAGCAGATACCGCCGATGGAGAGTTATAATGTTGTTTATGATATTTGTGGTGGAGGACTTCCCCTTGTGTCCACATGAAATCACACACATTGTGTAATGACCCTTCTTGCATCATGACCATAATGCATTCCTGATGGATATTCAAAACAGATTCATTCAGTGACTTCAACTGCTGAGAATGCAGCAGGATGCGTCATCATGCAAACACAGCCCACTCCCTCCCTGATTCAATAACAGCAGCTCTGGGTCACACAGAAAGCATGCCGAAGCTCTGTTTGGACGTTATCTTTTCAATCTGCTCAGTGATTACAATTATACGGTCGCTCCCACCCTGCTCCAAACCTCATTAGCAGTTTGTAAATCATTCAACATTGTGTGTGTGTGTGTGTGTGTGTGTGTGTGTGTGTGTGTGTGTGTGTGTGTGTGTGTGTGTGTGTGTGTGTGTGTGTGTGTGTGTGTGTGTGTGTGTGTGTGTGTGTGTGTGTGTGTGTGTGTGTGTGTGTGTGTGTGTGTGTGTGTGTGTGTGTGTGTGTGTGTATTGAAGCCTTTCTCTCTCAGCACTCAAAGGCATGAATTATATTTTATACTGTAAAAGCAACATGAACTCAGTTATTCGAATCAAAGTTACTTCAAGTGTGTCTTCAAATCCGTTGATGTCAGAATCATCCCACCTACCATTATTTTCTTTTCATTTTTTTCATCAACCAATCAATGTTCTCAACATTTGTTTTCATTATTTGCATATATATGCTCAATAGTTTTACCACATATGGTGTGTTTTAACTAATATCATGCAGCAGTGAAGGCAAGCGGAGTGATTGCCAGAGAAATTGAATCATTAGGAAATCAGTTGTGCAGCCAAGGAAGCGGCATTTTCCAGTCACTTTTAGTGTATTTCAAAACACTGAGGCACAAAAACAGTTGATTAAATTTGAGCGTTTCAGTGAACATTTCTTTAATTTTATAGAAGTACTTGATGCTAAAAACTAACTAAAGTTGTAGTTATTTACAGGCTTTATGCCATTGTTTTCCGTTGATCCTATACAATTAAGGTACAACTGGGCTGTTTGTGGCCCCTGAAATCGAATGAGTTTGACACCCCCGATCTGAATCCATGGTAATCGATGGCTGTTTGAACATGTAAACAAGCTACAAAAACGACTACATATTTATAACTACAGCTTACAAATGTATCTGTATGTACTCAGTATGTTCAGAGCAGGGTTGACACTTGGCCAGCTGCTGAGTTCAGACAAAGATCTCTCTCTCTCTAACAGTTTCCTCCATGACCAAATCTGTCTAGTCAGATGTCTGACTTATACATTTTTTCCGGATATCTATTTTCATGACATCCATGTTTTTCGCCGACTTATCATCATGTCGACCTTTTCCGACGAACCTGCTCTATTTCCATCGCAGCTGGAGGACTGAAGGATGGACCCGGGGAGGAAGTCGTGGCGGTGGGGGATGCTTTGTTTTTGTCGTTGTTGTGACAGTTTTGTCTCTTCCTCTTTGTCTTCCTTCGTGGGTAAAGCTGAGCCATTGTCCGGGGGAGCGCTCAGCGACTGCCCCCTGCCTAACCCCGAGATGAGCTTCCACCTGTGGACAGAGGAGCTGGATATCTGTGAGTGGCTCTGGATGCTGTGGGGGGTCTTGAGGAAATAGTTGACTAAATAAATGGAATAGAAATACTTTATTCATCTCACATGGAAAGTCTTGACATTTTTTTATTGCAAATGAAAATAAATATTTTGAACTCAAACGTGCTGAAAGGTTGAAAAGCTTCGCTCAGTGATTTTCAACAGATTTTCAGTTTTTTTTTTTATAGCAGATGCCAAGTTTTGTTATGAATGATTGAGGGGTTTTCCTTTCAAATGACCTGTGAGTGACAGTGAACTCACAGGTTTCTTTTCAGCCTTCTATTTTCAGTGCTCCCATTGATTAAACACATAAATCAAAATGTGCAGTTGATCTGTGCTGTGGGTTTCTGAAAATTCTGTTTTATTCAGCAGTAACAGGTGGTACTCTAAATATTTGAGCATTAAATGAATATCATGCAGTTTAGCATGTTTTTAGCTCGCTTTCAGTGGGGGGGGGGGGGGGGGTGGGGGGGGGGGTGGGGGGGGGGGGAGTATTTTGTTTGGTTTTATTTAATTTTACCTCCTAAACCGGTTTGATAAATCTTCCCTTGGGTTTCCCGGATCACACTGTGCATTGTAAATCAAGCACCGTGACTTGTCCTGTGTGCTGTATCTAAGCATTAATAGGCGTTAAATGCTAATGGATCATAAGACGGCCCGCTACACCCAAACAGGATGATGAATAGAGTCCTCTGAAGCACGAGCCGAAAGCTGCTTCCCTTCTCTCCTCGAGCTACAGGGAGCACATGCATGCAGAGATGTTTCCCCGCAGCTTCATGAAGTTACATGTGACGGAGAACTGTTTGTAATGATGGAGGAGTGTGAGTGCAAGGTAAACGTGTGTCTGCAGATGAGACATGAGAGCTAAACTCGGAGCAGTCAGAAAGGCATAATGAAAAGCACTGTGCCGCCACGTGTGAGTGTTTTCCTCTGAATCCCACGTCTGTTTCCAACGCTCACAGGGCGAGAGCTGTTCAAGTGGCTCCGGTCCAGCTCCACGTCCGAGCAGTTCCCCCTGATCCAGGAGCAGGAGGACTTCGACCTGGGGGAGTCGCCCACGGACCTCCTGCTTTCGGACGTCGCTCGCTTCTCAATAATGTCCACGGACAGTGGCATCGAACGGGACCTGCCCGCCAGCACTGACCCGTCCCCGTCGTCCTCTCTGGACTCCGCCAGCATGAGTGCATCATGGGAACACTGCAAAACGTAAAGATAAAGCACGCTACGTACTCTTATAAGTGTATAAATCTTTGCTTTCTTCACAGTCAGTTTAAATGAAATATTTTCACTCAGAATGTTCTTCTCTCTCTCAGCGAGAACGAGTCGGCGAGGCTGTCGCGCCGAGGAGGCATCAAGATGAAACCGTCGGTGAAGGACAGCATGGCGCTCATGCAGGACACTCTGGAGGACCAAAGCAACCTGGGAGGAGGGAGCGGAGCGAGGGGGGAGAAGAGAGGGACCACTCTGCAGAGGCGGACAGGGAGCACTGCGATGCGGAACCCCTTCCCAAAGCAGCAGAGACACTTCACGGCCAGGATCGTGGCCATGGGGGACGACAGAGTCCTGGGCCGACTGGCCAAGGCCTTTTACTTCTTCAGGTCAGAGACTGAGCCAGTCACACACACACACTGGCTGGTCTGCATTATTAGAGTTCATGCACCAACATGGACGTCGTCAGACTTTTTCATGATCGTCTTCATGAAAGCTGAAGAATTCAGACAGATCAGCCGGCGCGTTTGTGCCAAATGCAGCTATTGAAATCGAGTATGTTGTGTCAAAATCAGTGGCTTTGTCTTCTTTGCGTCCACCGTCACCGCTCTTCGGGCTGCTGACGTTTCCTTGGTCGTTCTTTCAGGAAACGGGAAGCGCGGAGGCTTTTTCTCACAATGAAATTCAACCTCCAGTTTTACTACATCCCTGTTTGCAGTTCTCCAACTCCCACCTCACCTGCGAAGGTAAGCCAACTTCCTCTTGTCTAAACGCAGTGACTCAGTGTGGTTGACATGGGAAAGTCGACGCCACTGCCAGAGACAATGGTATGAAGTTTTTCATTTAAAAAAACGATCTTTAGAATTTGCTGGAAGCAATACTTCTCAGAGCAGTTTATATGGATCTGTCATAACCTTTTATAGCATCTGTTGTTATTGTAATGATCTATAAATGTCTGTTAAGTGAAAAGACCATTCACTGATATACTAGGAGAAAATTGTTATTCTGCTTTTTTTTTTATAGGAATTCTACTTTTGGTTTTGTTTCATAATGTCCAAGTGAATACAAGTGAATCACAAAAAAAAAAAAAGAAAAAAATAAGAGAAAAATGACATTTGAATTAAAAAGTCAGTTGTTTTGTCACATGAATTTTGGATCTTTTTTCACTGAAAAATCAGATCACTTTCTAATATGAGATACCTTTGTAATTTCTTTCAATTTTATACACTAAAGGCTTGAAAATGTTCTTCTTACATCAAAGAATTGTGAAATATATGATGGTTTTGTTCTTTGAATGATTATGTGGGATTTTTTTTTCAATGTATTCTCATGTTTAGAGACATGCCAATAGATTTATTATTATTCGAAAGTCAGGACGGACTCTTTTATTGAGAAATCAGGAAGTTTCAATGGATTGGATTAAGTGATCTTGCACTGACTTGCTGAAATAAAGACCACCTTTCTGCGATAGATGGGAGCAAATGTTCCAAAAACTCCAAATATCACTTGTACCTAATGCTGAATCAGCTTTGATTCCTTCTCACTGTGTCGGCTCTAAGATAAAAAAATTAAATTAAATTTGTCTTAATGAGATGTGGGGATTATTGAACCTGGTTTATAATTTCAGTTACTTCGATTGTAGTCTACTGTTGTATATCGTAGTGACATCTCATAAAATCTACGAACGTCACTGAGAAACTGAAGACATGCAGTAAAGTCATACTGTTCCTTTGCTGCTGTTGGTTTTCGGTATTTGAGGTGTAACTCAGTTTTGCTTTCCCGTTCCTTGCTTGTAGGAATCCCTGTTCGTCACCAAGAGGGACCCCTCGGCTCTCGGTTCCTATCTGAGCACCGTGGACCCCTGGTACAACTGCAACATCAAGAGCCTGGGTACCATGATTCCCAAACTGGCCCAGATGGTATGACGATTCAAAAAGCCTAAACCTTAAGGACACTCACGTATGCTCGAGTAGTTGATTACATGTGAAGTGTGTGAAAGACTTCCTTTCAGAGCGAACTGTGTCCCCTCCAGTCAGCATGACAGCTGATCTTTGCATACGCTACCACAACGGAAACTGCTCGACATCTTCGAGCAATGATTTCAATGTATTGAGTTCACTTCAACCACAACTCAAGTTAAAGATATCTTCATGCTGCTCTGCTGTGGTATAGATTCACCCTGCAGCATGAACTGTGGTGTAAATAAAGCTCAGCGTACATATAGAGGACTTTTTTTTTTATACGGGAAAGAACAGTCTCATATTTCCATTCTGAAAAACTTCTTATGACACTGACCTAATTTCTTCATACGTACAGGACCTGAATTGTGTGTGATTTGTTATTTGAAGCTGTCTTTTGCATTAACAGCTACTCTCAAAAAGTGGCTGTTATGTTACCAGTCGATACATTATCAGCAGAGCTAGGATTTTAATGACTTTAGCAGAGTTTTCAGGCATTATGCCAATATTGTCTATTTCTCAAGACTTTTTAATATTGTATTATCAATCCCTACATTAATATGAGTCAGAGTTTCAATGAAAGGTCAAAGCTGCTGAGAACAGTTATTGATACTGAAGCTGTAAAAAAAAAAAACCACACGAATTTTGCGATCGAGTTGAATCGATAATTTTTCAACTCCAAGACTTTATGTTCGTCCAAAAGGAAGTTAAAAAATCTGTTATTTTCTGACTCAAAACTATTATACAAGTTGAAAAGTGATGTATGGGTGTTGACTTTTCAATCCATGCTGATTATCACAATTACAGTAATCATTTGTGTGTGTGATGAACACACAAACCCAAGTTGACGTAACGCTCTGTGTTCTCCAGCAAGAGGCAAACCCCAGCAGGCCGAAGGAGCCCTTCATCTCCGACGTCATTTCCTACTACGTCCGCACCGGGCAGCAGCCGGTCTACTTCACCATTTATTTTGTCAAGGTAGGGACGACACATGCTATATAAATGTACGCTGCTTTGCCTACATTGCATCTGCTTTTTCACTGTCGCGTTTTTCAAGTATGTTCTATTTAGAGTTGTTTATTCGTACATTAGATAACGTTCACACACATGACGAAGGAACCCGTGGAAGACGTGTTCCTCACCCATCTGGAGATGGACTTTCCTGAGTTCAGACAGATCTCGGCATCAGTTAAAGGTAAACAGCCGTTCTACTGTCGGCCTGCCACTGAGATCAAACAAGCTCAGCAGTGTGTGTGGAACCGTTTCACAGATAAACAGAAGAAGAGTTCAGGGGAGGTCTGTGGCGCCGTAGTTTCTTTGAATTACAGGAGGGTGAGTTCGTTCAGATCCATTATTTCCTCGTTTGGTTTCTAACATGTTTATGTGTTATTATTAAGTCGTGGAGCGCTAAGTATGGTTCATGTTGAGTTTATTTATTTTGTGATTTAGGTGACATTAAGTGGTCGAGACACTGACAGAGGACTTTCAGTCAGAACGACGGGCCTTCAGATCGACGCCATTCCCTCCAGTGAAGCAGAAGGTTCAGTATTTAGTCTAACAGACTCAGTATTTCATAATTTTCTGCAAACATTATTATTCTGTCTTAATCTTACGTCCTAAATGTTGCCTGTCCTTTCATGTCATAGATCTGAATTGTTTAACGCTGACGTTTAATGAAACTCCTGCAAAAGCTAAAAACAGTGCCGTGGTGAGTCAGCGCCCCGCCCAGGTTTTCTCAAATTCAAACCTTTCAAATAGAGTCAGTTATTTCTGCAACTGTCATTCTTTTAACTTTTCTCTGTTGAATTTTACAGGAGTCGAAGATTCGAACCACAAACGTGAGGATTCGCAGTCTGGAGTCTCGAGCGTTCACTGTAACTCTGGACAAAGACAGTCACAGGAGCTACAGAGGCGTGCAGAGGTAACGCCATCAACTCTCCAGTGTAAAGTCTCAATCAGATAAAATCTGCTCACCCATTAGGTTTTGATCTTTTCAGGACGGGCTTTCTGAGTTTGAATGTCATAGCTTGGCTCGGAGCAATGGCATGCTCAGGCTGTGGGAGATGCAGCGCTGCAGCCAGGGTTGATCCACGTTTAATCTCCATCTAACGTGTTTGTGTTGCAGCATCGAGATCTCCCCCTGCGAGGACCCTGGATACTGCGTCCAGAAAACCATGAGGTCCAAACTGAACCTGGCCGAGGATAAAGAGGCTGGCCTGAGCAAATACATGAGCAAAGGACTCCCGCTGCCCATCAATACATTCGCCGGGATCATCAACTGATGCGGGGAGACGATGGCACAGAAAAAGAGAGAGAGAGAATTGACACCATCATGCAGAAGTGTGATCTTCCTCATAAAACGCTGAATTGAATCACAGTGAGCTGCTCCTGAAACCAACAGGTTTTACTTCTGCTGCTTGACACTGAATGGCACGAATAGGAAACCCATTTCACCACCAAAGCGAGACCCACGGTCTCAGTTCGTACCGTTGATGGACCGGCCGGGCGACTGCTCTGACCAGAAGAGGAACCAAGTGTTGTGTCACTGCAGCTGATGATCGAACCTCAACAGTGTTTCACTCCGCGTCGCTCAGGACGAGCAGCTGGTGGAGAAGTCAGTGCGGCCAAAAGCAACAAAACAAGTTTTTATTTCTGACAAACCAGCACAGAAAATCAACACCCACCTCCGCGCGTTAAAAAAAACAGGAAATAATTATTCACCGCTTCAAAAGACATAAGTCGAGTGAGCAGGTTTCTTTTTAACTCTGCTTCTCTGACACACTACATCACACTGCCTCCATCATGCTCCACACACACACACACACACACACACACACACACACATAAACACAACACACAGAAAAACTTCTCCCTATCTACTATTGAAACATTTCCATCATGAAGCAACTGGTACGGTGGCGTTCATTCTTGTGTTTGTCCTTGCTCAGTTATTGAAAAAGACTATTTATTCTCCTGCCAGGAAGACTTCAATGGAGGTGTTAAATAACTGACACTGGCTTTGAGTTGGACTTATGTATGTGCTCCAAGGACACTATGGTATGTAGAAGCTGTAACTGTATATACTATTGGAAGGTTTTTGTTTGATAATGCACAAAGTTAGGGAAAAATAAGCTTTGGGGCTTGTTACACTGCTGACTGACCGGGTTTAAATGCAGCCAATTTTGTGTTGCATGCTGAATAATGTAAACAGTTAAAACCTGGGGACATTCATAAATTGCACATTTGCCAGTAAATGTCTGAAATGTATCAGTCTTAAGGTGTTAAAATCACCTCTGACCCCCATCCATTTACTGTGGTGCTTCAGTTGATGTAAAAATCTGTTAGAGTAGAATGATTTGTGCGTTTTTTTTTTTTTTTGCACTAAACCTGCAGGGTTGTTTGCCATTTCCCTGTGGGAATGACACAGCATTGTGCAAAGCATGTGATGGGACTTACGACTAAATGTGTAAATACTGTGTATCTCTAATTATTTAAACATCATCACGACTGATCTCAGACAGCAGTGAACTTACAAAGGGCTTTTCAACATGTGAAACGCCTACCAAGAACAAATGGTTTTTCATACTTCCCAGTTTGCGTTCATGTATATATCCAGTATATCACACAACAAAGAGCCTGTTGTGACGCAACCCTGCAGGTTTGACGTGAGACGTAAAGGTCTCTGCCTCAGGAACTGAAAGCCATGTATGACTGATTGCGTGGGAAACAATCATTTGAGTGTGTGCGTGTGTGCTGGACTGAGAGGGTGAAATCATGAGTTTTAGATTCATGATATATTTTGCACATTATTTTTCTTCTGACATGTATGAACTGTCATACATTATAAATGTAATTGTGTAAATAAATGATTTTGTTTTACAAAACAGAATTTTTTTATTATTATTATTTTAAGTGTAACCAAAATCAGAATACTCTAAGCACCATAGACATTATTTTTTTCTCATGATTTAAAAGTGTATATTGATAATATTGCAGCGTAAGGTTAAAGAAAATTGAGTCAGAATTAATTGGAACATAGAAAAAAACTTTTACTTTTAAAGTTGCAACAGCACAAAAAAATTGTTTCTTCTTTGAGTATTTAACTAGTTCTATTACCACGTGATTTCTTTTTTTTTTTTTACATTTATCAACATCCATAAGTTAAATCTAAGCATTAAGACAACCAGTTGATTATAATTAAGTGAACATTTCCGTCAGCTGTGTGGCGCTCCTGCAGTGTGCCAGCGTGTCCAGCAGGGGGCGCTGTTTCTCGCCGAAACCTCCAGCGGCTCCATGTCTGCGCGCAGCGTCACCTGTGAGCGGCGGGGACCGCAGGACCACCTCGCTGCTTCAGCCTCGCTCGGTTGGTGACACACCGACGATGAATCAATGAAATTAAAGCGAACAGCCGGACTGTGAGACCCTCCCTCCCCTGCAGGCTCTTCTTTTTTATGTTTTTTTTTCCCCCCCAAACAGCCTGTGCAGCTGGAAGCGTTGAGCGGAGAGAAGAGGAGCATCTGGACCGATGGAGAAGAAGCGAGGATCTTCTCATCTGTATGGGTCACTGGAGCGGACGGAATGGAGCAAAGACAGCAGCAAACCAGGTTATCACGATGCATAAATCTTCACTCATCAATCTACTGACTGACTTTTTAGCAGGTTTACTGTTTGTTCTCATTTTTTTATATCATACAAACTCACCGGAATCACCTGAGATCTTTTGTTTTATTACCACAACCCTCCTACAGGTAGTTACAGTGATTTCTGCTTTAAATTTAGGGTAATGTCTATTAATATTATTGTTCCTGTCATGCACATTTAATGATATAACAGCTGTAATCAAATCAAACTGGAAAAAAAAAAAAGATTTTTATTGCAATAATTTCTCCTATGATTCAAGTTTGTAGTTGTTTAAAACAATCAATATTTTCTGCTGTGGCAGTACAGACTATCAGATCTGAAAATGTCAAGGATCCGCAGGTGTCTATTGAGTGTCAGTGTGTCTGTTGGCTTGCTTGAGTGGAACTGAGGCTGGTTCTTCATGTATGATTCAAAACATGAATGACCCACGTGACTGAGTGATGAGATCCAGCTTTCCATAAGCCATGAGCCAGTGGTCAGTGAGATTATGGTTTATATCATTGTTATCCTCACTGTTGGACTGCAGCATCACTTCTTTCACCAAATAGATTCTAACACGCTCTATGAAATGAGAAACAGTCATATTCTTTATGTGACTTGATATGTCTGAACAACTGTGAATTTTGTCCAAATGGAAATTTCAAATTGAAGTTGCTTTACTTTTATTGATCACATGATTTTTTTTCCTGTTTTTGTTCATTTCCGTGTCTCCTTCTATTCACCTCCATTCAATTCAGCTTTATTTATGTACAACAGTAATTTGTAGTCACTTTTACAGAGAAAAACCCAATAGATCCTCATGAGCAAGCAAAAGCAACTGTGGACGGGAAAAACTCTCTTTTTAAAGGAAGAAACCTGCATAACCCTGGTTGAGGAGATAGCAGGAGAGAAAAGGAGAGGATAGACTGACTGATTGATTCTCCAAATCCATTCTGTTTTTCCCCTCATTTCATTCACCACTACTCTTCATCCCACGTACTCTCCTTTTCCATTTTGCTCCGCCACTGTGCCTATCATCCACTTCAGCCCGAAAACACATTGTGAAAGTATATCTAAAAAAAAAAGAAAAGAAGAGTCTGAATAACTCCTATATTCATGGTTTCATATGATCAGACTGGCAGAGTATGGGGGCATTTGGGGTAAAATGAGGAGAGGCCGCGGGAGATGAGCAACACTAGCGACGAGAGAGTGAGAAAATAGAGAGGGTGTAAAGGAGGGAACATTTCCGATACGTCAAGTGATGAGTCATAAGTCCTCGGCAGCAGAATAACCTGTCCCAGAGAGCCTCTGCAGCAGAACATGCTGTCTCCTGTGATGTAAGAATATGCTCGACAGTGTCTGTGAGCACCGAGCCGCAATATGTCTCTGAAATACCTGATCTGAGCCCAGGTCATAAATCCACGTTTAACCTGACCACATCGGAGTCCGTTTTTGGTCAAAGTGACAAACGAGTGCAGAATAATGATGCTTCGTGACTTGCTGGTGTGATTGAGGAGGGAGATACTGAACCTGAGCCCAACTTTTCTTATGATGGATGCTGAGAAATTACCAGTTGACGGTTTCACCTCTTTGCATCTGTCTTATCATGTGCAGGAAGAATACATTACCTTCACACCATCACCTCCTCTGCAGCTTAAACCTGATTCTGCCCTGAATGTAAGTCTTTTCAAGACATGATGAACATAAGAAACGTCATAATTCTTCCTCCTCAGGCTGTAGGCAGCCTGAAGGACATCACAGAGGAATACGGTTAAAAACCGTCAATACCCAGGTCATCCTCAGCTCCGCCGCCGACCTTCAGGGAGGTGATTCAGGTCACTGACGGCTCACACCAACAGATTACTGAGCAGGTTTTTCCAAAAATCATCTGAACTCCGATAGCAGTGACTCAGTCAACGTTTAATTCCACCCAGCAGCGCCATATAGGCATATAGTACGGTTTCCATCCTGTCGATGCTTTTTGTTTTCTTGTTTTTCATGCGTCATCAGTGATGAGTGTGTTGTTGTTGTTGTTGTTGTTGTTGTTGTTGTTGTGGTGGTGGGAGCCCGGAAATTTGTTGTACACAGTTACACAAGGTGAACAGAGGCGTATCTGAATTTACAAAGCCACCGAACCACAATTCGCAGGAGTTAAAACGACGTACAATGGCTTGAGTCCAATCACATAATTTAAAGATAACCTTTTAATTTGATGCTTTATGAAACGAAGACATTCACTAGGTCTTTTCTGTTGTTTGATTTTAGTGAGCATCCTTCAGTCCATCTCCTCTCCGAGCCGGTGTGAAATGCGGTGTACAGCCCTCCACTGGCTCCCGGTCCATCACAGGGCTAACGCAGAGAGACAGGCAATTATCTACACATGCAGTCCCACCGGCTGTCAGTCTAAAGCCACCCTTCACACTAACGTGTGTCGGCTTCCTGACAGTCACTGGATGTAAATTCCACGCTGTGGGTGAAATCCCAGAGCGCCGCTGTGATGCAGCGGTGTTAACCACTGCACCACGGTGCCGATGCCACCCTCGGCATTCAGAACACACTGGCTCCAATTACGACCAATTCAGGGCAGCAGTGCACCGAACGTATCATCCTCTCAATGCAGAGCTGCACTGAATATGCATTTGATTGCATAATAATCACAGAATTAATCCATAATTATTTTCATCAACATGTATTCCCCCCGAGTCTTTAAATCATCAAAGTCTTTGATTCCAGTTTCACAAATATGAGCAAATTTGTTGTTTATTTTGGTCCTCTGTGAGGATAAGTGCATTACAGACAGAAAAATATTTGGCAGCAGGCTCCACCTCTGGCTTTGGGAGTGACTGAGCTGCTTTGTCACATTTCAAAGACCCAACAATGAATCTTTTAATTGAAAGAACACTTGACGGGTAATTGATGAGTGATTGCTGTTGAAGTCTCAGACCAAAAGGTCAAATTGTTCTTTCAAGATTATAAATTAAATGAATATTTCATAACAAAAACATTTTTTTCTTTTACTTTTCTCATAGAAGCTGAAGTTTTACGCTATCTTCATCCAACTAGTCAGTTATTTGACTTTAATATTCTAATTTTCTTTCTTTACTCAACATGTGGTGGGAAAAAAATCACCAAAAGTTTTGAGTGGGAGATTTGAGTCGTGAGTTATTTTCAGCACTTTTATTTCGCTGCCAGTTAATTTCCAGTGTGGGTGCCTCTCCCTCTGCGGTGTCCGGGTGGTCCTGATGCTGCTCTGACGTTCAGTCTGTGTTTGATCTGACTCTCAGTTTGTCTGCCAAACAAAGCTGACTGCAGTCAAAAAGCCCATTAACTAAACCTCAGCGCCATGAGGGATGTGGGTCCATGTCAACAGCAGCTGCAGCATGAATGAAGGACTCTGCATTACGTTTCTATTCTGTCTTTTCTTTTAATGGTCGTGCCAAAGACGTGTCTTCACTGCACTTTAGACGTTGTGAGCTCTGCCTCCCCGAAGGCTATTTCGACTGGAATAGAGGTTACGTAGCAGTAATGGTGTGTAGAGAAAAGGACTGAAAAGACCCAGAAGGAGCCAGAAACCAAGTGTCCTCGGTCGTAGTGGTGTCTCGCTGGTTATCTGCCTCTGGGCCCGCATGCGGTGCTCCTCTCTGCAGGGAGGTGAAAGCGATCCAGAGCTGGTTCAGTGCTCTGAATGACACCAGCCAAACGCAGAAAGAGAAGAGACGATTCCCTTCAACTGCAGCCACTGCGGCCGCTGTTCTTTAAGCATCTCATTGCGAGAAGGTCACCCGCGCTCGGATCTCGGGGTAAATGAAATCTCCAACTCTGGAATACAGTTGCATTTTCTGATTTTCTATCCTGTTGGATTATTCGACAGCAGAGCAGCTCGGTCTGGTTCTCACAGTTTACTGTTGCTACCCTGTGCGAAAAGCTTTGATGTCCTCTCATAACAAGTTTCCAGGGACCTTGGGACTAATTCATTAGCATTTATTAGAGGGCCGTGCAGAGCATGGCCATGCAGTGGCTGTTATATACCCAGAAAACACAGGATTCTTATTGTTTGATTTATTTCAGCTTGTCATTGAATTTTAATGATATTTTGTCTTGTTCTAACAAGGATCCAGTTTAAAGGGGAGATAAAGTGAGTCGTGTATGTGGAGATAGGGATAGATTTAATGGAAGTCAAACTATCAAGGCACCCTGTGTGGGCTAAGATTATTTAATTGCTTGAAAGCAAAGCAGCTGGGGGCTTATTAGCATGGCATTAGTTGGTACAAATGCTCAGCAAATAAATGACTCTATTGTTTCTATACACATGCAAAGTGTTATTTAACGGCAGGCACCATGAATGCTTTTTAATTATCTTGTTTGTAGAGGCGACAGTACATGTATTGAGACTCTGTGAAATAATATCAAACATTAATGACCGACTGTGCACAACGCTGTACCTTGTGTCTTTTCTAGAAAACGGCATCCATCAATATTCTTATTGTTTGCAAGGAGTGTGACGATAGTGTAGAAATAAATTGCAATTCATTTAGACTGTTAGACTGTGTGTGTGTGTGTGTGTGTGTGTGTGTGTGTGTGTGTGTGTGTGTGTGTGTGTGTGTGTGTGTGTGTGTGTGTGTGTGTGTGTGTGTGAGGGGAGGTACTGCCTTGTAAGCCGTGCCAACCACTGACACATTGTAATTTGGCTGCAGTGCTCTTCTGTGCTCCTCATCAAGCAGCAGTCCCAAACCACATCTGCTCCAGCTGTTTAGTCAGCCCAAAATGCAGATTCATATGCAGTTATTGTTCGGCGGTGCCCGAGTCGACCAATTTTAAAAACTCCTCAGTATGCATACGTCTGCCTCTCTCTGTCAGCCAACCAAGCGTGAGCTGGTTTCAGTAAAGGAGATATGTATAGACACTCACTCACACACACACACACACACACACACACACACACACAGCCGGGCGTTGTTTATCTTGTAAGACGTGGCTCTTTCTCCTTTCAGAGGACGACGTGGTGTCCATGGCAGACTCCAGCATCACCGTGGACGACATCGAGGGGGAGCTCTTCAAGATCGAGCGGATCAGAGACGTCCTGGTCCGGAGGGAGTCGGAGCTCAGATACATGTGAGTGGATTAACTTGGTGTCATGGTTACTGGTCCTCAGCCAGGGTAAGATGAGACACATGTTGGGTAATAATAACACAGACGTTCCTCTGCTGCAAATGTGTGAAATCACACTTCCACAGTTTGTCAGGATGGCAGATCACTTATGCTGGCAGCAGTGTTTGATGTGCCAAATTACACGTCGGAAAACAGAGTGAATGAGAAACGATTCCTCAAGTCTGCCGTGGAGCCTTAAAACCAAGATGCATCAGTTCTTGCCTCACATGCACGGTTTTGGTCAGATATTAGGGTTATAGTGGGACTCGTGGCTGAGATTCTATCAGTCCCTATAAGCACGTTGTCTTCCTTGCACATCATCCTTTCATCCTCTATGAAAGGATGCTGCTTCATCAAAGTTCAGGTCACACAGCTGGACCCTGTCCCAGCTGACAGTGGGCAGCAAAAACAACGACTGAACATCCATCACAGGTGAACCACAGGGAGACACTTATATACACACCTTTAGGTAAATTCACCAAATAAAATGGATTTTGATTGTGTATCTTGCACACCAGCTCGGGGAGACCATGCAAATTCAAAAAGCCTCCTTCAGCCTGGATTTGATTCTTCTGTTATACCAGAACGCTCATCAACACACCACTGCACTCCTTCCACAACATAAATATGAATTACTGTATTGGGAATGAGACGCTGAATGTTTGGACTTTTTGTGTTGTTGCTTGAGATTTATGAACAGATCAAATTTTTGTTTTAAGCTACAGAAAAACCTCATCAATAAAACAAACATGTGAATCAAAAGAGCGACACCTTGTCTGAAAACAAGTGAACAGAGACTGACGCAGTGACAAGATCATAGTTTTTTAAGATCCCCCCAAAAAATCTCGATGTGTTTTGAAGTTGCTTACAATTAATAAGTCAAGAGATATCGTGATGAACCCAGAACGACAGCGAACAGCGAAGATCACCTCAGTGGAGAGTTGCATCAGCTGGACTCGCAAGCCAAGTTTAAATCATTGAACATCACCTTGGTATCAGAAATATATCTCCTCATACAACTGCCCCCTGCTCTCCCCCCTCATTTCTCCCCATCACACCCCGAGCTGGCCTCCATTATCATTTCAATGGCTCCACCTTTGCTTCCACTCAGCAGGCTAATGCATGCATATTTATTCACAAACTGGTCCGACAGACAGGCGGAGGGACTGTGAGGAGTAGCAGGCAAAAGTCAAGCAGATTAAAGGAGAAAACGAGAGGCTGGAGGTTCAGTGAAAGGGATAGGTGTGTGTTTATTTATATGCTAAACCTTGTGGCCCTTTTACGCAAACGGTTGAACTTGATCGGTTTTCCCTCGGCTGACAATGATGGATGTGCGCGAAGTGTGTGAGTGTATGTCTCGCCCTGTTCAGCCACGTGCGCGTGCTTCTGCGAACAATTCAGAGGCCGGGTTTCATGGTTCGCCTGATCGTCTCTATCTTGGCGAGGAAAGCTCAAAGGGTCTTCCACTTCCCCTCGGTGTCGGTAATGATCCGCTGTGTGAAGGACCATTGAAAGACAGGCAGTGCGCTCCAGACAAAGGCTGGGTAAAAGCTCTCTCTCCCAGATGGGCCTCAGGGATTTCTTCTCTGAAAAGATTGTGTCATCTCATGTGAAATATAAGATCAATATTGAGCTTTCTCTGTTTGATTCTCACTATAAATAGCCAGTCAGCATTCTGCACCTGTACCCCAGTTTACCTTCCTTCACGCTCATCGGTCTTCATTTATTGATCCCAGTTGTCTTTTACATCAGAAATCACTTTTGATTTCAGTAGAGCATCTGCACACATAAACCTGCTTGCAACAAGATGCCAAGTAATGCAGCTTTATGCAAAAGATGTGAAGAAGGTAAAAAAAAAAAAAGCAGAGTTTTTCTATCCCTGTTTTTTGAATACCACATGACTGATCGGCATGCTGAAAGCTCTTTATTGAGCCTCAAATGACTTAATTCGTCTGTGTTCGGAGTTACAGTTGAGCAGAACTGTGAGCCTATTGACTAGCAAGCTCAAGGACATATAAAAAGAAATTTCCTTTTAAATAAAGTAAACCAGCCGTCTAATTAAAAGACTCTTCTGAGAGTGAAATGAACCCGTTCATCATTTCTTTATCCAGATGAGGCTCATGTGGCCAGACTTTTGGAGAAAGACAGCCTGTGACAAGATGTCAGTCGATGTTGAGGAAATTATTAAAATTTACTCAAGAGATTTATGGAAAAAAAAAAAAGAGAAAGAAAGTGCTCGAATTTGAGTCGTATCAGTTTATATATGAATGTTTGACATTGTTTGTTTGTGTGTCTTTGTTTTGCTGTCAGGATGGATGACATCCAGCTGTGTAAAGAGATCACTCGTCTGAAGAAAGAGCTGCAGAAACTGGTGTCCATACCAGGTAATGGCACCAATATGGACTAAATACACGCTTTCACCGATTTAATAATGGGGCACATGCTTCTTCATTTTCTTGTTAAACAGCTATTAATGTAAGAGATCCTATATTTGTTTGGTTTCATAAAGAAAAATAACTAAATACAACAAATCAGATTTACAATTATATTCTTTTTAACACAAAATGAAAGTAAAGAAAAGTTTATAAGATGATTTTCTTTCGTTTTCTTTAACATTTGAATAGAATTTATTGATCACTAATGCAAACAAGGAACACAAGGCATTCGGATATGTTACTGTCTGCCCTCCAGATAACGACAAGTCCAACGAGGATCGACAAAAGGAAGAAGAACTGCTCCAACAAATCCACAAGCTGGTTGAGACCAGAGATTTCCTGGTGGACGATGTGGAGTTTGAACGACTCAGGTCTGCTCTGATTCACAATTCAATCCTTCTGCCGTGATATGATCGGTGTATTGACATGCAGGAGGCACGCTGTGCCGATGTACAAGCAGCCTTTTGGGATTTTCTCGGAGGAAAAGTTTAGTATCAGTCTTTCATGTTCAGGAGCACAGATCTTTGATTACACAACTCAGAACACCGTTCATTAACATATTCACCGTGACCGATTCAATGCAGGTCTTTGCGCCCTTCCAAGCTACTGATGCTCATAAAGCTCTCTGTTCAATATCATACATATGCATGTGTTCACAAGTCAGCCCCTTTGCTCGCTATGAAAACACCCGAATGTTTTCCTGAGGGAGCGATCCACAGAGCGCACAGCAGAGAGCCCTTTCAATTAAAGATGTATGTGTATGTGTGTGTTTGTGTGTGCGTCAGGCATGAAGAACTAGCAGTGGTTTGAAACACAACATTCAGTCACTCTGCTCCCAGGACATCCATTACTACGTAGAGTAGAGACGATGAATTAATGCACATTAACATTTAGATCTGATTTGGGAGCCTCTGAAAAACTAACATTACCCTCAAAAGAGTAATCATGTCTCTGAACCTACAGGTTTATTCCAAGATGACAAGCGTAAGAATACAACAGGAAAAAAACAATATATTTCCTGAATTAAATAGAGCCAGTTGCACAATGAAAGCCTTTCTAAAAACCTAATAGACAGATCCATCCTGACTCTATATTTTAGACAAAAGAACACAGCAGTAAGATGGAGGATTGTTTCAATGCTTGCTGTTCGATGTACGTTTGATTTTAAAGATGAAACAATGAAAGGTGGCGCAGTTGTTTTCTGTTGTATCAGACTCTGATGACAAAATCTAAATAGGAATTGTCCCCGGGTTGAGGTGCTTGGTTAAAACATATATAGCACGTACACTATATATGTACAGAAAGTGTTGAGATAAACTGCCCTCTGGGAAACAATTGAACTGCCACTTCCGCATTGACCCTGTTGCATGTGGTGTGAATTCCTATATTCCCCCGCAGCGTCTTCTACGTCACATTCGCTTTGTTTGACTTGACACCGCATGTGACCTGACAGCGGACAACCAAATGTGGCACGTCTAACGTGGTTTCAGCTCTAATCCTCTCCCGACTCCGGTACTCAGACAGTATCAAACAGTGTTAGTGTGTGTGAATAACACGTTGCGTTGGCAGCTGACAGCCTGCTGTGAAAGAGCTGAGGGGCTGCTGGGAAGGTGAGCCGCAGGAAGCAGGAAGCGGCAGTGCGGTAATGGATCGGAGGGAGAAGAGGATGTGACAGTGCTCAGGGCCATGTTGTCCATGCTGATAAATATAAAGAGCTTTCTCTGTTTTTGCTTCTCGCACATCACACTTGTCGCTTATCCCACTGATTTTATTATCAACAGATGAAAGACACTGCAAAAAAAGTCAAGGATTTGTATTTAGTAAAATAAGTATCCCTTGTAATAACGTTTTTTATGACAGTATTTATTATCATGTTTTTTGTTAGCTTTTATCTGTAAGGAATAAGTATTTGTGCAATCAGCAGCAAAGCTGGTGTGCAGGTTGCATTCATAAAATATTTGCTTATTCTTCTCTGTCAGTCCCATATTGCCGAATCTGCTGCACAGCAAATTTCCCAGTGTTGAATTAACTCTGAAGGTGTTAAGAGTGGTCTCATATATACACTGTTGTAATGTTAAATGTAAGTGTTAAAATATACACTTTAAAGTGTTCATTCTAAGAATTAACACTGTATAGAGTTAAATAGGAACACTGATCAACAGAGAGGAATATTAATATAACTCTACAGAGTGTCAGCATTAGAAAATTAACGCTGGTCAGTGTTGAGATTTTAACACTACAAAAGTGTATATATGAGACCACTGTTTAACACTTTCAGAGTTAATTCAACACTGGAAAATTTGCTGTGTGATACTATCTGACTGTAGAATCAGATTCCATGACATACTAGACAGATATCGCTCTATTACATTCTTCTTTATGCCACTGACTCTCCTGTTTGTTAGATGGATAAATTGCCAATACTCGTTTGTTCTGATGTGATTCATTCAATGGTTACTCACCAGCTAGTCTTCAGTCATCAGCAGACATGTAAATGTACAGTTGTGCATCATCAGCATAACTGTGACAGTTGATAACATGCCACCTGATGACTTTGGAGTATGTACAGATTAAAAAGTATATGGGGTCTAAAATTGAGCCTTGAGGCACACCGACTTTCATTCCATTGATTACTGAGGAGCGAATGTCACTGCTTACAAAACATGCTTTCTGTGAGATGAGAAAGAAATGACTTATGGAGGCGACACTTTGGTCATGCTGCACTGACACTGATACGTTTCTGCATGTCTGAGTTACATCATTAACAATCCTCACCAAAGCTTTCTCTGTACTGTACTGTAAAATATTCAAAAATAAACTCTATTAGTTTCCTAATATCAAATATCAACTGCTTTATGTAAAATGCAAAACTCCATTGACTGTGAAAATATTGATGAAAAGCTGAGTATTAATTCAAATTGTGGGCAAACGTATAAAACGATCGTCTCTAGAAAATTGCTTGACAATCAACACTGATAAAAGTAGCAGCAATATCAATAAAATGTTACCTCAGTGCAGTGTAAGCATAGATTACCTTTCCTCTTTTCAGAAAGATATTTTCTACAATTCAACACATCCTAGAATAATGGAACATTAAGCATCTGGAAACTATTTAGTATAAAAGCATGGCAGTCGGATGCACTGAATTCATCATTATACCCTCTCAGAATACATTTATTCTTTGTGCCAAAGGATTTGCTAGAAGTGTCTCTTATCTAGCAGGAGTCTGGGGAAGGTGTTTTATCTCTCTAGTCTAGTGAAAGACAACCTTCTCCAAGTCAAATAGGCGGTGGGAATTGGCGGTACCTGAGACACCTTTAGAGAGCTTTTTGAAAATGTGAGCAGGTCTCCAGCATGTGAAATAGAGTTCATGGTATTTCTGTTTTTTCTTAAAGGATCTTCATTAATTCTGTCCAGCTTTCTGTATATTAAAATTTGTACTTGATTTTTCTGTATTTCTGTGTTTTTAATGTATTTCATCACAGCCTGTTTATTCTAATTGCAGGGAGAAAGAAGAAGATAAAGAAATGGCTGATTTTCTGAAGTCTAAATTCCCAAGAAATACAAAGAAGACAGGTATTAAAGCTTAATAGAAGAGAAATGCGAAACTACCATGAAGGATTCAACAAATGATCGCAAGCTTTAATGCTATCTGCAGTGATTCAAAGCATTTTCCCCTGATAGCTTAAAATCATGAAGCTTTATGCATCAACTGACTGATTAACCATGAAATAGAAATGGAGGATGGCGATTTTGCCTCTGGGCTGTTTGAGTGATCGGAGTTCCTTAGTGCCTTTAATTAGCTGACCTTTTTCATATGCCTGAGAGAGAGATGCAGCGTCGATGTAATTTACACATATTTTCTTTACAGTGTGTGTGTATTGTATTTTTCTAGGTGTGCCTACCAGGCGGGTTCCCACCAGGGCTCAGCAGACCTCCTCACCTTTCACCAAAACAGGCCTCACTCTCCTGAAGGAGTGCTGTGGCTTCACGTGCTCCGTCATGTAGACTGTAGCTTCGGCGTGACGCCCCGGTGAAGGGCGGATGGAAAGACTAAGGACAGCAATGGCTACCGCTCGTGATGTTTCCAGTGTCCATGACTCAGTCCCAGACAGACTCTGAATGGAGGACAACTTCACAATGTCTCAAAACTGACGTGGTGTGTTCTGTACTATCTGAGACTCAACTTTGTCTTCTGTTGGATATTATGTCAGACCTTCTTTTCTTTCCTCATCTCAGTGCACAGTAACAGCGTTAATGTCTCTTTTTTCTGACAGGATTCAAAGTACAGATCTAGCAGAACTCATGTCATGCATATACACTGTGTTCACTAATTGGCTTCAGCGAGCACGACTCACCCACGAGTTTTATATTTAAAAGTCTTCACTGAGCTATCAGAACTGTCATTGCCTCATTATTAAAGTAGCTGTTTTCACAGGAGTCAGCAGGCCAGTATGGACCGAACTGAAACTTTATAATTAGCATTAAGAAGACTACACTTATGGAAGTGACATTAATCCGAATTAATGCTGGCTCCACCTTCTGTACCATTTACTGCAGGCTGTTTCTTTATTTACAGTGGAGCAGCATTGTCATTATGATAACACATGGCTATTTTAGGACTATCTCCTGATCTTTGGTTTATAATAATATGTGTGATTGATAAAACTCATTCGATAGAGACGTCTACTTTTCTACCTCCCTCCTTTCCACGATGATTACATTTGGTGCCAGCTTTAGGCTCACAGTTCTTACACTGAAATATTATTACATTAGATTAACTGCACCGTGAACACATTAGTGTCAATGTTAAGTGATGTTTTTCAAAGTCAGAAACATGTTTTAATCTAGAATATTGGAACAAAATGTCAAGAAAAATCTAATACTAAAAAGACTGTTGTTACTTTGGTCATGTCTAAAATTAGAATAATTGCAAAATTTTACTTGATCTGATATTTAAAGTGAAAAGTTACTTAAAACACAACAAGTCTGCTGACTCTTTGTGGCCGTGGTCTTTTTGTTTCATTTACATATCGATTCCTCAGCTGATGTCACTGACCTGACATGCTTTCTTCCCCAAAAAGGTGACTCGGAAAAATTGTGTAACATGTGTGAGGGTCAGGCATTTGTGGGATGAGCATAAACAAACAGCTTCCGTTAGCTGTTGACTGTGTTTTGTGTCGTTTGTTGGATTGGATGATTGAAGAAATGTAACACAATTTAAAAGTGAATAAATCAGGTACAGGAAGCACTGCTACACTACACACCACCGTCCTTTGTTTTTGTGCTTATTTTAGAAAACAAATCTGTTAAACGTGTGAATGTGGTGTGGAATTCAAACTGATGCTTCACCACATGGCGGCTGCTTTCTGTTTAATTAGTCGTTTTTAGTTCACCGCACACCGCTTTGGATCTTCCATATGCACACACACTCCCACAGAGGAAGCAGTCCACCTCTCAGACCAGATGTGCAGGATACACCACCTCATTGATGAAGACAGGGTAACACAAGCGTCACACACTCCACCAGCCATTAATCGTGGACATTTTGTCAAGTTTCGTTAAGGGCGTTGTCGGTGTACCCCTGGAAGATGGTGATGAGCCCTGCAGTGGACAGCAGTTCATACGTACAGGACCCGGGGCGCAGGGAAGCAGCGGCCAATTACACCGTGCTGCCGGTCTTTGTGTTGCCAAGAAGAACAGTCGCCATAGCAACCTTGTATAACCCATATCTTTACAATGAGAAAATGAGGAGGGTGGGGTGGATCGCAGAGATGACACTTCAAAGGTGTGACTGACACAAATGCTAATCCCACCGTGATCCTCCAATAAAAGCTAATGAAATGGCTGTTGTCACTTTTGTGACTTCCATATTGTGAAATCAATGAGCCTCTTAAGATCTCCTTTAGATGTTAAAATGCAGATAAAGTAAACACAAGGCTGTTTTTCAAAGCGAGAAAACAAATATAATGAAGACATGTTTTAATCAGATGGTGTCAGAGAATGACTTTTAATCTAAATGATGCATTTGTGAGTCAGGCTTTCACTTCATTTGTTATTCTTTTTTGATCCCGAGTTCTGTTTTCTGGTGACTCTGAACTCGTCCTTGGGATGGATTCATCTGTCTCTTCACTTCAATCGCTGGATCTTTTGATATTCAGTCTCAGCAGGGGCACAGAGGCTTTTCGTATATCACCCAATAACCATGTCTGATGCTGTCATCGAGGCCCATGGGGGAGCGGGGAACGTGTTCATAATATTGAAATACTGCGTTTAACAGCCATGAAAGAACACAGATGAGATCATATAGCGGAAAAACGATTACCGTATAATGGTATAAGAAGCTTTCAGTCATCTTTTTAATATGAACAGACAGCCTTAGCCATTTACCACAGCCAGAGTTACGAAGAACAAGCGATAATGTCTTTAAAATGTTTGATAATCTGTAACACACTTCCTATTACTGAGTTTCAGTTTCAGGCTCATTTGTTGAGGAGCTACAGAGCTGCTGTCTCACCTGTCTTGCTCCAGAGTCAACCATTGTTTCACTATTCAGTCAAACTCATATTTAGTGGGAAAAAGGCACCAAACAATGCATGCAGACAATATGATTTAAACTTTTTAGAAATGCTTTTTCATTACAAAAAACCCAATCCAGATGAGAGTCAATTCACACTTTGGTAGAAAAGTATTGATTTCAAAAGAGTGATTCACAAAAAAAACACTCTGGATTCTGCTACTGATATTGTTGATTTTTCTCTATAACTACTGACTAAAAGTGTATTGCACATGTGGCAGAACTCAGCCTCTCTGAGAAGTTTTCTCCATTTGAATGGGTAAGGGTTTTCAGAGACTTACATGACTTTTGTCATGCAAACGTATCAAAAAGAATGAAAGCTTCTTGTTTTCACTCAATACAAAAAAATATAGTGTATCTTCTTGTCAACATTAGACAGACAGTGCTGACAGCTTTGTTAGTTCGCCACAGAAGCACTGAAATAATGAGACTGTGTTCACATTATTCGAACATCCTAATTAAGAGACTCTTTGATTATGATGAACCGAAGACATGCTCTCCTGACTAACTAGCTATTTATTCACATCACAGTAACCGTATCAAAGTAATATTTTCACTAGCTTCCACGACAAAAAAAAAAAGCACTGACTTAATAAATTCTAACTTGTGAATAAAAGGCTTTTCTGTGCAGAAAATGACTATTTAATCTGGTTGAACCGCACCATAAATAAATGAATCTAATTTTCCCGACTGAGGCTTTCATCTAAGGGACTGTGTGTGTGTGTGTGTGTGTGTGTGTGTGTGTGTGTGTGTGTGCGCGTGTGTGTGTGTGTTTCTGTCATGTTTCTTTTCTTCAGTTTTCACATTTATACATAAAAAAGAAGCTGTTGAAAACAGCTGGAGGGTGGGCCGCAGCCCCTGGCTGTGCTCTGCACCAGTCAAGTCAGGATGCAAGAATTTTCCACAGAAAATCCCCACCGCCGTGAATGAGACCCCCACAGGAGGGACCGAGTGTTGCAAAATGGGGAGAGAAGCATTAAGAGCGGGGAGGTTCAAGTGGACTGAAGCAGAGGAGGTGAAGAAAAAGAGAGGAAGCGAGTGGGAAGGCACGCAGCTGGGAGGGGGTCCAATCTCCACAGGCCTCCTTGGTGGAAACACTGAGTTCTCGCAAGGCCAGCTCTCCGTGCACACCATGCGAAAAGGGCACGGCTGTCAGTCAAACGTCATAATCCCGTTCAGGGCTTACACAGTCTGTAAGAACATAGCACAAATGAGTGTGTGTAAGTGCGTGCGAGATAATGAGCGGCGCGCCTTAAGTCGTGCAAAACCTGTGCTTGTTTCTGTGCCCATGAGCACAACAATGATAATGAGAGGTACAGTAGCAGTGGCTGCTCTGTTGCCATGGTTACTGTGACTTTATAGTAGACTTTTAGCTTCTTGGTTCGTTTGGTTGTCATATAGCAAACTGCTGGATCCTAATGCAAAGCTGCATGTGGTGCACTTTACGAGGGGAAATCTCCAGGAACTCACTTTTGTTTATTCATCCTAATTTGCTTGTATTTCTTTGTATTAGGTGAAGAGAACAGTGCAGTCAAATTTTGGGTATTACTGACTGGTTTAATTAAATTGCAAAGAACCTGAATGAGATGTTGGGAAGTTTTTCAGTCTATCTCCACTCCAAATTCCATATTTGATAGCGGGATTGAGTTTAATTTTTGATATCCGCCAGCTTCATAAAATGATGGCGGAAATTCCATCTTCTGAAAACATATTTTCAACTGCTCACTGGTAAATGTGCAACATGTCTCTCTTGTGTGAGCATTGGATGCAAGGCTTGGAATTATACAGATTTTTCTTTTCCACTGCAGAAAAGCGAAACAAAGAACTACATCAACAATGAAGCGTTCATGATGATTATTATAACAGGATTATGAAAAGATGCAAGATTTATAAAAAAAAACACCTGGAAAATGCGGCAGTTATCAATCTGGAAAAGACTGTGATCACATGCATCAAAGTTCAGGACATATCCACATTCAATGTTCAGATTTTTCTTCTAAATTGTTAAAACCATTCCAACAAAGCTTTAATCAAACAAAAAGTAAACCTGTTTCACTAAATTTACAAATATGAACATTGCAGTTTATTGTCATGGATAATGAGCAGAAACCAAGATAAGGTGAAAATAACTTCATTGTGCATCTAACTATGTTTAAAAATGATCTAAAAATGACTGTCAGAGTTGTCAGACCTGATTCCGAAGGAGGTCTGAAATCTCCCACTGTGCCCAGTGAGAAATCTGCAGATGCATTTTTCTCGCTGGGAAGTTCGACCTTTAGCCTTGAAACTAAACATGACTGTATTTTATATTATTCTGTCAGTGGTTTTATAATGATCCTGTTATCAACGGTTGTTTTTGTCTGCAGCTCGTATTGGGAATTCACTTCATTCCAGTAAAGGCTGCAGATGAGGAAACACCAAACTTCTCACTGTTTGGATTATTTCCCAGCTTTTTGGATCCAGTGAGGTAAACAGTCTGACTATGGTTGTGAGAGCGTGTCTGTTTAACCTATGACCGACAGAATCCAACAAGAATCAACATTGTTTCAAGTATTTTCCCTCCGATGCTCAATTCAATGTTGCAAGTTTGATTCCTTGTCTGTCGAGATTGGTGTGTGAATGTGTGAATGAAATTCACTGTGGAAAGTCGTTTGGATACTTTCCAAAGTTGCATCCATTACTGTACATTTATTTGTCTATCACATAAAACATCACAAGCTCTTGGTGGAGTCTGTGCTGTATCATGATATTTTATAAATTTGCAAGTGTACAAATACTGAAGAAAAGTGTTCTAAAGGTTAAAAAAAATAAGATAAATCCATGTTGAGAGGAGGAACTGTAGCCGGTTGCCAGGTTGCTGCACGTTGGTCTTGTGGTGGTCGATTGGCTCTGAAGGCCTGGCTGGGAAAAGTTCTTTGATCCCAGCAGGGTCGGGACTGTGTGTCCTGGCTAATTAACAGTCCACTGACATCCAGGCAGTGAGGACACCAGCTGCCGGTGTTCAGACACCTGCTGCCGATGCTTTCATGTACACTACTGTGGCGATGATTTGTTCAGGATAATCACAGGTTGTTTGGTTGGTAGTTAATAACGACTGATTACCTTCAGGTATTTTTATCTCGCCACCCATACAGTTGTGTTTTAGACTGACAAATTGCTTCTCAATGGTTCTCATTTGTGACTACAGTGCTCCCATCTGTCTTGTGTCCAGGTTTTTCTTTTAATAATGACAACAACATTTAACACTACAGTCAGAGGTAATGAGAGCGTGGGCAAAACTGGCATCTTAATTTGGAAGGTTTCCATCTTCAATTACCTGAAGCCACTGAACCAGAGGAAAGGAAAAAAAAAAAAACACATTTCCTCTTTGAGAGATAAAGCATGTCTGACTCATGCCTCTGCCAGTTCTCCCTTCACGTTCTCTCAATACTTATAAGACTCCTTTCATCCCTCCCTTCCCAGTCTGCCTTCAAAATGGTCCAGTGACTTAATCAAATCACTGGTTTCATAATAAAGCAGATTGCCAGGTCTGTTTCACTTCCCTGTCATTTCTGCACCAGAAACCCGATGTATTAGATTGGAATTGGACGTATAAATAACAGACAAGATTGGTGTGTGTTTCTCTGATTCATTCAATATGAGTAGTTCCTTATCAAAAACATCAATCGAGATCCTAGTTTAGGTAGCTTTGGACTGCATGTATTAAATAAAATAACTTTAACTGCTGGGCAGAGGCGGAGCATGGGTCTCAGTACAGAGGGGGCGGAGCATTCTCGACAGGCCCTTATCACTTTTATTGAGCCAAGCAAACCTATATGCCTCAGAAAGGAGAATAAAGTCACAAACCAGTTCACTAACTTGTTCAGAAGAACAAATACACAAACGCACACATGCACACACACACACGCATGCACACACACACACACACACACACACACACACACACACACACACACACAAATGCTGCCTGACAGCTGTCACTCTCAGAGCGTCTGCTGTCCATGGTGCTGAAAATTCAGATAAAAACTCACTGGCTAAATCTGGACCATCTTTGATACAGCTTAAATATAAAATGAACACAGCTGGTCTAAAATTACACAATCTATTCAGATAGATATAGACAGCTATCTATATCTTTTGGAATTCACGTATATTAGAAAAAAAATAGACTCGGTGGTCTCTTATAGTTGAGAGCAACACAAGGCACATTCAAATAACCAGGTGTTTAAGACCACGGCATTCTGATAAAGATAATATTTTTTAAGGTTTCACTGACTCACCAGTGGCTCCGATGTTAGGTTTTGGGTAGTACCGCTAGCAGCTAGCATAGTGTTTAGCATACTGTTTAACTTCCCTCCAAAGAGTTCAGATCAAGAGCAAAAGAAAAAACTCGTTCATGCCGCTCAGCCAATCAGCGCTGGCTTACAGCTCTGATGCATTCATGGACAGTCGTAAAGTAAGAATTGGCAAACTGGAGCCCACTATCATATGCGTATACCTTCTCGCACACACTGCACATTTTATTATAAGAATTTATTTACGAATAAATGTGAACACATCACATAAAACGGGGCCCTATGACCTTGTGGGCCCTGGGGCGACCGCCCCCTTGCCCCCACTCTGGCTCCGCTACAGGACCGTTTCAGACAGACTGCAAATAACCATGCAGCACATTTCACATCAGTTCTCTGAATCTCTCACCAAGAGGGACGTGTTGCATTCAAAGACACATCTACTCATTATTGGAGAAAAATGGAATAATTAGAATTTTTAAAAACTGTTATCTGTCCACAAAACTTAAATAAATGAACAATTTTTCACATGTATATATTGTTAAACTGTAAAGCTACGCACTGAATAAAAAAAAAAGTGCACAGTTCTTGTTTCTTGCTGGATATATCAAAATTGTAATGAAAATCCAGAACTAATGGATTAAAAATGAGCTGTTTTTCTGTCAAAGTGATGCCAATTGAGCAGAAAATGTTTGGAATTTTGAATTCTTTGATACTGTTTTGTGAATGCATGACAATAACTTTCATGAGCTCGAAGCTTGTCCTCATCATGCAGTTTTATTCAAATCCAACAGTCCTCCACTAACATTGGAGGCATACAGTCCGAAGTTTTTAAGTTGTAGTCTAGACTGTGTACTGAGCAATAGTGGATTAACCAATGAGAAGAAATAACATTGTATCTTTATCAAAGCTCTTCAAGAATTCAGAGCTCAAGAGCAACTTTGTCAAAAACAACATGGTGATCATATGAACAGACAGAGGAACCAGTTTTCATCAATAAAATGTATAGAATTGCAGCAGGCAGAAATGTAGGATAATAGATGAAGAAAGCACACATTTTAACTTTACAATCACTAGAAGAGATGTCCAGAAAACAAGTGTTTTCAATCATGTGGGGACATCTGGTGGTCAGTCGATACCAAACGCCTTAAATACAGCAGAAGAGAAACTGATAGGATGTAACAAGCTCTGTCTGCAGTGAGGAAAACTTAAAATATTCACAAGTTACAACAACATACAAATCGAACTGACCGCTCTTATCATCTCAGCAGAAGGAAACAGTCTTAGTTCAAGTATTGGGCAAGTATTTGACTTCAACCGCCAGTGCAGAGAGGCCAGCACTGGGGTGATGTATTTGCATTTAACTATATTTCTGTCATGTGATGAATGCATGAATTAGAACAACAGCATTCTTTAACTCCTTTACATGTGCTTCAAACAAAATAGCATTAAACAACACACCAAGTGTGAAAATCGTCTCATTTTATTGCACTTCCTGCTTGATTTTTATCCATAGACTGCCCTCATAGCCTTGTGCTTCACTTTCTGTTTTCTCATTCAGTACACCTTCACTTTATTACTCAACAGACTCTCGGGTTTCTTACACACTCAACAAGACTCTGAACTTTATCCCTGCAAAGAATAACACAGTCACTCAGAGATAAAGAATAGCTGTCAATCACAGTGGACTGAGTTTATCATGATTTCTGTCTTTCCTGGAATAAATAGTCCAGTAAAGTCAAAGTCAGTGTTCGAGTGAGCTTTATTGTCGGTTACGACTGCCTTGACACTGCACTGACCTGTCATCGGTGGGTTCTGATCTGGAGGACGTCTGATTACAGTCGTGCTTCTCAGACTTTCTCCATCGTCCTGCAATATAAACATCACGACTATTTCAGGTATATGGCCAGAAACCATTACTTGGAAGTCTAGTCAGACGCAAACATTGAGTATGTTGCTTCCATGGCTCTGGAGGAGTTAGTCCAGCTGTGACTTTTACAAGTGTGCCATCTGCTTCATAAGTAAGTCATGAGATGTTGTTTTTGCTTGTTCCTTTCTTTCATTTGTTCAGATGTGCAGCAAATACAAAAAGGCTGACAGATTTTTCAAGGGAGGGGATTTCCACCTAAATTCTGAACTGTTCCCAAAGGAGTTTGAGATGGTAAACTCCACTTGTCTTGAATTGAATTGTGCACCTATCGATTGTAATCATATTTTGCATTTTGTGTGCTGCCTTCTATTAAAATTAAGGTTGTATGAAAACATTTGCATAGATGGTGAAAAAAATAAAGACTGTCAATCCACCTTTGAATACTGTACACACATTTTCCCTTCTAATTTAGTCATCTTTTTTTATTCAAACTCTGTTGGCTGCACGTTAATAAATCACATAAATTGCAAAAAATATAATTTTTAGGTATATTTGTTCATATCTTGCTGTTTTGGGGATGAATTTTGTTTTTCATTCTTTATATTATTCTGAAAAAAGTTGTTTTCCAGTAAGCAGACAATATAATTTGACGAGTGCATCTAAACAATGTGAACACGAAGGACACATCCAAGTTCTTGTATTTAGACTATAAACTGTGAAATCTTCATTCATTTTATATTTATTACGTACAAAGTGAAACATCTCAAGTTTGAGTATTTAGTCAGATTAGATGTTTCTTTTTTTCGGTGTGAGGCCAAAAATTGTCACTCTCGAGATTCCAAAAATACTCGAAACACACAAAGCCATTAACAACCAGGCACCATCATATTTCTAATATCACAGCAGAACACTTCGTTCTCAGAGTATTACTTTATGTTCCCAGAATTTCTAAAAGTAGAATGAGAAGCAGCGCTTTGGGCAACGGGCCTCCTCTCATGGAATCAGCTCTCTTCTTCAGCTTAAGAGGCTAAATCTTAACTTTTAACTAAACTTTACCATTAGATAAAGCTAATAATAACCCTGGCTCAAGTCACCGTGGAGCATTTTATATCATATGTTGTTATACATTTAGACATTGTGGGGAGACATTCTATAATCATCTGAGCTTAGTGTTTTTCTAACTCTCCATATCACCATTTCAAGTTACTAACATGATGAGCTTCTTTCCATAATCTGATGCCTCGAGATCTCTGACGACGGAACTGGAATTTCATGGTCTATCCTCAATTTCAGCTCCATCAAGTCCGAAATTGAGATGAGTATTTTGCAGAGTGACTGCCCTGCAATCAAGTTCTCTTTTGGCAGCATTTTGTAGCCTTCATGCATGCTTTTGCATCTTCACCCTGGCAGTGTGGCTTTGCTGCTGATGAAACAGTGAATCGCCGTTCACTGCTGCATTATTGATCTCTCAGCTCGGGTATCATTACTGTGCTACAGCCGCTACTCTTAAAACATGAAAATCTCTGGTGCATAAATCATCAATAGCACTTATGTAAAAAATTCCTTTGTCCATTTTGCACTTTTAGGTCATGCTTTGGCCCCGGGGCCTTATGTTTGACACCCCATGGTGCAGACGTGTCCCTTCAGTCTCTCGTTGAGTAGATCTTTGGCGACACCTGGCGGCTGCAGGCAGTAAGCGCAGCTCGGTGTCCGCCACGCTGCGGTTCCCCGCGGAGTTGCCTCCACACGTCGGGAGGGGAACCTGTACTGGTGGGGGGAGGACGTGTACGGCGCGTCAGACGTTACCCGGATGCACCACACGTAAACATGGAGCGGGTGGTGCTGGAGGTGCCGATCAACAATGGTGAGATACAGCAAGGCCACCTCCACGTCCGGCCGCGGACACTTGGTCCAGTCCGGCCGCGCTTCCTCCTCCTCCTCCTCCTCCTCCTCCTCCTCCGGTCGCTGCAGCCGTGAGGCTCCGGGTGGAGAGCAGCGGCCGCCGGCCTGCAGGCTGTCTGCCGGCTTTGTCTGTAAAATGGGTGAAATGCAGTGTGTGTGCCGGATAGCAGAGAGAGCTGCTCGAGTATTACTTTACTATCAGTTTATTACTGCTGTGTGTCAGGAGGCAGCTTCAGTCATCTTTTTAGGTTTTAAATTAAAGAACTTGGGTCAGTTCAAGGCTTCTCATGCCATAAATTATCAATTTTTTGGTGAATCTAATAGGTATTTTGGAGGAATTATTGAATTAAATTTACATTTTCATTTTGTTTGATTGTTTTACAGATGATTTATTACATAGTCCAATTATTACTATGGGTATGTTTGCATATACTTAGTGCTGATCTGTAGCTATTTTGATTTTTAGATTTTATTTAAAACACAATATATTAATAATAAAACGTGCTAAAATACTGCTTTCACATATGTATGTCTCTTTGCTTTGTGTCTAAATCTCTTGGGGGAAAAGATACTTTATTAGAAACAAAGTTGCTGCACATAATTGATTTTGATTGATTTGCTTTGAACTCATAGTGAATGTCACACACGGTGTGTTTATTCTGTCCTGCACTGTTTCATTGGGCTCTTGTCTCCTGTTTTTTTTTCCCTTGACTTCAGGTTATTCCCTTCCCTGCCCTTCAACAACTTCACGAAAGCGTCAGGTTCGTTTTTCCGCGCGACACGACATCATTCTTCTCCAGGAAGTTATTTCCCAGAATCCCTTTGCCTCCAAAGAGCCAGGTAGGCTTCATAAACAGACTGATCCTCCAACCTGCAGCTTATGTTCTGCAGGATAAGTCAACAAAAAGGTTTATTCTTTGAAATTGTCACAAACTCCTACTGTTTAAAGATGTGTGTGTGTGTGTGTGTGTGTGTGTGTGTGTGTGTGTGAACCCATCAATGTGATTCAGGGCGGATCTGGGCCCGTGTCGGAGAGGTCATCACCGCTGCCCTGCAGGAGGAGAACTTTGAGGTGGATGCCAGGCGGTGCCGGGAGAGGACCATGCTGCTGCTGGACTACTACAAGAAGCAAGACTTCCCCAGCCTGCGCAGGTTGGTTCAAACAGCACAGACTCAGAGCAGATGTGAGGAAGAGTCAGCTGTATTGTTTCATGAGGAAATAATTGATTTTAAATAAAAATGCAGTGACTTGGAGCAATTCAAAGTGCTTCACAAAGGCAAAGAAATACATAAAATTACATTAAAATAATCAAATGATACAAGATACGAAGAAAATAAAAGTGTATTTATCGCATATTTAGCACATATCATCACTTTGGAACCACCTGATTTATTTCTCTGCTCAGGTTTGGCACGGACAGGCTGTACGCCCAAAAGGAGGATTTGCTCTATGAGGTTTTAGAGCTGGAGGCTGAAAAGGGGCTTCTGGCCAGCGGAGAAGTTATGAAGTACCAGGTGAGTCTGCATAACACATGTTTATTTTTTTATAGTGTTTTATTGCTTTTTATTTTATTTTGAAAAGCACAGTAACTATTGAAAGTCCAGTGTTCATCCAACTTGCAAAGTTCCCTTCTTCTCCTCTTGGGGGCATTTAGTCACAGATAAACTCAAAAATTTCCTAGAAATCAAACAGGTACAGTATTTATTTATTCAGTGCCTCTCTGGTGTAAAATTTTCTGTTGCACAGGAAGTAGGCCAAGATTTGTCATTCATCAACACAGACTTCTTATTGTACATGATAGAAGTAGAAGCTATTTGTTGCAACAGGACTATTGAAGATGATAGCACAGAGTTATATTACATAGAAAAATGCACAGAATGGATCTGAGAGAAGTAATAGAGACCATGGAGCCAAGTGCTGCATATAAAGAGGCTTAACTGTGTCAGTTGTGTCTCATGAAAATTAGACCCTCCAGAAAAACGGGATCATGCATCGCATGAATGCACGCATAAATCACCCTTTTGCCGCTCATTATGCGGGGCCCACATATTTTCCAAAAGGGTGCATAATCACCGGAATAATCTCACATTTACCCTGAAAAAAAAAAGATAAGCGGTCTCGCTTGATGTCACAATTTCCGCGTTAAATATGCGACACCCGGTCCGACGTCATCAGTTCGCGCGTTCGGCTCAAACGGACTCAAGGCACTCAAACAAAGCTGGAGAAAAGAATGAAGAAACAAAATCCCTCACATTTGCCATCGAATATTTCAGCCAAAGACCGGGCTAAGGAGTACCCGGGTGTACTACATGAAGGAGGGGGTAAACTTTTTTGCACCCCGTGCAATTTGGTTTTGGATCACAAGAGAAAGTCCAGCGTGTTGCAACACTTCGGCACCGCGAAGCACGCCAGGAGGCTGGCTGAGGGGACAAACGGCTCTGAACAACTCACCTTAACCGAGGCAGCAACCTCAGAAACCCTTTCGGGGGCAATGAGAAACGAGGTGAGTTACAATTTAAGATAAATAACGAGCTAATATAAGAATGAATGTGACGGAGGTGTGTGTGTGTGTGAGACAGAGAGAGAGTGTGTGTGTATGTGTAACCTACATATCTGGCATATTTTTGCATATTATTAGCATACTTCACAACTCTCCGCAATTTTACCGCATCAACGGCTTAAAACCCCTGCATATTTATTTGCATAATCAAGCATAATCAGGGATTTAAGTACGCATAATCAAGAATTTGTGCCCGCGTTTTTCTGGAGGGTCTGGAAAGCGGCCAGCAGTGCAGGATGTGCCTGACAGCCTGAAACGGATGAAGCTGTATATCAGATGGATGGATAGATCTGCACCATGATATAAAGATAAGATAATGTTTTAGACCTCAAGATTGATTGATTGATTGATTTTATTTGTTTCATTCTTTTTTTAAAAGAAAGAAATGAAAAGGAACAGAAAGAAGTGAGACTTATGATGTCTGCCCCTATCAACATAAAATAAATGACAATTTGTCAAGATTTGTTAACATATCACACACAAAAAATGCAAAATTCAATACAACCATTTCACTAAATCAAAATACAAATACGACCATTTCAAAATAATTACAGATCAAATATAACCATTTCCCAAAATGTAAATACAAAAAAAAAAGCCTTAATTAAATATTTTCAAAAGAAACAATCATTCTAAGTTTGACCATTCTTTAAAACAGAGTCGTACCCTCCCAATAACTGTGCTTTTAAACATTTCTTGAAGATGTGAATGGACTGAGACCTCTTAATTTCACTGTCAAGTTTATTCCATAAATTGATTCCTTTTGTTGTGATGCATCTTTCTTTCAATTTGGTTCTTGATTCCGGTCGTTTGAAAACTTCAGTGCCTCTTAATCTATATCTCCTCACACTCAGTAGAGTGTGTTGATCTGTTGTTTTTGGAACTTATAAAATACTTAGAAATTCATGAAGATATTACTAAAGCATTTTTACAACATTAACATGCAAAAAAAAAACATTTTTTGTAGGCCTGCACAATATATCGTTTGAACATCGCCATCGCAATGTGCACATGTGCAATAGTCACATCGCAGGATGTGCAATATTTTATTATTTTTATTATTATTATTTTTAACTTTTGTTTTGCTTCGTAAAAGCAGCAAGGTACTCCATGCTCTGCACAGCCGCTCTCTCTCCCTCCCTCCTGCTTGGCACTCACCGCCCCCCTCCCTCCACCACAGCAGAGAGGAGAGGGGAGGGGCCACTCTCAGGCTACACTCTGAACACAGGCGACATGCAGGAGGAAGCGACGAAGGATTTAGTCCTCAAAAGAAAGTCAACATGTGAAATTTGGACGTATTTCGGCTATAAAAAAAGATGATGCGGAACAAAAAAGCATTCTCTGCCGACAGTGCCTCATCGTGGTTGCCTCAACACGAGGTAATACGTCAAACCTGTTGGACCCTTTGAAACGCCATCACAAGCTCCTGTATTTCCAGGACAATCACAGAAGCCTTTGCCAGCATAATACCATATGGGGCAACAGTAGAGCAGGTCATCTTATAACCGGAAGGTTGGCGGTTCGATCCCTGCTCCTGCAGGCGTAAAACTGGCGTTGTGTCCTTGGGCAAGACACTTCACCCACCTTGCCTAGTATGAAAGTTGTGAGAGTGAATGGTTGGTGTTGGTTGGAGGGCAGCCTCGTTTCCGTCAGCCTGCCGCAGGGCAGCTGTGGCTACAGTAGTAGCTTACCACCACCGAGTATGGTGTGAAAGGGTTGATGTGATATTGCAGTGTGAACCGCTTTGGGCTCTGTCAAGCAGGGTAAAAAGCGCTATACAAGTGTAGTCCATTTACCATATGATAGGAACTCCAAACAGCATCGACAAATCATGGATGTAATAACTTTTTACCTAGCGAAAGACGTGGTGCCATTGAACACCATGGATCATTAAAGAGGGATTTAAAAAAATGATCCGCATGCTCGACAAGCGGTATGAAACACCACGTATTTCTCTCAAGTGGGCATCTCCCCAAATACAGCTATTCAGGTCATCTGGTGAAAATTCTTCTATTTTTAATATCGCAATATATATTGCAATATATTGCAAGCCCCCAAAAAATCGCAATGTCAGTTTTTTCCAATATCGTGCAGCCCTAATTTTTTGTGTGATTTAATCGTGACTGCTCCTGCTAAAACTGTAATAATGAACACTTATTACTGGTATTAAAGTGACCTTGTCTTGATCCTTCTTAGACTGATGAAGAGACGAATAGAAACATAGAGGAATTCAGCCTGCAGGAACAGGAAAAACCCAACATCACCCAACATCATCAGAACAACATCACGATCACTCAAATACCCGCTACAGGTAAAACACACTCTTTCTGTTTCTTTAAAGCCTCTCGACAGTTTGAAGACTTTGGTTTCAGTGGCAACAGTAAACTGGACTTTTTTTTGTTTCTCATTATCAGTTTGAAGCTTCAGTCGTGCAGGTATACCCGTGTTTACGTGCCTCGTCCTGTCTGCAGGTGTATTTTCTGACTGACATACAGGTTTTGATGAAGCTTAAGTAAGATTTCTCAATGTTTCCTTCACTTTATGCGCGTTTCTCAGTAAATTTCTCATTTCGTGACAGAACCAAAAGAGGAGCATGTGGAAATGGTGGCGATCTCAGAAGCTCCCACAGCCAAGCGGCCGTGCCAGTGCTGCTGCCAGACCTACTCCGAGATTCTCAGCTTCCTGGAGAAACGTGCCGACGCCGAGCAGCGGATTCGCGAGGAGGAGCTCTCCTTACGCCGGGAAGAGCTGGAAATTCAGAGGAGTAAGTGTGTCCTGAAGTGGGATTCTTGATTTAATCATTAAAAAGGGATTAGTTTTATGGTTTTTGAACACAGTAACTTTTTGGCGATCTGATCTATCAGTTGCTCGTGTCCATTGTCCTGCTGACTTTCCTGTCCTTCCTCCCTCCTCAGGTAAGATCGCTCTGGAGCGAGAGCGTCTGGGCATCGAGAGGAAGGAGAGGGAGCGCCGGTTCGAGCTCGAGAGCCAAGAGCGGCAGGTCATCCTGGACCTGTTGAAAGAGAAGGTGCTGAAGGCCTGACGAAGAAAAAAAAATTAAAAAAACTCTGCCACCTTCATTTTACTGGCATCTTCGACAGTGTGAGTGTTTCAGGCACTGGCGATGGCAGAGCTGACCGCTGAAAAGAGGAAGACAAGCAAGAAAACTGGAACCGAAACAGTCAAAGAGAGGAACAGCGGCTTCATATTCAAGACTGGATTAGCAAAGTATTGCCTTTGTTGGATATAGTTAAATAGATAAGTAATATTCTAACTGCTCTACACTGGTTGGTCTGAAAAGTAGCAGGAAGTGAAGAAAGTGTACAGATGTCTTTGGTTTTTGCTCACCTGTGTAAATAAAGTCCCACAGTCCAGTCGGATGTAACAGCTGAGCAACAGAAGTCTTGTTTGGTAAGGTGACGGATCCGAGTCGCTTCACTTGAGTTTAATGTAGATGATAACCTGTCAGAATTCCTTCACGTGACTCCAAGAATGAACCTTGAGAAATACGATCATGGAGAAGCAAATCTACACCATAAGACACTGGAGACTTTTTGAAGTTAAGAAGACACAATAAATGTAATTATGTCATTTGTGTTAAATGGAAAAAAAAAGATCAAAATCACATATTTTATGTTCTGAATCTTAAAAATGTCTCTACATGGAAAATATGTGTCTCTTCAGGTCTTCCTTCCAAGGCCATATGATGGTGCAGTTTTTAGCACAGCAGGAATATCACGAGCTCTAATACTGGCCTTTCTGTGTGTTTGCATGTTCTTCCAGTGCAAGTTTGTTTTTTTTTCCCCACAGCTCTAAAACATGCATGTGACATCAGTTTAGGACTCTTAAATTGTCTGAAAGGATAAAGAAGGCGAATGCTGCCAAATGAAATCTCTGCAACATGAGAGGGAGGAAATGGTAACATTTAAAATTACCTTTGCAAACTCTGCAGTTCATAAAGTGAGGGGAAATGCCAGGGACTCTGAACACTTTCGGATATGCTGACACAAACCTGGTGACAGTGTCAACATTTGCTGAGACCAACTGTCAAAGCTGATTTATACAGACGTGTAAAGACACACCCTGTGTTTTATTCCACGTGGTATGATCTGCATAAAGGTTTTAGAACGCTGCAATTACTTGAGACAGAAGAAAGGGAATGAGGGCGTGGAGACCATAATCAACACCAAAAGTCCACAAATGCATCTTGTCATGTGACACTAACTTCAGGATGAGACGTCTGCACAGTTCAAAGTGAACCGCTTTGGGGATTGCCAAGATAAAAAAAAAAAAAAACAACACAAAGAAGCAGATGGGCAATTAAGTTATGAAGCACCTCAAGCTTTCAGAAACTTGTTTTGTCTGTTACATAAGTGAATTTTACATACTTTACTCAGTCCCCCAGATTAAACTGTTTGATATGAATGTCGTTTTTTCACGAGTTAGAATTGAAGTCTTTTTTTTTTAATATATTTTAGAGAATGAAAAACGAATGACTTTTCACTTACAAATAACTTAAACTGATATAGATAGTCATGATATTAATTTAAGGCCAACAGATAGTTTGAGTTATTTAATCCAATTGCAGTTACTTATTGTGTAAGTCGCAGTATTTTTTTCTTTCTGTCCATTTTACAGTCTTTACTGCATTGCTAAGAAAATGTTCAATCAACCATAAACTACAGCCCATACTGTATAACAGCACATACAGTTGCATCTCCAAAAATGTGATTATCATCACAGAAACAGTTACTTTAACAGTAATTCATGTACTCACAGCATTTAAAGCAAAGTAGTTTAACATTGTTATTGTAGGCAATAGGGGAAAAAATGTGATAATATGGAATGTTCTCATTTTTTTTAAAGACTGTTCACATTTTCATTACTTATAAACTAAGGCCATCAAGATCAAACTAAACGGTCTTAAGTATTTCATTTTAAATATGAAATATGTATGGAAATTTCATAGTTTTGATGAAATTCTGGGTGAATTTACTTGATTGCTTCTCGTGGGTTTTTTTTGCATACTTTATATTGTTTAACTGAATAGTTTGTGTAGTTTCATAATGATTATCTCCTTGCGCATCTCATATATTTGATAATCTCGGCTCAGTGTGGGAGAGCTCATCTTAAACTCAAAAGCAAATTTATGAAAATGTAATTTTCTATTCTAAAGTAAAAACATTACCATAGACTAATTAAACTCTTTTTGTTTCAGTTTTTAACAGTGAAGAACAAACAAGCAGTTCTTTCGTTTCATGTTGAAATCACACCCAGTTGTGAGTTTTATTACCTTTGAATACTACGATAACGGCTGTCAACATAACACAGAGTGGCCAATCAGAGTCCTCTCCGCCCCTGGTTTAAGTTTGTCTAGTAAAAGATCATTTGCACAACTGCCAATGTTTGACTTGACGGTCGACAGTACTCTCAGTGAAAACCATCTGGATCACAGCAAGCTGTTTGTAAAGGTAGTGAGGAAATATCCCTGAAAGGTATGTATGAGTTGCATGACTTGTGTTTTGTTTTTAGAAGAAATCGGTTTGACATGCAGGGTACAACCTGGTTCATTTTGAAAACAAAAGTGAAATGGTAAATTCTTGAAGTAGAACTTCAAAACTATAAAGGTAATCTTTAATCTTAACCAGAGTTCACGACCTGTAAGATGTGGAATGGAAGTTTGAGATTCCCTGTCCACAGAGTGTTCCATAATCACCAGCAGGCTACGGCAAAATGAAACTACAGTACAACACTAAAATACAGAAGCGTTTTGATCACACTTTCAGTTTTGATCCATTCATACGAAGGCTTGAGCCAAGACAGTTTTCCTGTTTTTCAGTACAACGCCGGACAAAGTAAAGTATGCATGGATCCTTTTTCAAAAGTGCTATTTGATGATGCCTGAAAGAGAATAAAAAAGGGACTTAAGTGGACCAAATATCTGAATAATCACATGTTTAGATCACAGTAGTGTTAGGGCTGAGATTGCAACAACACAAAGTGCTTTCACTTATCTTTTTAAGGCATACTGAACAAAAAGGGAATATCAAAATGAGGGATAGTCAGTGCATAATAGCTCTTTATTGCACATGGATACATCCAAAATGTACTGAAACTACAACTGAATGTCAGATGAAAATAAAAATAGATTATCTTTTTCTTGCATTCACATTGAGAGTTTAAGAAAAAAAACAGTGTATTTTTCAAAGAAAAAAGCTGCATTTAACCTGTTGATTATGCTGTAGTATCCAAACTTTGAGAATGGCACATTTGATAGTTTTACTTGTAACAGCAGATTAAATGGACATCTGAGTGGAAGTGTCAGAACTTTCTTCAACTTAATCCAGAAAAATCAGGCAATTGTTTTTGGGCCCAAAGAGGAACGGTTAAAGGTCAACACTCATCCTGACTTCCTGTCACTATAAGACATCAAAACAAGCTGGAAATCTGGGTGTACTTGTGAACTCAGACCTGAAATTCAACAACCACATTATGACAAAGACAAAATTAGCTTACTACCGTCGGAAAAAATTCTGCAAGAATTAAAAGATTTCTCATAGAGCAAGATTCACTTGAAACGTGTTCTCATGCAATTACTTTCTCAGTAAAAAAAAAAAAAGTCTGTTAGACATTTGCACCTTGTCCAGAGTCCTGAACTACACAAAGAGGATGGATTACATTACACCTGAGCTTCAGTCTCTGCACTGACTGCCTGTGTGTCGAAGAATCCACTTCAAGATCTTAGATCTGGTCTGTAACTCTTTGAATGGTCTTGGGCCGAAATTCAGCTCAGATTTACTTGTAGAAGGTGAAATATTCAGACCCCTGAATGTGATGCGACTTTATTTTTTGCTACAGCAATTCCCCTATACATTTAGTTCCTATGCTCCTCACTTGTGGAACAAAGTTCTTGAACACCTGAGACCTGCTGACACACTCACTTCCTTTTAAAAATATTGTTCAGTCAGGCAAATTTATTACCTTTGTCTAAATGTTTTTTTTTTTAACTTTTTTTATTCCCTTCTCTATTCCTTTCGTAATTGCTTTGTTTTAACATTTTTCATATTTTGAATTGCTTGAGATTAAGATTCTTAATCGTTCATTCCTTTATTTCTCTGAACAGCACTGTGAATTTCCTTGAATGGAAATAAATTTGTCTCGCCTGAAATCCACAATAACAGTTGAAAACCCTGATTTTATTAAGAAACAAGCAGTTAAAAATTGCATCTCGGTAGAGAAAAGGCCTGCAGCTCCACTGACTTTGTTTTTTTTTTTTTTTGTTTTTTTTTTTTCAGTACACTCTTATTTCGGTCGTTGCGCTTTAAATTGAGGCCACACAAAATGCGGACGGTGATTGGTCGAAAGCAGCTCTGAGACACGCCCTCTGTTGTTTCATCCTGGCCTCTGATTGGTTAATCCTCACCGCCAGTCACTGCGCCGTCCATCCAGGGGACGTGTGCTCATGGCGTTTTTCTCCCCTCGCTGCGACAGCACAAACTTCGCGTTTGAATCCTCCAGCGGAGTTTTTTTTTTCGGCTTTGGCACACTGTGACCGTACCGGACCGCTACTCCCGAGCTCCTCACGGTTTCCCTTTTTGGCGCTGAGAAGCGGTGTGTGTGTGTATCTGTGTGTGTGTGTGTCCCGGATGCTGCAGTAAAGACCGACTGACCCGTCTCTCCTCTCGGTGGTTTGACGGTGGTCGTTGACCGACAGTCGTGGGCTTCCACGTTCCATGTGGAGCATGTGCTCTTTGTTTTTTCACTTCTCACACTCAGTTTTTTTTTTCCTTCTTCACGAATCTCCACTGTGGTCTGAGTCCAAACTAATTATAGTGTGTTTTTTTTCCCTCGTAGCTTTTATTTACATCATATAAAGAAGACATTCTCAGCGAGTTGGGGGAAGCACAACCAAACACTCCGCCGATCCCCAAAGCAATATGCCCATTAGGCGTTTTGGGGGTCACAGGTCTCTGGTCTCAAACTCGCAGCGTCCGAAGCTCTCCTATGGTTACACCAAGATGAATATTTCAAGAGGAGGATACCGTGTCTTTTCTGCCAACTCCACCACCGCCTGCACCGAGCTGGCCAAGAAGATCACTGAGTAAGTCTAAAAAAAATAATAAAAACACACATTACTACGTATTACTGCAATCCAGTAATCGATAACACTTGATCGCCTGGGGTTGGGAGTGTTTTGCATCTGAACAAGAGGCTGTGCAAACATGCAGGAAAAGCGTGGCACCACACCTCAGCTCGGCTCATAAAACCCCGGTGTGATTGTGCAGAGCACTGTTTTATACCGCTGAGGTTAAAGTTACATGGCTCACATACCGGCGCAACATTAAATGTTTATTCACTTAATGCTTAACAGATAACCTAGAAAAACTCACACACAACAAGGAAACGACCAACTGAAAATACACTGTGAAGGATTGCAACGTTGTATCACAAAGTCGGCTGCAGCTGCATCAACTTTATGGAGATACATTGTAACTACATGTATAAATCTGGTGGGTTTATTTGGAAGAAGAAGGAAAAAAAGAAACTCCACAATGTTGAGCTCATGCAAACAACGCTCAGGCAGTGCAAATAAGTATAGTGAAACGCTGAGATATTACATACCTGCCTGACATTTTGATGCATTGCAGGAGATTGACCTAAATCCTCAGTGTTGTCACTAGTATCGACTCAATCTGTGCCATTACTCTGTCAGCATTGTCCCTGAATCCTCCCAAGTCGCCCTGTTGTGCTCAATGAAACCACCTAAATCTTTACATTTACATCAGATTGTTTTCTAATTGTTCCAAAGTCCTAGTAATGTTATTGAAGCTGAAAAAAACATATTCTTGTTGTTCTTTAAAGTTGTGACGGCATCAAGAGAGTAGGCTGAACACAAATTGAGATGAAGATGAAAGATTTGTTTAATTGGATGATTGTGATCTGGCTGTCTGTCTTGGGGCCTGTCAGTGGGAGTGGTTGTGATGGAAGCAGAGCAGGCTGCAGAGGCCCTCCTGTCTATTCAGTATGTAGGACACAGATGCTGCATACTGGATGTTACTGACCGTCACATGTCTGACATGATTTATAGACCTTTTAAGCAGTTCCTGGCATTAAACACTGGTTGCTGCTCATACAGCACAATGTCTTTATTGTACATGAAAAGGCATCATGCAAACAGAGTTTAATCCAGTGCAAAACCTGAAACCATAACTGAATTGATAACTTTAAAATGTAATCTAATAGTTTACAGTGTGAAGTATCACTTTTAATGTGATTATATGGTCTGGTAGTTCTAAGTCTGCAAATACTAATCAATTAATAAGAAAAAAAAAAACCCTTATCTTACTAGATTCTGCAGCTTTTTTTTTGCCTGCAGTTTAAAGCCAGGTAAATGAGCTGAGCGTTCTCAGATTTCATTATTTGGCAATATTACAGGACATTATTTGGAAGATTATGTGGCCTTTTTGGCCCCAAGGAGAGTTGAGCACTGGAGCAAAGGTTAAATAACAGCATGACCACACAGAAAATGTTAATCAGTACTCTACACACTATTTACTCTGTGCAGATCTGGACTCATGAGTATGAGTCTGAATGCCTCTATTACTGAAGTCAGTTTTATTTTTGGAACCATTTTAAACAGTTTATAAAGCACCAGAGCTGCATTTGCAACATTTACACAACTTTTACGACATTTGTACTATAATCTGAAAAACACTGAAACTTGGCATTGCATATGTTTAGTTAGTTTTTATAGGTCTGTATCTGCTGTGCTGCGGTTGTGATGCAGGATGGCACCGTCTGAAATGAGGTTTGTGGATGTAAACGGTGTGAGTCATGAAAGGCAGGGAGGTCTTTCCTGTTAATGAGGATCCCTGTTGACTGCGCTGGCAGAGCCTCCCACTGACACCCGGCCAAGTCCTCTTGTCTGTGGTGCACTTTAAAGAGCGTTCGGAGTTGCTCTCTGTAATTGGCACCATCATGTGGCTGTTCAGCTTTAAAAATGACAACATAACTCTCTCCCTCAGACATCCAGCTGTGTATAATGTGGCTGTGGCTGTTCTCTGTCAGATGTGATATATTAATGTCCGCTTAGTCCTTCTTACTTTGCATGCTTCGTTTATAATTTTCCCTTTTGAACATATGCGTGGGCAGCAGTACCACTTAACAGGACGTGAAACTTGCTTCTGCTTAGTGACTACATTATGTCTCAAGTAACTTGCATTGAGTTTTATCAGGATGACTAAACTTATAAGAGCCTACAGTGGTGGCTCACCCTTCACGCTCTGTGTTTACGTATGTAGTGGTGAAACTACGGGTGTATTTTGCTGTTTGTTTTATCAGATTGACCGATGTACACTGATGTACTTTTCAGAATATGTAGTTGATGATCATTTGGACGAGCACAAGCAAACTTAGGTGACTGCAGAAAGAAAGAAACTCGTGGGTCGTGGTTTTCTGCTTGCTCAAGTTAGAGTTAAGGCACAGAAAGAAATGATATGATGGACAAGATCAGAGAGGAGACTAAACATCAGATTCGATGGACACAGACACAGATTGCAGTCAGAAGTCCTGCAGCAAAGTATAATAGTTAAGAGCAAAGGTGGAGAGCACAGACTACAAGGCGCACACACACTTATAAACATACAATGATATGAATTTACTGTGGGTGAAGAGACGAGAGCAGCTTAGTGGTCAGTATGGCCTCCTGGTGAAATAAACCTACAACAGCAGCCTTCAGTCTTTAAAGTAGACCTTTAGCTGTCAGCAGGTCAAAATATCTGTACTTAAAGAGATTTATGACAGACACAAGCATACACGTATGTTTAGTGGAACATGTAATGTGCTTGTTTCCCCTCTTTTAATATTTTGTTACACTTTTTTCTTTACCTGCAGGAGGTTGGGTGTGGAGTTGGGAAAGTCTGTGGTTTACCAAGAGTCAAACAGTGGTAAGATCCCAAAATACCATTTCCACACAGTCCATCCTCGGTGAAATGTTGCTCACTGATTTGTGTCTTTGTCTTTTCTTTCTCAGAGACGAGGGTGGATGTGAAAGAGTCGGTCCGTGGACAGGATATCTTTATCATTCAGACCATTCCCAGGTGAGCAGAATGTACATTGTTGGAATCTTTGAATTTAATGACAATACACTTTTGATTTCATAAACTAAATAGTGTAAGATCATTACCTTTTTCATAAATACGCCACGTGGCTCATGCTCTTTAATTGAGCAGCAGGGAGCAGGTGTTGGCAAAAAAAAAAAAAAAAAAAAAGAGTTTGTTTTACTTTCTGTATGATTAACAAGAAACTTGTCTGTGAACCAGCTGAGAACAGAATCAAGCATCTGTTAAAAACAAATATTAACTTGCCAGTAAAGTTCCTCACCACAAAGCAGTAGAGGCTCTCTCTTCTCTGCTACTCCAGTGTTATTTTTTATCAGAATTTTCAGGTGTACTCGCTTCTTGGTAGTTGTTATTGGTTGTGGAGCAGAGTCCAACCTGCTAACCTGGAAGATTTCCAGTCTCCTGACTGAGTGTGTCAAACATCTGCATTGAAAAATGACTTTCTGCTCATAGCAGGGAAGAAAAGTTGGCTCCTACATGCTGGATGTTGTTCTTCTTGTTCACACAGCTTTAAGATACTGCATTTATGGTTCGTCCCAAATGTTTTATAAGGTTGAAACTTGACATTATGCTGATCGTGAGAAAGGACGACTCCCACCCGTCCTGTGTCCCGCGGTTTGTGTCAGAGCCGGGTGAAGCAGCGCATTGTGTTTTACATTATTGTGGCAGCAGTTGAACACATGAAAGCACATCTGCTTTTGTTTTTTCATTTCGCATGTATGAATCATGACGAGTCTTGAACCAGTTTTGTTGTTTCGCGGAGTGTGACTCTGCTGCAGCCAATCAGTGAGTTCATCCAGTTCAGTGTGAACAAACCCACAGGCCACTCACCTGCTTGTACAGTATTTCAGGTTTCAACAAGCTGCCGGTGTTTGCTTTTGAACTGTTGTTGTGGAGTTTAATAACACAAAACTATTTGAATTTGAGTTCAGGGATTGCAATGATGAAAATTCTTCCAAAAAAAACAAAACAGACTAAAAGTTCTTTTTCAACTCGGATTTAATGTCTTTTTAAAAGCCACTGGTTTAAGCCTCGTGGAAATCTTTTGCAGTTAATGACGTCTGATGTTTCTGTTGTGATGTTTTCGTTGGTCAGAGATGTCAACACAGCCATCATGGAGCTGCTGGTCATGGCTTATGCCCTGAAGACATCATGTGCCAAGAACATCATCGGAGTCATCCCCTATTTCCCCTACAGCAAGCAGTGCAAGATGAGAAAGAGAGGATCCATTGTCTGCAAGCTGCTGGCCGCCATGTTGGCTAAAGCAGGTAAATACAGGCTTTTAGATTCAAACTCGAGTATCATTTAACATAATGAAAGGAATTGATCCAGTTTTTAATCATTTTGGGCTCTGGAAGTGAATATGTGCCAAACATATATCAAAATCTGCCACATTGAAGCTGCACAGTTTGCTTTAGTGTATTAAATGCAGAGTCAGTGATAGCTTTAGAATATGCACTTCCAATGTTTTGCATTGTTCCTTATCTTTATTGTGAATGAATCCGTTGTTGCAAATGATTTACTTCAAACTTTGACCAGATTATTCATTCATCTCTGTTCTCACAACCTGTCATTAATGAACTGCAGCGTTGTGGTTTCTGTGCATTGAATATTGCATGCAGTCGGTGCAGTTTATGCCACAGCAACGTAGTTAGTGGCATGAGCTGACTCATGCACACACATGTCGTGCCTGTGTATTTCCAGGGCTGACGCACATCATCACCATGGACCTGCATCAGAAGGAAATCCAGGGCTTCTTCAGCTTCCCTGTGGACAACCTGAGAGCGTCACCATTCCTCATCCAGTACATTCAAGAAGAGGTCAGGCTTTGTTATGCTGAGGTTGCGTCAGGACGTTAGTCTACCATAAAATGTTGAAAAGCAGCCATTTTTCCTCATGCCACCATACTCTCAAAAGGCTCTAGCGACACTGTGGTGTTATTAGTAAGAGATGCATCTCTTTAAGGTTTTATGTGTAAATATATTGTGTATCTACAGTCAAGAGTTTCTTTAATCCTCCAGAATGACAGTATGTATCTTTCTCCTCAGATCCCAGATTACAGAAATGCCATAATTGTTGCAAAGTCCCCTTCAGCTGCTAAAAGGTAATCATCCAGAACAGACTTAACCTATGAATGGGGTTTTTGTAAGTGATTATTCCCTGAGATGTACGGACTAATGGAGGAGTGTGGCTCTGTTAGTGCTGACGTCTTGCAGCTGTTTGGCTCCTGATTTAGACGTACTGGCAAACAGAGCCTGCTTCTCTTGGTTCCAGCACTCTTTACGTCCTTGTTGGTTAAATGGTGATTCTAAACTGTTTCATGTGAGCGCTTGTGTTTCTGTGTTAGCTCTGTGCTGAGCTGTTTTGGATTTTTACACCCTTCGTTCCTGTGAAAGATTTGATAAAATGCACTTATCTATGACCCTTGAAGATGAATCAACAATTTCAAGAAAACCAGATTTAAGGCTCACATTTGTTTGTATTCAGTCTAAAACCTGAAAGGAAACTTTCCAAAATGTTGAGACGTCTGGTAAAATGACGCCATGAAACATTTTCAACCAATTTTTTTTATACACAATGATCTCAAAGGACAAGCTGAGGTCGACTTCAAAACCCTGTGACCCCTGATAAAGGAGTGTGGAAGATGGATGGATGAATGTGTGTCTTCGTATAAGCTGCACCGTCACTCTTTGGGATGTGCGTTTTGCTCTCCTTTGCAAACCTCTCTCTGCTCTCTTTCGCCGTGTGTTTGTATGTGCGTCTCGTTTGCGTCAGTTTCGTTTGACTCCCGCGTGTCTGCGTGTTCGTCTCTCTCAGAGCACAGTCGTACGCCGAGAGGCTGCGACTGGGACTGGCGGTGATGCACGGGGAGGCCAACCATTCGGAGTCGGACATGGCGGACGGTCGGCAGTCCCCGCCTCTGTCCCGCGTCACCACAGGACACACCGGGCTGGAGCTGCCATGTAAGACTAAAAACATCAGTTCAGTCTCACAAGTCTTGCTTCCTGATGCTTCATTTTTCTGTGTAAACTTGAATGGATGCTTTCAGATCTTTGAACTGCAAATGAAAGATTTCGCCTGTTCCTTGTTCTGACACTTTAGAGAGTCAGTCTGATCACGTAGGACATCAGGAATGTCCTGTGAGTGTTGGAGTTCCTCATATTATGTTATTGTGCAGCACAGCCAAGAAACCTCCCCAGTAAATCAGCAGTGACTTCACATTTTAGCATTTTGCACCATATTTACAATCAGGCTGTCAGATCAGCTTGTTTTATTTTTTTTTTATTCAGCCTCATCGGATCATGATCAGAGGTCTGAAATACAACAGTCTAAACTCTCACAGTCTCATTGTTTCGCACAGACAGTTGAAAAAGATTTATGCTCGGAACAAATATATCAACATTTCTCTTTTATTCCTGTGCAGCTTGTTCTGTTTCAGCTTTTGAAAGTCCATTAACTCTTATTTCATAAATATTTAGACTTTTTTTTAGCAAGTCAGTGACCCACGTTTTTCAATCATGTTTATACTGATGTATTTTTTTTTCGAAAATGCTTTGCCATCTACTCGGAAGACCCCGGAGTCAAGAAACTGTAATTTGATTTCACTTTGATTACAGGCATCTACTGACTGGAACATCATCTGCATAAGTTTAAAATAAATAAATGGCCGTAAACACAGAGGATTGTCAGACTCTGAAGCCACAATTACACACAAGAGTTTTCTCCACTAGTTTCATGTCAGCCTGACTTTGGGCGTTGTTGTAGCTGCCTGTGAAATACCGCAGGCACTGACTGACATCGCCCTCTTTTTTTTGTTTTCCTTTCGTTCTTCCTCAGCCAGATTTATTTCCCTTCTTATCTTATCCCGTCCCGCCTGCTCTGTCTTGAGTTAAATGCGCCGTCTTCCTCATTCTTCATCATGTAGCAGGTGCTGAATCACAGCTCTCCAGCCATATATCAGCGCCTTCACACACCTCATGAAATCTAAAACCCGTGGTTTGGAAAGACCTGTGCAAAGCTCTGTAAATGTGATTTTTTTTTTTTTTTTCATATGCCTAATTCTAGTTGTACCATCCTTTCTTTTTCCACAGACCAGAAACATGTCCCATTCCCTGGGATAGAGCTGCCAAGTATGACCGCAATGCTTGAATCTGTCCGTTCCTCCTGATGACTGTTGACGCATCATTGCATGGAATGACAGTGAGACTCTGGAGGCTTCCACAATGCAACAGTCCCGTGAGAAATGTCTGTAGATACAACTTAAAGGAGTTCGAAGAGCAAGAAGTTGCTTTCCGTCTGTGTTTTGGTCACTGAATTTGATGCAACATTGACTTGTAATCACACAACTGCACAGCAAACTGCAGCCAAGAACCTAAATACTGTGGAAAAAGTGCATCACTCCAGTATGCTGCCTGTTCATATCTGTCCTCACTGCAGCGATGCTGTCTGTTGCTGCTGCACTTAAATCTTTGCAGTTCTGAATATTGATGGCCGCCTGGCACATTTTGCAGCTCAATTCAGTGAAATCCTTTTTTTTAGCCTTCCATCTGTGTTTTTATTTGTCTTCAAAAGCACATTCAGAAATGTTTTCCTCAAAACAAAAACGTTTTTTTTTAAAAAAAACAATTTACTGCTTTAATAAATGTGTTCATATTTAAAAAAGACATGCAAAAAGAAATCAGGTCGCTGTGCAGTCCTGACATTTGATCTTGAGGCAGAACTGAGTGTTGATGGTTGCTGGAAGCCTTCAGTCTCACACCCTCTCAGCCGAAATGATTTTGATTTGTGTGGAATGAAGGTTTGCTTCTGCAGTGAGAAACATCTGGCTGTCCAATCTCCAGGGTGTGATATGAGTATGAAGTTAAAAAATGATATTGATTGTTGCTTGACATGGACAGAATCATGCTAAGAAAGACTTCATAATCTTGGTTTAGCTTTTTTTCCTGTTGATGTTGCTATGATTGCGTTGTTTTGCTTAATGTGTTGATCTTGAATCACATATTCTTTTTAAAAATCTTGATTTGTTTTTCAGACCCTGTGAAACTAGCTTTGAGTATTATTTGATTAAGTTTTTTTTTTATTTATTGAGAAGGGAAAAAGAATTTTGAAAATAGAAGTGTCTTGATTTGACTGACATTCCAAGTGGATGATCGTTGCCGTCTGTTCTGTTTCATCCCTCCTTACCACCAGAGGGCGGTGCTGAAAGCACTGGAATGTTCCCTTCGCGCACGCGCAGTTCGAGTACCAACGTCACTTGTGACCCAGCATCAACCATAAGTTCTGGTGTCCAAGCCCAGGTTCGCTTCCTTTTTCTTTCTCGCGTTCAGGTCGCACACAGCTTGAAGAGCACGGGACGAGCCTGTACGGCGTTATGAAGCTCCGTCTGTTGGCAGCCTTGCGGCCGTGTTGGTAGGAGCAGCGCGTTCGCCCTCCTCAAGGCTGTGATGCGATGCTGATCTCGTTCACCTGAGTCGGATCACGCCACTGTGGCGTCTCCCTCGGGTGAGAGATTCATTCGTAACCTCGTTCTTAGCAGGTGGCGAACCGCCCTGTCCCATCGGGTGTGCTGCCTCTCCACCGTGGGACTCCTCGTGACCAAGGCTACGTTGAGACTGCAGGCTGAAGTGACCCAAATCTGATTTTTTTTTTGGCTCCTATGCGACCTGTATCGGATCTTTTCATGACAGTCTGAGCAACACAGATCCAATTTTTTTCAAATGCGACCCAGGCCGCTTGGATGTGTGGTCCTAAATCCGATACGTATCTGATCTTTTGCCGTGCGACTTCAGTCTGTACGGCCAGGTCGCATTTATCCCACCTACACGTCACGATATGGGGCGCCCAAGACATGTGTCTTACCGTGAGAGTGTTAAAAAAAAAAAAAAAAAAGGCGCTCGCAGACGTACATAAAGGTAGTTTTTGTCATTTGAAAATTATGCATGAACTCTGTATCAATATAGCCTCTCACATCACCGTCCCACCACTCCTGGCTGCGACCCACATCCAAGTTGTATTTTATTGTAAATGTCAACGAACTCACCAAAAAAATCGGATTTCACAAAAAATTCCGAATCGAGCATTAAGCCCTGCGGTCTGAACGTAGCCTAAGTTGGCATATGTCGTTCCAGTGCTTTCAGCACCGCCCTCTAGCAGTCAGGAGGGATGAAAATGAACCATAGTTCCACTCGTAACTTCTGTTTTTTGACATGGTCACTTCGTCCTTGTTGGTCTCTCTACAGGTCACATGGGTTTTTGACCTGGATTAATTATTACTTAAAAACTTGGAATTTTGTTATTATTGAAGCGTATTTCTGATCCTCTGACTTGAAACCCAAGTCACATTCTTTTTTTTCTTTTTTTTTTGTATGTAACAGTGTAGTTAGGCAGCCCTGGAGGCGTCTCATTCCGCTTCTAGTAATGGTTGATCCTGGTCTGCGGGTGGGCAGAGGGGGCTCTACACCAACCTGTCCGTCTACCATTCTGTCAAATCAACTCAGTGTTTTTGGCACCATGTAATTAATCTGGATTTGAAGCAAATTAATTGTCACTGATGACATATTTTGCCAAAACGTCCGACTTCACGAGCCGTCCTGCAGCCGCTGAGTTGATGGTGTGGTAGCTGGAGGCTGGCTGGTCTGGAGCCGTCTTGCATGGCGTTTTTGCAGGTCGTAACCAAATCCTTCTCACCGAATCCTCCTCGACTTTCCTTCATTCCAATGAGCCGCTCCGCAATGTGGTCAAAGGTCAGACTATCGTTTTCCTCACGGTGAACCTGGTTTATCTGTCTTCCTTCCAGTGATGATGGCGAAGGAGAAGCCGCCCATCACAGTTGTTGGAGATGTCGGCGGCAGAATCGCTATCATCATAGTAAGATTTTCGATTCTCTTAAAGAATATAAGCCATTCCAGATGTTGAAAGATGAGGGTTTTTTTTTTCAATATTTGAGTTTCAGGGTTAGTTTGTTGACTTTTTAAAACAAATGTATGATTGTGGCTCTCTTATCACCAGTTTCTCATCATAAAGCAAATATAAGACTCTTACAATAGGAACTCACATCTTGAATGTTTCGTTTGCTTTAGGGAGTGAATTTGATACTGGACTCTGTAGTTTCAGCTGATTTAAGGTATGTACTTGGTTCTGCTTGTGGCCACGTTCCCAGGATGATATCATAGACGATGTGGAGGACTTCGTGGCAGCAGCAGAAATCTTGAAGGAGAGGGGAGCCTACAAAATCTACATCATGGCGACACACGGCCTGCTGTCTGCAGACGGACCGAGACTAATAGAGGAGTCTGCTATCGATGAGGTAAAGTTCACACGCCTCTTTCTATGATGCAGTATATAATATAATGTCGTCTAGCTCAGTTTTCAAACAAACAACAACCTCTTGAGAGCACTGACATTATTGGATGTGATACAGCGTCATAAATTATAAAGTATAATGTGATAACATTGCGATGAAGTGTGGCGATTGTCAGAAATTATTTTATTTCAGGTTTTTTTTTTTTTTTTTTTTTTTTTTTTTTGAGTAGTTGTGAAATAAGTTTTAATTTCTGAGAAGCTGGAACTAGCCTGCCAGAGGAGAAACCAAAATCACATCTGAAGCTTCAAAATGGTTTTCTTCGCACCACGCCCTCTTTAAACTAGAAATTTAACTGATTTGGTGGAGTTTGATTTTGTATATAATGATGCATGTTCAGTAGGTGTTGTTCATGTCAGTTTTAAACCATGGTCCAGGGCTTATAAAAATGTAAGAATAATAATTTTTTTTATCATAAAATGTAAACACATAGATTACAAAAAATACATTTGGTGCCTTTAGTGGTCCTTTGTTACATTTTGTTTATTTTACCAGGTAAAAACCTCTGTGGAGATCAGTCTGGTTTATTTGAGAAGGATTCTGCAAATCCATCTGTGAACATGATTAGAATGATGGGAAAAAATAGAATAAAAGAAAAAACAGAATAATAGTGTTGATATGAGTGTTAATTAAAAAAACTGTGGTATAAATACTGTCATATTGGCTAAATGGAAGAATAAAAGAAAAAGTTGCTTTTATATGAGGATTATCGGGATACATACAATGAAGTTGAACTGTGCTTTGAAAAGATGCCATCACCTCAAAGCAGTCCCTCCAGCAAGTTATGATGCTGCACTTTTGACAGTTGATTAAAATTCAACCAACCTCTCTGAATTCTGCACGGCCTTGCAGTTTTGTCTGATCACCACAGCTTGCTAGAATTGCTGGGTCGCGCAGAATTTACATAGATGGGTTGAATTTAAATCAGTTGTTGAAACTGCAACATTAAAACTTCCTGGAGGGACTGCACAAAAGCAAGTCTGAAAATTTGAGAACGAGTTTTCAGGAGCTGCTTGAAGGAGAATGTGCTTGATGCCAGGTTGTTATTAAGTGGAGGAGCTCTGACGGGAGAGGCCTTTAGTTTACCGCATTGACTTCGGTCCATCTGGAAGGGAAACTGGTCCATGTGTGGTCGGCATCCCAGCAGGTGTGCTTCAAGTTATTAAAATGTTTTCATCAATTCTAAAACGATCAGGAAGTCAGTGCAGAAAAGCTGGCATAATGAGATATTCTGGTAAAACCTGTGAAGAGCTGAGCTGAGTTCTGAAGCAGCTGGAGACAGAAAATAGGTTTTGAATAATATATTTACAGTCGTCGATGAATTGGATATGATAGATTGACCTTTAGAGATGGAGCGGAGTTGAAGGAAAGACTGAAAAACAGTACTTTAAAGAAAAGTTTTAGTCAAAGACAGCTTCGGGGTTTCTTACTGTTTAATGTTTCTAGATGGGAGGCAGAGTGTGCCGTCCCTGCAGGTGGTGAGATTTGTGGGACCGAACGTCATTATTTCAGTTTTGGAATTATTAAGTTGGAGAGTATTTTGGGCCATCCAGTGATTTTTGTCGTTAAAGAAGTCAACTGCAGCTTTCGGCTCTGTGGGTCATCTGGCCTCAGTGGGGAAATCAAGCTGCGTGTCGTCTGCAACAGTGGAAACAGATATTGTGCCGTCTAATGATGTGGCCCAGCGGCAGCGTAGAAATAGAAAAACAAAGCCAGAGCTGAAATTTAACCCTGCGGTTCACCACAGGCGACTTGGGCTGTGGATGACATATGGACCACCTGAACGACTAAACTGGAAACGACCAATGCAGTGACTCAGACGCCCACGCAGGCCGGCCTTCTAAAATACTGTACTTCGCTGTGCTCTGTCCCACAATCTGTGGCTAAAAGAAAGATGTTCAGTGCTTTGAGAACAGCAGAAGAATTGTGCTATGAGAAAATATCAATCTGACGTGATTGTGCCACATAACGTAAAAAATAAAAGCTGCTTTGTCTAAAACTGTTATTGTGTAAGTTTTAAAATTGGTCTGTCAGTGTTGATCAGAAGAGTCGGGATTTGGTGTTTTTTAAAGCTGTTGAACTGCAGCATGTTTGAAAGAGATTAGAGTTTGTGTGTGAAGTGTTGATTGTGATAAAAGCTGCATCCTACTACAATAAAAATTGAGGAAGCTTTATGAGATTATATCAGGTTTGCCAGTTGATTGAATACATTTGCTCAAAGCAAATTCAGTGGGATCTTTACTGATGCGTGATTTGATTTTGTTGATTTAAAAAAAAACAGATTGAAAGGGATTAGAGATTAGTACTGAAATAAAATTTTCATGTTGGACTAGTTGTATTTCATTGAGATTTTCCTTTTTAATGTTTATGGATTGCACCAAGCCCAGGACAGTGGGACGGATGTGGCCAAAAAGTGACACCAGCAGCTCTACTTGGAGTTTAATTAAAGTACTAAAAAAAGCAGAAACGTTGAAGAACTTAGCGAACTGTCAAAGCAAGCTTAAAAAAAAAATAAACACACATTGTATGCGATGAGCTAGAATGAGCTCCATGCATTTTATTTTCCTGCTGGATTCCTTGAACAGGTCGTTGTGGTAACGCCATGCTGTCGTGTTGTGCGTTCAGGTTGTGGTGACCAACACTGTTCCTCACGAGGTGCAGAAGCTGCAGTGTCCAAAGATCAAAACTGTGGACGTCAGTATGATCTTGGCCGAGGCGATCCGGCGCATCCACAACGGGGAGTCCATGGCCTATCTCTTCCGCAACATCGCTGTGGATGACTGAGGCGACAAACACACACACTTTTATAGTCCCAGAAAGAAAAAGAAAAAAACATTTCCAAGCACACATGCCGAGGACCAAGAATAAAGTTTATTCCAGTTTGTGCTTTTGAGCCTCAGTTATCCTTTCTTTCCCTCATGGACCTGTTGATATGACCTTGCTGTGTTCACTGTAGGTTTTGTATGGAGCAACTGGGATGTCGCTTTAATTCTCGTTCTCGACGGTGCGCACAATGCAAATGGTTTCACTTCACTAATGCATCCCTACTCCGCTTCCTCACCAGATGAAACCCTCACAATGTATCGTTTCCAGTCACAGTAAATAAAGCTGTTCTTCTCGGGTGAACACTGTTCGGTCATTTTTTTTATTACCTGTGCAGGTTTAAATAACTCGAATAGCTTAATGCGATTAATGCTGGCATTGCCCGATACGTATTTTGCCTTTTGCAGCGGACGTGTGAAGGATTTTGTGGAACACTAAAAGTTCATTGCGGTTGGTTCGAATGAGAACCTGAGCTTTCAGTCGCAGTTTCAGTCACATCGGGCTGCACGCTTCAGGAAGCACGGGAAAGCATGAAATGTCACATTTTACTGTCCAGCTGCACTCACTCCGATGTCCGGCTCTCGGTTATTGCTTGATGTTCGACAGACAATGAGAAGCAGCGGGACAAGGATTTGGTGATTGTTGTTCAAATGGGGAGGAAATGAAAAATGTTTCACTGAAGAAGAGGAAGAAAAACAGGATGCCACCTCAGATTATTAGATTATGTCGACTTAAATTCACAAAGACTGGCCTGTTATTTTCAGTGGCGTTTGAATTTTGACTTTCGAGTGTTTTTCTTCCTTGACAGAAGTCTGAGGGGGGAAAAAAAAGCAGTTTTACTCACTGACCCATGACTGACTGTCTAATGTTAAATATAGGCATATGACAAACTCTAGTTATTTTTACTCTCACACAGAGGTAGAAAATCCCCCCATAACGTAACTATTGACTTGAATTCAGCCGAATCCAGTTTCTGGTTTTAGTCTCTGGCCTCCGGCGCTACACATACATTTCTTTTGCAGTGCTTAACGGTTCTGCGTTCATGTCCAGGACCCTGAACTTGTTCTAAACGCCTCAGAGGTGCTTTTAACTGCTGAGGAGCTTTGACCAAGTCCAGGGGCGGAGACGCCTGACAAAATGAGTCCAGACTCTGAATGGACTTCCCTGCAACTAAAACCTGAGCATTTCATGCTAATAGAAGTGATTCTAAAATCGAAAGTCGGTCTAAAATGACTGAAAGAGAAAATAAGAGCCTCGTTAGATCGATCACAAAGTAGAAAGCTGTGTAACAGGAGGACAAGCGCACACACCTGCATGACTGAAGCTTCAAGGTCTCCGTCCCTTCAGAAAATGATCGAGTTAGGTCGGAAGAATGTTTAAATGTGGTGTGAAAGAGGAACTGGCCGCAAACGTTAAGCCGGCCACTTCCTCAAATTAAAACAGGAAACTTCGAGCATTCTAATCTGATGGAGTGTGGCGGGTGGGGGAGGTGGGCTGCTGTTCGGACCTGAGCTTCTACAGCCATCTACGTTCCCCAGGTTGCATTTAAGGGAACTGAGCACATCTATTTCAGGAACTGCAAGGTGATCCGTTTCGTCAACCGAAGAAAAACAGAATGCCGCTCAACTGTTTGGTATTCAAATGTTATTATCAAGGGCAGCAGAGTTTGCTTTGCTTTGCTTTGCTTTGCTTTGCTTTGCTTTGCCTTGCTTTGCCGCCTCAGGGCTCTCAGCAGTGCCTCATTAACTCATGTCACACTCACTTTCATTCATTTATTTATTTCAAATCATGTAAAGAAACATTTGCCTGTGACACAACTCTCACTCTAACTTGTGTATTTGAAATTTTAGAAATCAGACCAGAACATTTACATTTGATGGTCAGTGACTGACCTGCAGGAGGTTCAATTAAAATGAGGGGATATGATGAAACGGCACGTTTAAAGGGTTCCGTTTATTCTTAGTGCACAGAATTTGTGGTTGTGGGTGTAACTGTCTTTCCATGTGTCGGCTAGAAATGCAGACAGTAGCAAAGTGGTGTGAAGTTGTGGTGAAGGAGTATTATTGTAGATTCCCATCTTTTTAATAAGCTCTGGCTGTTTTCTTTTTTTTAGTGGAGTCAGAGAGTCCAGGCTTTCGCTCTGTTTGTAGAGAACCGGTCAGTTTTCTACATCATGCGGTTGAATCACTGCAGGGGGAACTGTAAAGTATCATCATATAACACACTAATACTTATTAAGGTAGCCCGATCCACCATGGAAGCCAATAGTTTTTTTTATTATTATTTTGGCCTTTTGGGGAAAATTAATTGCCACATTCTGCTATAAATACTAAGAAAAATTAGTTTTGGATTCTTACAATACATCATTATGTATGTTCTTAGATTCATCTGACAATTAATATCATCAACACTAATTTCCAAGGCCTTTAAACCAGCAATGATAACCCCAGATGACGTGCAGAGGACTGTAGTTTAGCAGTTCTCATCGGCTGTGAAGCTAATAGAGATGATGTTGGTGGATGCAATGTGTGTTTGGTACCAGCAGAGGACAACACAGATCTAAAAGTGTGTGTTCATGCTCTCAGTTGAGAAGCTTTCAGGTCACTCTACATAATAATTGGTTGGTTTGAGGCACTTCCAAAGATAAAATCAGGTCCATTAACATCACATAATACCTGATGGTTTATCATTGTTATGACTGTTGAATGGAGAAACATTACAGGCCCAACAAAACCAATCACTTTTATTTCTCTATTAGTTTTATAGCTATAAGGTAACCTCACTGCTTTCTATCATGAAGTTTTAAACGCAGATCTTCTGGGGATTTTTTTTCTGTAAATAGAGTTTTGCTCCAAAAAGCATAAAAATGAAGATAAAGGAAGATGCACTTGAATGCATCTTTAAAAATTCACGATTCTTTGGTTATGATGTGAAAATGATTTATCTTCTCTTTATATAGTGAGCATAACAAAAGCATCAGGTATCGATTTGCTCACTTATTTACTCTGTTGAAGGATTTACCTTTTTGTTTTTAATAATTTAATAATACATGATTCTCATAATCTCAATGCCTCTTATTTATCAGTCAGTCTTAATTCTGTTCATGCGATGATGTTTCATGGCAGCTTAATTTCAAATCTCCGACACAAACGCATCAACACAGGTTTTTATTGTGCTTTTACCTTTTATTACACATTTAGATTCACATTCCAATGACATGTGTTAAATAAAAAGTATATTCGTATGAGTATGTGAGGATAAAAAAATACAAAATAAACATTTGAAAATGAAAAGTGCATTTACAGTTTATTTGCATTTCACCACCTCTTTTTTTTCCCGAGTGTAATGTCATGCTCAGCGGTAATTTGCAAGTAAATTGGAAAAAAATGTAAACATGTCGATGTGCTACAGTTAAATTAATAAAATCCAAAATAATATGAACTAACAGTTTTGCACAAACACAACAGACAGTATCTACACACATTTCCTCTCAGCAAACGGTCTGTTTGCATCAGTCCGCATATTCTGATGGGAGCGAACAGTTTTCCTTTAAGGGTTAAAAGTTGTACTTTTATCTACGAAATACCAGCAGCATGTCACCAAATAAGCAGCAACAACATTACATCAAGTAAACGACTGAGTAGTTAATGAATGTTATTTTTCTGCGTGACAGATTCATAGATATCGGGATGTGTTCTGTCCCAGCTTCAGTCTTTGTCGGTCCGGGACCTCGATCGGGCAGCTCGTCGCTTTAATTACTGAAGTCCAAGCATCTTCTTCATCCGGCAGCACTGTTGCAACAACACGCCCTTCATGTTTCCCACCCACCTTGTCCCTTGCTGGATCGGGGCGCCTCCTGCGTCTCCCACTATGACAGAATGCAGCTGTTGGTCTTGTTCATGGGCGGCCTGAAGTCGGTGTCTTTGGGAAAGGTCTCCCTGCGTCTGCGTAGGGCCGGGCTGAGGCGGCTGGGGAGGTTCGCCTGCTGCAGGAGCTCCTTGAACACCTCCACCACGTTGGCGTTCTCCTTGGCCGAAGCCTCCAGGTAGCTGTTGTTCCAGTCCATCTCCACGGTGGACAGCACGTCCTCGTTGGACACCTGCCGCTCCTCCTCCCGGTCCACCTTGTTCCCCACCACTACGATCGGCGTGTACTTGTCCTCCTTGATCTCCAGGATCTCGTCTCTGAGGCTCTTGACGGCCTCCAGCGACTCGGGGTCGTCCACGGCGTACACCAGGGCGAAGGCGTCGCTGTTCTGGATGGACAGCTTCCTCATGGCGGGGAAGGAGTAGCTGCCGCTGGTGTCCAGGATCTCCACGGTGACCTTGACCCCGCCGATGTCGTACTCTTTGCTGTGCAGCTCCTCCACCGTGCGCCGGTGTTTGGGCTCGAACGTGTCCTGGAGGAAGCGTCGGATTAGGGCCGTCTTGCCGACTCCTGCCGCCCCGAGAAACACCAAGCGTACCTGGGTCTTCTCCTTCACCTCCAGAGACATCTTGCTCTGTTCGCTTGTTTTCTGCTTTACTGATCAAAAATGTTCCAGAAAGTGTTCACACACTTCTTCTCAGTTGTTGAAATACCTGCAAGCTGTTGACTTCTACCTCTCTGTTGCCCTCCAACAGTCTTGAGGGTTTTCTTTTCCCACCTGCGTGACTTTAAGCCAAAAGCTGCTCAGAGTTGCTTATTGGGCGCCTCACTCTACTCTGCATCACACGCTGCCTTTTATGCCTGTTTTGGTGAGACAGCCTCCAGACCCCCGCTGTGACTGCAGCCAATCAGCGGAGGGCAGCCTGTTAGAGTACATCATGCAAGCACCAATGATGGCACAGCATGCAAATCAGAGTCCAGGGCCCCTTCAGGAAGAGAGAGGAAGGAGGAGATGTCTGAGAGTCGGTGCACGGCTCAAGTGTTGCATGGAAAATACTACGAGCAGAGCCGTGGTTGTTATTCCAGCCACAGAGTGCTTCACAGGGAAAGCATCGTCTGTCCATCTTTTCTCCATCTCAGTAAAGAGAAACGCAGACTTGAATGAAGATATCTGAAAACTCTCTTTCAGAGAGCAAGTTCTCCCGAGGTTTTCTTTGTTACGGTCAGGTCAGTATCCACACCGAGTGCTTTCCGGAATGTTGTTCCCATATATTTCACGCTCGCTGTTATTAATTGGTTAACAGTGTGTACCGTTCCTCTTGATTAAACAGGGTCATGCCCATAAATGAGTTTCTATTTGACGAAGACTCAGATGATTGAGGTTTCGACATGTTTGCCATGTTTAACAACCAGTTCATTTACAGTAAAACTTGGTGATAAGAACACAGAGTAAAACGTCAGGTGACTCATAGATTACTTACTGAACAGATTTTTTTTCTTCTATAAATAATTTTTTTTTTCCCACAAACAAACGTGCATGAAACAGATGATCGTCTGTTTCAGAATCTATTTGAATTCTGAAGGTCATTGTTTTTTATCAAGAAACACTACACTTTTCTGCAACTGTCTGATTCTCAGCGTACAAGACACAAAGGGGGAAATGTTTGCAATGAACCTTTTGAAGCAGCTTAACACCGTTTCACTTAAAAAAACAAATACATAATTTAAAAAAAAAAACAACCCTCTGAACTGAAACATGAGTCACGGTGCAGCAAATGGAGGGCTGCACATTTAGTTAAACACAGCTGAGAGTCAGCCTACGAAGAGGTCAGACCCGAACCTTTCTGAGTTCATTTCAGTTATATGATGTGCGGAGTGCTACTTTTTAAAAAATATTTTCTCTTTTTTGTGCTGTGTGCACAGTGTGTTTTGATAATGTAAATTAAGTGTCTCTTTGGCAGTTCTCTTCTGCAGAGATTTCCATTTTCTACATTGCAGCTTGGCTCATAGAGCTAGTTTTTACACCCTAAAGGCTTTCCTGCCATCAGCTCATTCAAACCTGGATCCTCCACACACTCAAAGACCAGACTTAATTTGGTACATTAGAATAGTAGTGTTTTCTTTTCAAACATCAAAAGGAAAAACGATCAAATTTCTTGAATTTCTTATTTTTCTAGTTAAGATTTCAGCTGCTGTTTAATGATGAAGGTCATTCCTGAATCCCTGCATGCACGGAGCAGCTTGACACTGGTTATCGGCAAAACATGCTGATGGCTCTTCCTCTTCAGATATCAATCATTCGCATGACGTCAGGAGAACACCTGTCACACCCGTGTTTCTTCCATCAGTTCATCTCATTTCTTCAGCGGGAAAGAGGTGCTCCAGATCAAAAGCCCGAGCTGAAGCAGCGCGTCCTCCCTCCTGTGGCGTCGCGGAACTTATCTGCTTTTAAGCTGATGACATTTAGCTTGTGTAAACTTGAGTGGGCGCGGCTTATGGATCAGTCACACATGGCAATGCATGACTGTGCGAATCACCTTCAGCTGTCCTTGGTGTCTAATTAGCGGGTACGAAATGCCTGCGAGAGTCTGAGAACCGAACCCTGCTTTCCTCCAGTTTGTTCGGTCGCAGCAAATGGGAGTCGTTATGCTCCCCAAGATCCCGTGGGAGTGGCGTCGTCTCGCAGACAGTGACTCTGCCTGCCTTGTTAGCTTAGGCAGCAGCGTGGAACCTGGAAAAGCCCCAGGGAACGGCGTGAACCCCCCCCCCCCAACTCACACTTTTAATATATGCACTCATACATGGTGCGCCCCTGGGGGCTGGTGTACTGGGCAGCAGAGCAGAGCTGCACACTGTGGGAATACTGGCTGTGGACGTCCCAGTACTTACACACACACACACACACACACACACACACACACACACGCACACACGCGGATAGCAATGTTTGCAGTCACTCCTGTAGAATTTAAAGTCGAGTTTCTGATTGTGTTGATCAGATGATCTGGTACGCCACGACAGGCGCTGGTACAGACTTGTAATTTCGCAGCTCAAGGCATAAAAATGACTCTTTGATAAAAAGGCAGCGTGAAGTTACAGTGCATTACAGTGACACCTCTCGCAGAAATATACATTTTTTTTGTAACCGATATGACCCTCAGGGAATGAAGAATACTGTTCAGTGTGTCTACGTTTTGTGTGTGTGAGGCTTTTGGATGGGCGGAAAACAAACTATTTACATCTAAACGTGCCTTGCACATGAGTACTTGCGCTGTCCTCTGCACGATTTTCATTTTTACTGGTAGCTATTGACACTCTGGATTTATTTTGCATCCATAACACATGTTCATCATGACTAATTGTACCAAATGAAGCTATTAGCGGGGAGCATCTTGTAATTAACCCCACTGACCATGTTCTATATTTAAATACAGCACACAGATATCATTAGTGGGAAAAGATGTAATATAGAGAATAACAAGCGTCTGCTCAACCCAAAAGTTTTCTTTACAAGTAATCAATCCATGGGGCTTTTATTTCTACAAGCTGCTGTGGTCCATCTGGAATGACGGGATTTGACTGACAGTGGCCACCAGTCAAAACGAAGTAAAACTAAAACAAAACAGTGTTCTCTCATTAAAATGAAAATATGTTCCCAAATCGCATTCGGTGTAACTTTTATTTTTTTCAAGTGGGGTTGCTGCGTTCTTATCTATCTCAGATTAAGTGTCATTTCAGTCTGATCTGGGTAAAACCAAAAGGACAGGAGTAGCATCTTCTCTCTGCTTCATTTAGACTCGCAAATTATACACATTTCTGAGTCCAGTATTTACAAAGATAATCCATTTACTTTCTCCCTGAGCCCGATCTGCCCCAGCATGTTTTCTTCTGTGCTTCGGGTGCCGTTGAGCCTCACATCAGACAATTCTCTCTATTTGTGGTCACGCTGGCCTGTGGATATGATCGTGACCAGATGGCTTTGCCTGTTAGATTGAGACAAAAGCTCAGCTGTGTGTTCGCAGCCACCGATGCTGAGTAGCAGCTTACTTTAAAACACTCACACGGCCTTTAAATTTGACACATTTCATTTCTATTTTGATGTAATATTTCACTCCGGGCTATTAACTTTTGCTAAAACCTTCTGTAAACGGTGCTTGTTGGAGACAAACCTCTGCTCCATCCTTTTCTCATTCGTCTGGATGTGTGTTGGCCGTTCAACAGGTCGCCGTGTTCGCGTGACCTGGGTCGTGACACTGCTGTGCTGAATGCGCCTTTGTGCTTCGCTGAGTGTTTGTGTCCCTTTTGTGCACGTGCGCCCTCACTGAGCAGCTGAGCCTGTTGCTTTCAGGCTGATTGTTAGTGCCTCCTTTCTTCATGTGCATTAGTTCATGTTCATTACCTCCTAATTTACTGTTGAACTGAAAAAAAAAAACAGAAATCCGGACTTCTAGGGTTTTTCTTACCTGTGTGTGTGTGTGTGTGAATAGCAAGTGGATTGTGCCTTCACCCTCTGGTCTGATAATCTGTATCCACACTCCTGCATGAAATGTGCGCTCTGCATCACCGTCCTGTCAAACCGATCATACCAGATGATGGTCTTCAAGTCTGACAGATGCCAAATATAAACGTTGCCCTATGTGATGGTTGACCTTCACTGCTCCTCCAACATTCTTCCCCTATACGTGGTCTTCAAAGGCGTAGGAGGAGGAGGAGGAGGAGGCGGAGGAGGGTTGATGTTTTGATGCCCTTAAAGAGAGAAGAATACATTACCATGAAGCGGTGGATCCCCGCCATTTTCATAGAATTACTTTTCCTCAGTCCATGAAATGATCAAAGTCGTCTTCCAGGGTTATTTGCTTCTTCTCTCCAATACGCCTGCTCTGTTTGTGATAGTACTGCTCCCAATTAATTTTCTTCCTATGGAAAAGATAAATCTTTAAAAGCGAAGAAAACGTTTCCAAAGAGGTGATTTCCTGTAACAGCTGGAGAAAAGAGTTAAACACACACACACACACACACACACACACACACACACACACACACACACACACACACACACACACACACACACACACACACACACACACACACACGATGCTAATGGGGGCTGTGTCAAATACTGCCTTCAATCAAAGGTTTAACACTGTTTTGCGGCACAAGAGAGGATGTCTGTACATTTCACATTCAGTGCATTGTAGATTAAATTATTTTTTCTGTTAGTCTGTTTATTGAACCATTTCATTTGCCAATAAATGCGTACAGTTGTGACAGATGTCTGAAATGCAAGTCGAAATTAATAATTAAGCTAATTATTTTTTTGTTTTGCGGAAGAAAGCATCGGCGCTCTGGGAACACGAGGTAAGAGACAGGAAGCGTTTCACACAGCTCTCACAAATCTACCAGTCTTCTTATTCATTTAATCTTTTCCATCAAGCTTCAGAATCTTTATCCAAGTTGGGTTTTGGTGGAGATGAATATGAGTGAAGGGTTGGTCCTCGGACAGGTCGACCATCCATCACAGAGATAAAATGGACAGTCACACACATCCCTACATTACAGTCAAGCCTCGAGCCACCAATTAACCTTTACGGCATGTTTTTGCAGTATCGCCTGATACTGGAGTGCTCGAGGAAACGTGTGCACGAGGGGGCTGCTCACCCCAGACTTCCCCAGATACCCTAATAACTACACAGCTGTGTGGCTGTATTCCCGTATTATAATCAATGTATATTCTGAGCTGCAGAGAGAGATGCTCATTTAACCTTTTACACTGAATTTGTTTCATTCAGTCGAACTACGACGCTGCAGCAGGAGAGTTTCTTTGTGCCCTATTAAAACATATCCTAATGCAGCATGCGCATATTGTACATTTGTGGGATTGAAGAGGGAGATACAATCAACCACATGGTTCCAACGTTATAGGAATTTATTTGGTGCGTATTATTTTTTCAAAAGAGATCACAACCCCAATTTTTTTTTTAATTTTTTTTTTTACTTCAACTGAGTTCAACTCTAACAGCCTGCGTTGTGAAATGAACAGTCCGTTGTGTTGCGTGTGTGAGGATGTCGGTGTGTGTGTGTGTGTGTGGTGTGTGTGGTGTGCAGGCTACAGAGAGTGAGAGCAGGTTGGTTTTATGACTCAGGCTGCACAGGCGACAAGCTTTGTCTCAAAGCTCCTCAAATAACGCCCCGAAACAGACAAGAGAGACCAGCTGTCGGTTTGTCTCATCAAAAAAAAAAAGTGACAATTCGACATCGGCTTCGGGATCAACAAGTTTTAGAACAACTGTCAAAGGGATTTCACTGGTGTTGAGAGATCGACACAAAGAATGGATTTGTTTTTGCTGTAAAATTCTTTGCTGACAACAATATAATTGTTGTGTCCCTACTTCCACAACTTTGATGCAAACTGCACTTTGCGGTCAGAGAAGCTGAAGAAATGCTGAGTACTGAATGTTAATAGGCAGAATTCGGCCAACTTTACAGTTTGGTTTTGGAATTCACAATTGTGCAACTGATTTTTGTGATTAAAAGCATAATTTCAGGTCTTCCTAACGTAAAATATAACCCTTTTTAGTCATACATACTATTTGAAACTATAGTAAATATGTGCAATGGGAGTCTATCTTGCTGTGTGTCTTTATTCTCGCTGACGGACAGATTATCAGCAGTTCAATTACCTGTCTGGCAGCATGGCGTCTATTTTTAGTGTGGCTGTATTGATGTCAGTGTACGGACACAACCGCTGTGGTCCTAGTTATGAAACAGGGTGAGATAACAGTGTTGCCTGATCTTTCACAACTTCAGTTTTTTTCTACTGTAATTTCTCATGTTTACTTCTTTCAAACCACAATAAAGACAATAAGTAAAATCGTAACAGAGTGAAATGTATGCGGTCTGCACCTTCTCTCAGTCTGAGTATATGTCCCTTTAAATGCTTTCTCATGGCCTATTTTTGACATTCTATTTTCTCTTCCTTCAATGATTTCAGGGCAGTGAGGCACTCCTCCACCTCTGGAATAATTTCCACTGCACTCTGAATATTACTCCCTATTTCCAAGACACTCAGATATGAAGTGATTAAGGTTATTTCCCAAAGCTTCGCTGAAGCTCTCCTTCAGCCTCACTCGCTCCACTGGTGCAATGAACAAAAATATCTCAGTGTGTTATGAGTCAGAGGATAAAACACAGTGATCCCGAATCTGCACACATGCGCACACACTTCAATTAACTGGGCTTTCTTGATTAGCACCTCAGCAGAAAGGTTTGCAAGGCTGGCAACAAACCGCCGGGGAGTTTTATCAAGCGAACATCCTTGTGGCCTGCAAACACGTCGGCTGCGTAACCACATTACACACGTCTCTGGGGCATTATAACACACACGTGCCGCTATCGTACAGCAACAGCCAGCTCTCAATCATCAAGAAAATCCCCAAATTAATGAGATTACATTATGCATGCTGGTATTGGAGATGTGGTGGATGTGCTGTGTGTCAGCTTCCCTCCACGCAGGAAACGACTCATCGGCATTATTTAATATCAAGAGCTTCACTTTCTGGAAAGTTACTCAGTCAATATTGGTGGCAAAAGGGAAGAAATAATTCCGTTCAACCTATGGAGCTCATCAGAGCTGGCTTTGTGTATAGGCTGTGGTCACATATGCTTAAAAAACAAAAACATTCCATCCTCTTGTGTTTTTTTAATCTCAGTAACACCCTCAGACCAAAGTGGTACAACCCGAGAGAAGCAGTAAAACACACCGACTGTGTGAAAGTGGAAAAATCCCAATGTCCCGACAGAGAATGAGGTTTGTAACACATTATCTCTCCTTTTACAACATCATCCTCTCTTCTCTGCCAGAGAAACCTTGGCTGTCACACCCAGAGTTTAAATACCCAATCTCCCCACAGTTTAGTTGGATTCGCCAGCCTGGTGGAGTGAACTTCATGAATTCATGGAGGCACTTGGATAAGAAGCGAACCATCCTCTGAGACAGTCCAGCTGACAGGACTGAACCCGCTTTGAGATCAGCTCATCGTTTAATCTTAGTTTATTTTCATGGTCCAAAGATTGTTCAAAGTGGTGTGTCTAAATTGTCCGTAGTTCTACGTGCGTACGCACGTGTGTGTGTGCATGAAATTGCCTGTCAGTTTGTGTTTGTGCAGGATGTCCCCTGCCTTCACCTATAGTCAGCTGGGATCAGCTCTGGCCTCAACTGACCCTCAGTTGGTTAAAGAGGTATTGGATGTATTACCTCTTTAGTGAGTGCCTTTTTATATACACAGAAACAAAAAAACAATCATCTGAACTGACATTAGTCATTCTTCAATGTCAGTTCCCAACAGTCATTTGGCTTCTGCAGAGACTGGATCCCTGAAAGGCGTCCCCACATCCACATAACTCAGAACTTTCAATAGTTTCTGTTACTACTTTGTTAAAGAAAAAAAAAATCAACTTTAATGCATTAGACAAATCAAAACAAATGTTATCTTCCTCAACGTGAACGCTCTGAACGTAAAGTCAACAGGAAATAACCAAAACCTCTTAGGTAGGCAGCTCCACGCATGAATTACTTCCAAAAAGTGGATTTTTTTTTTTTCTGTTTGGATCTATATCTGGTTCTATAATCAGGGAGTTGATGAAGCAGTGACTCAGATGTTTGTGGAAATGATACAAGCGGAACAGTAGCACCCTGGGCACACACATCCCCCGTGAATGTCCCTGCCTGTGGGAGCAGAGGAGAGAGGAAAGAAACAAGGTAGTGAACGTGTTTCTTCAAAATCCTGTTTGTGACAGATGAATGATGTGACAAGGATGAAAAAAAAAAACAGCACGCAGATAAATGGGTACATCAGAGAGATTACGCAAGGCAACTGAGGTGTTGTTTGGATGGAGACTAATTGCGTTCATTAAGTAACACATTCTCTTTTGTTTGGTTTTGTAAATTAACCATTTGCCCATCATGTAGAGATTTCCATCTATCTTCAGAAATCTGGTGAGCACAGTGGTGCATCTGTTGATCTGTTGTAGCTCAGAGTTACTTCAGTCAGTACTGCGACTCTCCATTATGTCCTGAACTGTTTCTTAAAGGGATGAGTAACAGCAGAAAGTGACTGTTGACGTGTTTTGTCAGCCACGTTCAATAAAATCTCTTTGAATTCTCGCCTGTCCTTTCGTGGAGGCGCGTGAAGCTGAGACGTCCCCTCGTTGCGTGTGCACAACAAAGACCGGGACTTCTTTTCTCTTCTTTGTCATCGTCTTTTCTTCGTCTTCTCCTCCTTTCGTTGGATCAGATTGGAGCTTTATTTGCAAGGCGCACGTGTGAGTCAGCTGCAGTCAGATGGCCGTCTGTTGAAGCTGGACTACACGGAGCGACAGTTGAGTGATCAGTCACGCCGCATCCTGTTAAAATCATCATAACCACGCTTCCAAGAGTCCAAGCGTCCACGTAATGGAGACATGGTGAAAATAACAGAAAAATACACTACATGATCAGTGTGAGTGAGAAAGAGACTTTAGGTCCATGAAGACAAAAAATGGTTTCGTTGTTGGTGTTTCTGGCAGAAGTTTAAACTTTTATAAATTACCATCTGAACGCTCAGACTTTGTCATTAATCAATCATTTTTATATAGTGCTTTTAGAGATGTACAATGCAGCACTTTAGGGTCACCAATGAACCAAGCATGCATGCTTTTGGACTGCATAGGAGAAAACCCATGCACGCACAGGAAAAACGTGCAAACTGTTGCTATAGGTGAGAGCATTAACCACTGCACCATCACGATCTTGTGTTGCAAGACTGGAAAAGTTAAAAACAGTGGCAGAGAGACCGACCAGGTGCCTAAGATTGGGTGGTCCACTGTATTAAAAGTAGAAAAAAACTCAACCATAATTCTGGGATTATTTTTATTGAAAGCGATTGGTTTGGTGAAGAAGTTCTTGGAACCTCGTGTCTCTTTTACAGCTGATGATGATCAGCCTTGAATGTGTCACTGAACCTGAAAGTCTGTCGTGGATTCGTGGTTTGATGCGGTGCCAGCAGTGGACAGCACGAGGCATATAGAGCTGAGTTTAACTGATCCAGCTTTACTGGGGTCATTTTAATCAGCTGTTTGTGAATGAAATGAAAATTAAATGGACTCAAACTATGAAATTCCTTCCCTTTAGGCTGTTAGGCTGTATCACTCTTCTATTTCAATTACTCATGTATGCAATGAGTCTGAAAATTAAAATGTATTTAAAACCTTAATTGGATGTAGTGAATGAGGGTGTAGCTGTCCTTCAAATGTTGGAATTAACAGGCACTTCGAGGACGACAGCTCACTCAAAGCCAGGAAGCTTGATTTTCCTGCCAGTGTCAATGACTTCTTTCCAAATTCAGAGGAAGCTGAACCACAATCGAAGCACAGTAAAAGTCAAATAATCACCTTAATGGGACCTTTTTCTTTTTTTTTATCCCATTGTATAAACTATTCAACACAATGGCATGCTCTTATTGCTTGTTTTATTCATGGCTCTTAGTCGATGATATGCATGAAAGTGAGACATGCTGAATGCTGAAAAGAGGAGCAGGTGGCTTATTGGCCACTGAAATGCAGCTAATGAGCCACTGAGATCAGCGGATTTCTGATTCGTTTTGAACGACACTCTCTGATGTTTTCCTCTCATTATGAAAATCAACATCATGCACAATTTTGCAAATGCTAAATTTTTCACACCAGCGAGGTGCTAATTTACAGCACGGCTGTCAGGGAACGGCAAGTGTTACCTCATGTTAGGTTTTTCTATTTTTACTTCTGATTGATTTTGTCCTCATGAAGCTCTTCATTTTCTGTCACTGACCTCACACAGTCACCTCAAGCAGCACCTGTAAGATGCCGTCTGAATATTTATTCCATCGCCTTGATATCTGATATCCCTGCCCTTCATCAGTACCGCCTGAGTCACAGCTAGTTGGACCTTTGAGCAAATTTTCTCTATAAGTTACAAATCAAGCCAATGCCAACTTACTGGCAAAGAAATGTAAATTTGTGACAGATGAGTACAATAAATCTTTTACTACCAAACTTATCTGCAGGTTCCCTGATGTGTCGACTCGTCAAACCTCATCATCCAACTAATAATTTAATGCACTATTTAATCTAGTGACTGTATGATAATTGTTATCTGCATTAAATGGTCATCAGGGATGTAACTGTGATGAAAACAGCATGATAACACTCATCTATCATTGATCAGTTATTTTCCTCATCATCAACATGTGCAAACAGGTCTGCAGAGGCTATTTTGTTAATTTATTGACACTACTACCGCCATCAAAGTGAGCGTCTTCCCTGTAAGAAAACATTGTTACTCACCAGTTAATTAAATCTTTAAAGGCGAGTGAGATGACCGTGCTGTTGCGTTGGCAGACGTGGCGGACGAGAACCACTGACCCACATATTTTGTGACTCGGGCAGACGAAGGATTAACACCATGCATATGCAGCTGTGACGGCGTGACCTAGAAACTGAAAGTGGATGTGTCATGAAGAGCCCTCATGGGCTCCAGTTTCCTTATTTTGTGGTTGTTTTTTGAGGATCCTGTTACAGAGGCGCACCACTGGGATTCGTGCTGCTCTGGCGTTAAGTTCGCGTGGGAGTTAATTGTGTAAGACTCATTGTGGAGCTTCACTTACGGAGACATATCTGGGACACACGAAGTGCTGCGTCATAACGGTCAATATGTTTATTTATTTATTTATTAAAAGCGGGGTCATCGGCTGTGAGTCAATGTGAATAAAAGCGACTCTGCTCATCCTCTCTACAACTTCTCCACTACAGACCGGACATTAATTATTAAATCCGTGCAGTGAAGATTTGGCGCCTGAAGCGTCCCGCCACCTGTCTGAATACTTTGAGTCATGCTGTGACCCATTTTTCACGACCGACGTGGGAGAAGGGAACATCAAAGTCCTCTTCTCCAGCTTTCCTCTGTTGGGCTCCAGCGTTGTCTGGCATCTTACGCCGCAGCTTTGGAGGCTGAATGACTCAGTGTTGTATCACCTCATGCCGAGCGTGATAATTTGTCCCGTTTGGGTGTTTTTAAACGTGTTAGCTTGTTATTTACACCTCTTTCACGGCACGATCCAAACGGTGACCTCGAACTGATGTCAGCTGTTGCGGTGACTCCACCAAGCGGCTGATCCTCGTCTCCTCCTCTTGCCTTTGTTTCGGCTGGTGTCACTTAATCCCCGGCGTGACCCTGGTCCTCGACCTTCTGTCTGTCCGCTTTCAACAACACAGTGAGGGGGGCATTTAGAGCGACTCTCGCCCTTTTGACCTTCTTACAGAATCACTGGTCTGAATACGGATTACTTTAAATAGTGTGACTGAAGCAGAAAATAATCATGAAAGTAAAGTTCACAGCAATTCCTGTGATCATCCACACTGTCCAACATGAGAAACGTCATAGATGGAGCGTTTTGAATGCCAAGTTTAATTGCACCATACGGCGATAACCTTCTTCTGCACACAGACTCACATAATCTGGAAGGTAGTGTGAACATTTATGATACCTGAAGGTACTGTTATCAGAAAAAAAAAAAGACAGAAAACATTGTTTTTTTACACTAGATTTAACCAAAACAGTGCCTTCAGGCATCATGTGAGTTACCTGCAGGGTCTGCTTTAAAAAAAAAACTGTCTAAAAACTTATAGGTTGATGAAAGAGTATAAAAAAAGAAATGGATCTTTAATCATGTTTAAATCAATTGATCAATCAATCAATCAATCAATTCATTAATAGAAAGATCTTAATAGTGTTGTGAAGAACTGAGGTGTACGGAATAAATGAAGTAGCATGTTTAAATCTGATGGAATCATTTTGACGACTGGCTGAGCCTCTTCACTTATCCTTGTGCACAGTGCACTGATTATTCTGGAAGCTGTAAGCAAGTAGACTTTCACATTACTCAGTATCACTGCTGCAGCCGGCGGTTTCAGAAAGCTCGACGCCCCCTGCCCTGCATGTATCCGTCACATCGGATGAAACATGCAGTCTGGGTTCACTCCTGTCTGCGGCCATTCATTCCCAAAAGATGAAGTCTTCTGACTTTGGTGATCTCAGAAACTTCTCAAGTTTTTTAAAGTTGCAGCTCAACTTTTTTATTATCATTTTTTTTTTTTTTTTTTTTTACATTTTCACAAACTTTGAGTTTTATGGAGAAAATCAATTCCCATGTTCTCAGTATCATAAATACGACCGTATCTTTTCAGATTCCAGAGCAAGGCGGGCCAGATGAGTCATAGCTATGCTTTGATAAATAATTCTGTTGATAACAGAATTTTAGGCATCTTTCCGAAGGAGATTCTTTTGTTCTTTATGTATGAGGCGTCAGCTCCGCTTACGCTTCTCGGCGGACGCAAGTATAGTGGAGATGACAGCTTCCTCCAAAAGAACGTTGCCTTTTTTGCTCGCAGGCCTGCATTTCATGCTCATTGTATGATTCAGAGGGTTTACTTTCCCCCCCCCCGTCTGTCTCGTTGTCCTTCTCTTGGCCCCTCAGCCCTCACTGAGCCTGCGACCCAGACGCAGCGGGGCTCACGTGTGCGAAAAGCTGCTTCTGCACGGCTCTCAGACACATTCATCTCACTTCATTATAAGACCAAAAACAACCAACCCAAAAAACAATTAATTAGCTGCTAATAATGACTGACCACACTAAGAATAGCTATGAATAAATAACTCGCCTACATTTCCTTGTTCTGCTTCTCCTTGTCTCATTATGTGACGGATCAATAGAACAGCTGTTGCAGGAAAGTCCAGCATGAAGCATAAACGGACCCGACCGGAGCGGTAAAGAGCTCTAATGACTGCCGGGAGCAGTGAGGTGAGAGAAGCCGTCACCAGCCGGGAACACGCCGCCTTTCTCTGAAACAATTCCCACAAACTGGAAACCCCCTGAACGTATTTGTACCAAATTTGGTCAATCTAAATACCTATGTCGAGCAGCAACATCGATCAAAGCTTGTTGGATTGTTCCATATTCTGAATATAATCAAGTCAAATGTTTAATTTGACACAAGAACAGATATGAGACCGGAGGTGTTTCTTGAATGAGACAGGAATTCATGTCGTCTATTCATTTTATATTGCACCTTGTGGGCATCATTCTGGAGGCAGTCATACCCTAAACAGCTTGCGTGTTTGCTTTAATAACCTCCCCCATTGAGAGGATCTCAGTATTAAGTTCGCGGCACACAGCCGTTTTGTTGCAGTGTTTCGGATACATTAGCCGAGCTGTCAATACTGTTTGGGTCGGGCTGAAAACTGGGTCACTCATTAGGTTCAGCTAAAGATGCATCACTTCGTTGCAAGTGAAATGGTGAGTCACGCTGAGTATTATTTGCTCCGGTGAGCAGGATGCATTTTTCACAGTCATGTCTGCTTCACGCCGCTCCTCTAATAGGATCAATGAACATCTGGCATCAAGAAGATGCAGCAAGACACAAACTTCCAACATAGCAGCAGCAAACATCTCACATAAAGAGAAGCCGATTATCTGCAAAAACTCGCAGTGGCTTGTCATTTACACGCTTTTTACACTCTTCGTCTGCTAAAGTTTTTAATACTGTAAATCCTGTCCTCATGTTTAGAAAACAATCTGTTTTACCAGATTGTTTTACTGAGGACATCTTTTTCTTTCTTTCTTTCTTTCTTTTTTTTTGTTTTGTTTTTTTTAACCAGGCTTGCACTTTCTTGCATTTTAGGATGGATTCTGTTCACTTAAGTTCCCCCAAAAAAAGTCAGTTCACGGAGTATTCAATACCTAAAATGTTTAATCATTACTTCCTGACATTTCCTCCAGATGCAGTAGTAAGAATGAAAACTTATAAAAAGTCAGTTATCATGATCTTATCATACAAACACAGATGTGACATGTGATGGACATACAACAAACAATCCCAGCATTATGGTTTTTATTTGTTTGGTAGAAAATGGAAGAAGATGCAGCATCAAATCAAGTTCAAACAGGTGTCTCCAGACTTGGACATAAGTGGGTCATAAAGGTGGTTTGGAAGTCTTTCTTCATCTTGTCAGCCCCGATCAAATAAAATCAATCAATCAATCTCAAGTTTTTTTGTCCGCCAAATTTCATCTGCCCCCCGTCTACTTACTTGCTTTTTTTTTTTTCTGGCATAAAGTAGGCCACAACACACACACGCACACTCACACACTGTACGTATGACCATGAGATGAGTGGTGTTTTCATCTTGTATTAGTGGCTCCTGCGCAGCACAGCAGTGCTGACAGGTGAGCCGTCAGAGGCGGCTGAGGAAAACAGCCTGCCAGGCATCCATGTGCTAACAAGTCACATTTGGTTGTGTAACTGTCAGCCGTCCAAAGTCCCAGCTGAAGCCTCGCCTTGTCTCTCTCTTTTGCAGCTGCATGCCTCCCGAAGATGTTCGGAAGGACAAAAACTGAAATTTTAGATTTTTGATATTCTTTAGTTGCTCTGTATTAAAGTTGATCCATTAGTTTGTGAGGTTTTCTACATGTATTCTGGATTCCGCCAACACATTGTAAAAAGGTTCATTAAATTGACACAAGTTGTGAAAAACTGATTTTTTTTTCTTTATTTCTATGAATATACAAACTAGTTGCAACAAAATTAAAGGAACATTTTTGACACTTGCTGTGATCCCACAACATTGCATTGGCCCACTTTCCCTGCTCTGACGTTATTCCGCTGCTGATTGGTCCCTGCTCCAGGACTTACAGGTGTGCACCTTTACCAATTTACCTGGATCACCACACCCACATTTACTGCCAGCGTGGTGGAGGAGCAGCGTTTGTGAAGGTAAATGAACCATTTGTTTCTGTACAATAATTTACAACAAGGACCCTAATCTCAACATTTGTTGCTTTATTTAACATTTTGTCATCACAGAGCCACATTAAGATGATGAACATAAAAAGGAAGTGTGTAAGAAAAGGACTGAAAATGATAACTGAATCAGGACTTTCCTCCAAGACAATTATAAAAATGTAACTAAAACTGAAAGTGTGGCATCTCGAACTTGTCACTTGTTACTTGTGTATACTTTTAACTGTGTTTGTCATATTCACCATTTATCCTTCCTTTACACCGACTTTTGGCACTGCTGTCTGCAGTGCTCCTCCAAAATAGGTAAAATTCAATCCCATTCAGCAGAAACAGCAGGAATTCCTGTAATTTTCTCCTGAAATTAAATAGCATAATGTGATGGCTGTGTAGAAATTAATCTGTGATTCCCCATTTGCATCGTCTTCAAATGAAATGTTCAACTCTCACAGTTGAGGGAATTTTAAAAAACCAGGCCAAGCTGTGAACATCCTGGCATTAAGGGAAGATCTATTTTCAGAGGAAAAATAAGGTGTAGCAGGAGCTTAACGTCCAGCGTTTGAAGGATCAGTTGATGCTGGCGAAAGTCTGACTTCATTTAGGGTGTGAGACATTTAAACAAATGTTTTTAAAATACGTCTAATGATTAGAAACATGTTTTCTCATTAAGTTTGCATGTCTGACAAGAAACCTGCAGTCAGGTCATTAATAAAGACGTTAAGCCTGTAGCAGAGCCAGAGTGGGGGCAAGGGAGTGGTCGCCCCAGGGCCCACAAGGTCATAACGCCCCATTTCATGTGATGTGTTCACATTTACTCGTAAATAAATGATTATAATAAAATGTGCAGTGTGTGCGAGAAGGTATAGAGGGTTTTCTCAGCGCGTCATCAGGCGCGTCTTCGACCCGGAAGTCGCCATCTTGGAGGTACTCCGTATCACAACAAAGCACGAGTCCGAAGGAAGATCCAGAGCGTTATCAAGAAAAATGGTAAATTATTGTCGTGTCTTTGGTTGTGCCAATAGGTCAGACAGAGAAAAACATTTGGAATTATATAGATGTCGCCCAGCGACAGACTGGCGACCTGTCCAGGGCATACCCCGCCTTCGCCCACAGCAGCTGGGATCGGCTCCAGCCACCCGCGACCCCGAAAGGGATAAGCGGTAGAAAATGAATGAATGAATGAATGAATGAATGAATAGACTTCCAAAAGTTATAAAAAACCAGGGTGAGGAATGCCAAAAACTATCAGAGGAACGGAGGCGCTTGTGGTTAGCAAAGCTTAACCAAGATCTACGAGGGAAAAATCTGGAAAACATCCGAATTTGTCAGGTTTCTTGTCAGGTAAGTGAAACAGAGTGCAACAGTTTAAGCTTATTAATGACTTCATATGTTACTTTGATCATTCATAAATGTTTAGCTTCTACAGAAACTTGAACTTTTTATGTCCCTAGCCTTAAGAGATGTATTACTCCTGAAAAAAACAGTTTGTGCCAGATTGTTAAAGTATTTTATGTAAAAACAAACCAAAAAAAAAAACATATTTCAGCTATCACACTATTTGTAACCATCAGCTTGGTAATATTTGCGTTTTAATCAATTATTTAGAACCCCAACCCCTACGAAAGTGCTGGTCCCCAGTGAGGGTCCAGGAGGTGGGAGCCAACTCCTACGGATCTTTACCACCAATAAACTGTAGCTTCTCGAAATATCTGGCTTTCTCTTTTAACCCAAGGCATTCCCGATATTCCTTTGCTTCTACAGTCCGTTTTGACGAGCTTTCGACATGGCTGAACGCACTCAAATTGTTCCATAACACACAATCGCGACTACTGTCAGTGTGATTGTTTACACTGAGTATCTCCAATATGGCGGCGCAGCGAGGGTACCGCCCAAGTCGTGACGTCGGTGAAAATGCATATGATTGTGGGCTGCAATTTGCAATTCTTACATTACGGACTGTCCATGAATGCATCAGAGCTGTAAGCCAGCGCTGATTGGCTGTGCGGTATTAAGCATTAAACAGTATGCTAAACACTATGCTAGCTGCTAGCAGTACTACCCAAAACCTAACATCGGAGCCACTGGTGAGTCAGTGCAACCTTCAGAAATATTATCTTTATCAGAATGCTGTGGTCTTAAACACCTGGCTATTTGAATGTGCCTTGTGTTCCTCTCAACTAAGACCGCCGAGTCTATTTTTTTTCTAATATACGTGAATTCCAAAAGATATAGATTGCTGTGTCTATATCTATCTGAATAGATTGTGTAATTTTAGACCAGCTGTGTTCATTTTGTATTTAAGCTGTATCAAAGATGGTACAGATTTAGCCAGTGAGTTTTTAATCTGAGATTTCAGCACCATGGACAGCGGACGCTCTGAGATTGACACGTGTGTTTTTTGTATGTGTGTGCGCGCGCGTAGGTCTATTTGTTCTTCAGAACAAGTTTGTGAACTGGTTTGTGACTTTATTCTGCTTTCTGAGGCATATAGGTTTGCTTGGTTCAATAAAAGTGAGCATTAGTGTGTTGTTTGATGGTAGGATGATGTATTGTTTGAATGGTAAAATTACCGTCATAAGGGCCCGTAGAGAATGCTCCACCCCCTCAGTACTGAGACCCAGGCTCTGTCTCTGCATTAAGCCAATAACATTTGTACTCAGGAATGTGCTTTAATAGGTCATTTCTGTATAATTTTAATTTCCATGAGTTCCATGAGCCAATGAGTTGAGGATGTGTTGCAGCATAATGTTTGCAGACACTTTTGGTAAATGTCTTGTTTCCAGAGGAAAAAGTAATGTATTTCGGTCTCGCTGATCTGACATGAAATTGCATTCTGCCAGTCAGTGGTGTCCTAGATGTCGGAGAGGCGGCGTTGGGATCTATTAGTTTACTGGTTTGAGCCTCACAGCGGGCAGGTCATTACCGACCGAGGGCCCTTCAGCAGCGCCTTCTGACTCAGTTCTAGAGCCTTGAATTTTATTATTTCCTGAAACTGCAAAAACTCACAGTTTACAAAATTTTCAGAACTGTACTTCATGTAAAGAAACATTGAAGTTAGAACACAAAATTTTGTCAATGAATGAAATCACTTCTTCTATATCATTAAACATATTTTTAACACAAAAAGTGATGATAAATTTTATTTTCAGCTAATTTAAATGTTTTTTTGCATTAGTTAATGGAATTCCCAAAGGTGCAACGAACACAGCTTTTTCTCTGACTTGAACCTCAACTATAACATTTTTATTTGGCCAAATATGTGCCATACGCTTGACTGCTATTTAAATATGAGATATAAAGCACAATTGTGCAAACTTACATCTATGAATGATAAAGTTCAGCTTTTCTATCAGGTTCATGCAGTAAATGTGAGTCAGTGCGTCACATGCCATTCACTGCTCCTGACGTGGTTACGCGTCGGCCTGATGCCTTCAGAGGAAATGTCTCCAAAATCTATAATTTCTACCTCAAGTGAGGCGCTGTCAAAAGTCCCGTGGGAGCTTTGGAACGATTTCAGCCCCATGCCTGGGAAAACAAATGAGAGCCGTTGTCAGCCAAAGAGGTCAACAATGTTACTGATGGTCCGTGAAAAACCATTTCCGAGTAAGAGCTTTGATGAAGCATGCAGCAGAGAATCAGCCACAGGGACCGCTGTCTGCCTGATGAACAGGGATAGCGGGGTTATTTGCTCTTTTGGCATTTTAAATATTTCATTATAATGTGATCTGAGAATGTTAACGTTGGGCTGCCAAGTTGATTGAATTATTATTGTTGTTGTGGTTTTGTCCTGATGTGTCTGAAGTTGCATAAAGTCTTTGGGCATAAATCGAGCTGTGTTTGTTTTGACTTTTCCTGCTCCACAAATCAAGTGATATGTTTGTTTTGTAGATGAATAAATATTCCTGAAGAAGCGAAAAGTTTGAAAACAGAACAAAATTAGATGAGAAACCTTGATTAAGTACGAGAGAAGTTTATTTTTCCCTGCATATCAAAGCAGACAAAATCGATATTGACGTATTAAGCACTTTTATCAAACATCACTGTGAAGCCAGCAGCGCTGGTGCATACAGATGTTTTACTCTGACAGGACTGAGCAGAAGCTAATCAGATTGTTTCCGGCTTTGTGTCTATGGAGCAGAAGGATAAGCTGGTTGTCACTTCACCATGCAGAACTGCACCCAGCCAGGAAGTAACCGCAGCCTTATCCCTTTATGCGAGTGTGAGCATCAGACGCACGGAGCAGATTTGGGAGGATGCAAAGTGGGCCAGATGGGACCGTTCTGAAAGTACAGAGGCTAAAGAGCTCCAGTGTAATCCCGGTAATGAATAGCAATGAGAAGTCGTGGTGGCTCCAGTGTGTGACACTGCGACATGCTCTTCAGCAAATAACAGATTGAGCTGCATGTTCGGCCAACGCTGATGGACAGACTCGGAGTTTAATCTGTTTTCTTCATCTTGGTGATGTTAAATCCTGTTATTTTGTTCCTTCATCGGTTTAGTTTACCATGTCTTATCACGAGTCTGGGCTGGGGAGTTTGCATGTTCTCTCCTTGTGTGTTTGGGTTTGTTACAGGTTCTTTGTTTTGCAGCACTCCAATCTGAGTCAAACTAATCACCAAATTAGTTCTAAACAGGTGCTTTAATTCACCACTATGTAAATCTAGCCCAGTTAGAGTAACTTTAATGAAGATGTGTTAGAAAATTTGCTTCCTTCATTTGTAAGTAAACAAACAAAATGCATGGAAACACCACTGATGCTGAAACCTGTGCTTCCAAACTAGCAACAATTCTGACAGTAGTCTAAAGTGATATGAATAAAACCTGGCAATGTATCACACTCTCCTAATCCAGGTTTGTAGTTTGAGGACCAGGAAAAAAAAAAAAAAAAAAAAACCCTGAAGATTAAAGTCGAAGCTCGAAGTTACATGAAAGCCTTTTTCGTTTTCAAATCTTTTACCGCAGTAAGCCTCCTGAAGGCTTTGAAGCTGCCGCGGAATATTGTCCCCCGACAACAAGCAGCACCCAAACCACCACTTTGCACATCAGAGCTGGATTACAGATCCTCACTGATTTCCTGAAAGCCCCTATAGAAGGAGAAGTGTAGAGGACAGGTGTCTGCAGAGGAAATCACCATGACTGTTACACCTTGATCCACCTTGGCTCCAGCCTTGTCCCTTTATTTCTGCCAAGTTTTTTTTTTTTTCACCATGAACATTTAAGCTGCAGACGTCTTCATGCATAACCTCCTGGATATGAAGAGACAGGGAACATATGACTTGACGTCCGTCCTCTGCGCTCCATCTGTAAGATATTAATGTCCTCTGAAAAGCAACGCAACAAAGTCGTTGAGACCATCAAAGCCTTCGGTGCGAACCGGTGATTCTGGCCGACACAAAGAGCTGAATGATCCCGGGCTCTCCTCCATCATGTCACTTGAACTCAGACCGTGATGAAAAGCTCCTGCATGCCACCTGATTGACTGGATAATAGCCCCGGCCTATCGCCGTGCACGCTCAAGCTTCAACAGTCCCTCCGCTGGCCCAAAACGCCAAAGAGAAGCAATCAAGTGCATGTGACCATTCACGGACGATCGGCAGCTTTCATTCTTTTTAAGATGAATGGTCTCTCCTGGCTGTGGCCCCGGCGGGGGAATTGCTTTCTTTCTGACTCGGTGTGGAATGGAAATGGGCATCTTTGTTGGGAATTGAGGTCGTTCTTGTGAGGGGGTGGAAACCAATTTAACCTTTAACAATAATTAAATTCTCACAGCTTTCCACTGCTCTCTCCAGGACAAGAGGAATTTAATTCCAGGGATAAATAATGGTAATGGTAATTCATATCAGATGTAGTGAAAAAGGAAGAGGCTTCCTCGACTCATATGAGCACAACAGCTCATTTCAAGCTCCTATCGCTGATATCAGCCTCTGTTAGACTCACTGTCTTTACTCTAAATGTCTACCTTCTCTGACATTTATACGTACGTCACCCACAATAGATCTCAATAGTTTGGTTGAAGGTTCAAGTGTGTTTCGTTAAGATAACTGAAATGCAGCTGAAAGTTCAATCAGAGAAAGAATTCCTATTTTCTTAACTCAAATCAAGTAAATTCACCTTATTTCAGATTGTTCATTTGGTTTATGTCAATTGCAATTTTACATTTTAATTTTTATTTCTAAAGCAAAACTAAAGAACAAAAAGATCACCCTCTCTTTCTTTCAGAAAAGCCTTTATAAATTATTGTGGCTGACATCAAGAGCAGCCGGCACAGCAGCTATGTTTTGAATTCACTGCACGTCACTTTGTGTGAAATCTTCAAAGATTTGATTTGCGATCTGGGTCAGAATGTTTGGTGTCAGTTCTGAAGCATGTCACATAGTGAGACGAGCTCTGGCACTGCAGACCAAAAAAAAACAAAAACTTCATGGACAATGAGAGAAATGAAAGAGGGTTGGAAATGACCAAAGGATGCAACAAAAAATGGTCTTTGACCAGTATTTGCCTTTTGAAAACAGAGTGATTAGTTATTAGTTCTACAATTTCTTACTTTGAAAGAAGATTGAAAAAAGGTTGAGAATTGTCTTGGTGTGTGCAGCATTTCAATAAAGGCTCCTTACAAACTTTCTGTCCCTGCATCTGTTGCAGTGGGTGGTATCGGCAAACTCTGTGTTGGTAGGAGTGCGTGTATTTTATTCAGCAGACCAGATGAGAGGTTTAATCGCTTAATTTCCCCTTGCATAAGACTTGTTTATAATTCAGATGATTGTGCTGTATTTCTTTGTTTTTCTAAAGCATTCCAGACAGAGACTGCAGAGTATGTGAGGATAACAGACTGGGTTTTCTATGGAGCTGGATCATCCAAGAGGTTATTATTCAGAATTTTAACAAGATACCAGATCACTGGGTGCAGTACTGGGTCAGTGTGAGTGAGATAGTTTAAAACAGTAAAACAGTTTAAAAGAATTCACAAATTTATGTTTTCAATGTGATGGAAGTTGGTGGTTTAGATTTGAATCATGGTCAATATACAGTTGTACAGATTGTGGTCTGACATAAGAAAATCCTTCACGTTACAGTTTAAAGGTGTGACACCAGATGTGATCCAGAATGTGGCCTTTATAATAAGTGTGACAATTAATGAACTGTTTTACACCGAAGATGTTGAGACAGGGTGTTAATTATGTTCTGAAAGTGTTGTTAGTATTGTCTATTTAAATGTTATATGATATCTCCTTGAGGAATTATGTTAGGTGAGACATAAAGATGCAATAAAATCCCAAATAATTTCAAAGTTTGGGTTATGTTTCAGTGATTGATAAATTGTGGGAGTGGGTTGAGCTCATCGTAGTCATTGATTTGCTACCACATCTCGATTAGGTGGAGAAAGTCAGAATTATGGTTGTCAGGAACATGGAGAGTCTTACTGGTCAGCGAGCTGCATGGAAATGCTGGAACCAGGATCCAGTCCTATAGCTGTAGAGGATCTGTGTGCCAGGATTTCTGCAGCACCAAAGGTAACTGGACCACGATGGTCAAAAACTGCTCAAATACTCAAATTTCAGGCATTGTAACTACTAAACCACTGTACTGGACATGAAAACAGTTCTAACAAATCAACAAATATTACTTAGACAGCAGAAATTGACAGAAATATGTTGAAAAGGAGAAAAAAAGTACTTTAAAATGTATTTTTATGTTAAGTTTGGTTGTGTCTTGTGGTAAAGACACCACAGTCATCGTGAGAGTGAGCTGCAGTTGCGGGAGATGTAGACCGCACTGACGTCACACGTCGCACACGATAAAGAACTGTCAAATTCAATCGTGCAGTGCATCGTGGTGTTTCTCATCTTCTACCTGCCTCATTGAAGTGCGGAGTGAAAAAACAAAGGCTCATCTTGCCCGATCACTCTCACATCACAGTGTTTTTGTGCTGCGCAGCCCAGGGGACATCGCACAGTCGGCTCCTAAATCAATATTCCAGCAGCTATGCTATCAATAGATCTCTCCTTCTGTAGCGCTGCTGGATCCCCGGACTCGGTCTTGGACAGATCTAAGGGTCACTTTCTGTACGATACAAACGGCCGGTGCATCCATCACTTGCATCCATTACCTCCACATTTCCATAGCGTGCAGCTTCTTATCGTCTCTTTGGTGTTTGAGCAGCGTGACGCAACATGAATATTGATCAGTTTCGCTCCCTTCTTCACACTCTTTCGATAACTTTTTTTCCCCCTTTGTTAGTTCACTCACTTATTTATGCTTCTCTTTGTTCAATTAACCCCCCACAACCTCCTGCATTTACAAAGCAAATAAACTTTACTGGACTGTGCTTTGTTTCTATGTTTAGTGTACTATAGCTTATTGCAAGATGTTTTAAACAATCATATTTCTATGGCTTGTTTTCTCTTGAAATGCATTTTTTTAAATGGATTTGCTTGATGAGTTCTGAGTTTAGAAATAAAAATATCAACTGTAACCGTGACAAAAGGTAGGATTTCAATTAAATTTTGCAATGATTGTTTCTTGTTGTAATGTTCACAGGCAGAGAATAAAAAAAAACAGCGTAAAACAGAAAAAAAACATTATTATTCAACATTTGGAAGAACTGCAGAGTGCAACTCTGTGATCTTGATTGAGCTTTAAACTTTGTGAATGTAGGAGTTTTGTAGAACTTCAGTATGAAAAGTTTAAAACCAATCTAAAGAGAGTTCACTTGAAAAGTGACACTGGCTTTTTTTTTTTTTATTGTCGCAGTAATTTTATGGCTTCCTGAGCTATTTGTCATTATTGACGCTGAACTTGGGGGTCAGTCAGTTCTGTGTTCCTTGTGTAAAATGAGTGAAATGTCATTTACGCCCCTCTGGCTGCTCTTCCTTGTTATTGGACCGTTGCTGGTGTTACAGCAAGTGTCCCTGTTCTAGCTAATAATCATCAGATAAAAATATCTCACTTTGGGCTGCATTACCCCGTTCAGTCACTAAAATGTCACTTTAAAGGTCAAGTTAAAAGGGAAAGAGGGGAACGGTTATATAAATGCTGAGGATTAAGTGCGTGTGCTTATATGCTTGTTTTGTCAGGAGACAAAACGACGGGAGGGAGAGAAACTCAACGGCCGACTTTTGGAGATCGTACCCACTGCGGACTGACCCTCTGGCCTCGGTGAAATTCTCACGACTCCAACCCACTCACATCCAAAGAAGCAATTTACTCAGAGGTATAGACTGCACACATTTTCCCATGAATCTGCCAACACAAAACATTTAAGCGACTGACTGTACACCCACACTCACTCGCAGAGTGAGTGTTATTGATTTAGTTGGTGGGATGATCTGTTGTGTTGACGCTAAGAGGATCTGGGGGTTTGTTGTGTAACAGAGATGAGCAGTCTGGTGCACAATTGGCATAGGTTAAAAAAGAACAACTCTCAAAACCCTGACGACGGCGCCGCACACTTGAAAAACTCCCTTCAAAGTCATTTGGCGTGACGGAGTGGCAGTTTATCACGGAGCACATGGGGGAGTAATGTGTTTGAGGCCGTATTCGAAAACTGCGTCGGGGAGAAAACGGAGGCTGATTTGAAACTCGCCCACTTAACTCAAAATGCAAATACATTCAGATAATATCCCGCTGTTGTGTGCAGCTATCTTCTTTTGTAAGCACGTCGTCTGCTGTGCGTCTCGCCACAGTGATGCTGGGCGCTCCATCAACAGCAGCGCCGGCGACAGAATACTGAGAGTGACTGGAATAATCAGCTGCATCGCATTCATATATTTGTATATTTCATATTTTTTGCTTCGCTACCCCCTCAAAATCTTTTTGTACTGTTTAAATTTATTTCACTTATCACATATCTCTGTTAGTGAACCAGAAATCATCTATGATTTTCATACTGAAGATACAGACAATACATTCCAAAAAAAAAATAAAATCAAACACTACGCATAAAGGAGGGTAAATATCTGCTTTTTTGTTCTGTCCCAGATATAAGATAAGTGGTCCGGATGATATTTGTTCTTTGGATGCTTGAAAACATTGTTTTTGTGTCGCACAGTGAGAGAAATTCCCTGATGGCTTTTTTAACAGTCTCAAGGCCCAAATATGTTCAGCGCTAAAGACACAGATGGATCCGAACGCAGCCTTCTGTCCGTCTGTTCTGTGCTCATTATTTACATAATTTGCTGTTTCCAGGGAGTTGACGGATGCCCAGCAGAGTAATACCAGGGATGGCCTGTGGGGGGCAGCACTGTGAGTAGAGCCGAAAAGAGCGACTTAGATTTTAAACACTTCTAGCAACCAAAAGATGTATCTCAGCAGTTTTGAACTAATTTCATGACTGGATTAGAAATGCTATCCCATATGAAGCAAACAACATCTACTGCCCTCTACTGGTTGTATTGCTTAATAACAACATGAGCACTGAGCGACTGTTGCTTCTACCTGTAACGACTTGCAAACAACAAAAATACAGCCGGCGAACAGGGCTTGATTGTTGATTAGCTTCATTTATTTATCTCCCGAACACACATGCTGCATATTTTTTTTAGTTTTTTATTTAACATTTAATTAACCAGGTTGTTTAGCTGACAACAGGTTTCATGGTGTACAGGATGACATTTTGTACAACGTTCAGGAAATCCAAACCGCACAGTGTTTCGGCTAATAACATACATAGGATTGTGAAAACGGTCCAGTCTGCCTTTAAGAATGTTCACTGGAAGGCTAACCTTGGTTTTGCACACTGAAGATCCCGTGTGACTGGAAGCAGCTTGCAGCAGAATAATCTGAGGCTGCCATGTCAAGGAGGACGGGACCTCTGTTCAGAACACAGCACCAGTACATGTTGATGCTAATGTGTCACATTAGCATACTTATCACACATATTGTATACAAAGATGGGAACCAGCAATTTGACACAAAGCGGAGCTCCATGGACAAACATAATCATCACTTGTTTCTCGGTGTGAAACAATTGTTGGCTGATTGGTTGCATTGAACTGTAAGGCTATATTTTATTTTTGCATATCTCAGAAATGATTAAACGTTGCTCTCGAAGGTCGCTGCTGTGAACATATCATTGAGCTAAACTGTTAATAAAGGTATTGCAGCTGTCAGTCGCAGAATAATCCTTATCAAAGGAATTGAAGTAAATAATGAGATTTCCATGCTCTCTGCTTCCTTGGTCAATAAACAAGCAGCGCAATCAGAGACTGTCACAGCACTAAGAGCGTGATGAAACTGAGTGTAAGTCCTGGATATCCTCCATCAGGAGAGCTCTCAAGAGGGTTTCCCACAAGACAAACAATGGTTACACATTAAAACCAGGAACATGTTTTGTTATTGATTAACAGACCTTTCTTTGAACAAGCATAACAAAACAAACCACGTGAAATCCGTGAGAAATGCTTTGCAGATAACACAGTGAAAAGACCATTTGTCTGATGTTTCTTGAAACTAATGAGATGGAAAGACGAGTTTTCGTGTGGCTGCTGTGTTTTTGTTTTAACAGAGGGTGTAGAAGTCCTGTCAGTCTTCAGGCAGACATCGCCGTGTTCATGCTCTCTCTCTCTCTCTCGCCACCTCTTTCCACATGTTGATGGTTATCAGTTGCCATGGAGACTCTGCACCAGCCTGTTTAATTGACAAATGGCATAATGAAGGGAAACACAGCCCACCTGGCCTGTGCCAGGGGATCGTCTTCTTCAGCCATTGGAGCAATAACACACACTATCTGCAGCGCACGTAAAGACATAAAGATCTTCACTGGATTTTAATCATTTTCTCTCTTGTATTTACGAAGAGTGATTGAATTTTTTGGTTGATAAACTCCCTCTGCTCTTTATCTGTGCTGAAAAATTACTGAGGAAAAAATATAAACAGATGTTATTGATGAGAATGTCTGCTGGTGTTTATAAGTTCTTACTGGGTTCTTATCATGCTTTGCATTATGTTTACCTTCCACACAGCATCGTGCTGCAAGGTTATAAAAACTGTCTTGCAGGAATACATGTTGTGACAGCAGTCCAGCACACATGTTAACGTATTTATTTCTGTCCTATTGTGATGATAAACAAGACTTGAGTTTGACTTTCTTTGTTCTTAGTTTGCCTTTGAGCAAAAGCTTCGTTGAGACAAACCAATATTTCGACAGAGTGAATTAGACCTTTTCTGTTTATGTGACTTCAGTTGAACATCTGTCATCATTTATCCTAAGAATCAATTCCAGTGGAAATGTGGTAAATGCTCGCCCCCTCACAGTAATTATAAAAATTATAGCACTTGTTTGACATTAGACCATCTTTTCTAGTAGTCTGATATCAGAGCTTGAAACGACTCTTTCTCTATAGGTAATAGGAATCAACACCCACACAGTTTCTGCTACCATCATTTTGCATCTTCTTAGATAAAAATTAACCATGCATATCAATGTCGAGCAAACTGGAAGATGCTTTAGTTGACTCTGATTAAATTCTGAAGGATTTTGGAGATGGGGCAGTGTGTGTCTGAACCCAATGTGGCGCTCTAGGCGAGGTTTTGGTGATCCATTAGTAATTTTATTTACCTACAAAAGAAAGTGACACACATAGTTTTTAGCATAGTCTTGAATTTATAACATAACATTTCACCCAGTTTACATGCTTAAAATAACACAAAAATGATGCTTTTCAGAATTAAATTAAAAATCTAAAAATGTTTTCCACTATACATAAACAATATGCGAAGTATTTTATTCTGATATTCATATTAGATCAGATACAACTTTGTCACTACAGCGAAATGTTGATTTTCAGATGCAAAGAAGCAGTAAACTTCAGTTTGATATGGCATGTGGGAATGATGATTTTTGCAGTGTTAATAATCATTACGTGTTCTTTCACATTTATATAAAGTTTAAAACAAAATGCTTTAGACAAGCTGAACTGTAACACGACGAACAACTTGGGAAAAAATATGATGTATAAAGTGGTGAAAAGAAACAAAAGGAAGAATAACATTGAAAATTAAAAGCAGAAAAGAAAAGTTATTATTATAATTACAATACGGGTGATTGGTCTGATTTTGTGTGGCGCCCCCTGGAGGTCACAGCACCAATCACATTTGCCTACATTGCCAAATGGGTCAATAGCTCTGAGCATGTGTGTGAAATAATAACCTGCTGCTCTGATGTCTTGACACAAGTGGAAAGCTGTGTGGGGTTTGTGAAAGGGGAAGTACGGTGTCCTGATTGTGTTTCAGTAATTTCCCCTCGGAAAGAGGTCAGAATAACCTAGAAGCTCTCCAGCCTTGCTGGTGACGTGCTGTGCTGACAATATCTGTGTTTCCGCTTTCTAACCCAAGTACCTTTTTCCAGTTTGAACAAAAATCTCCTTTTTGAGATAATTTCATAGAAATTGAAAGAGGTGTATTCTCCATAAATCATACTGAGAAGACAGATAATGACTTAGGCATCGTTTATAATTCAACTTTAGAATGACTAGCTTACACTGAATACAATACTTCCTCATCAGATAAACAAAAGGCTTCACATGCTGATGACTCACGTGGCAAAATTTTATCTGATTTTGGAGCTTTTTGGTTTATCCGAACTGCTCATCTTAAAAAAAAAATCATTGTTCATCATTGTTTGTCAGTGATACTGTAGATTCTAGGAAAATGTAAAATCTCTCTTTTCACACATTTCAACCCCTGTTGTTGATGTTCTGCGGTTTCACTTCAACATTTTAAAGTTTCACTAAATATAGGGTCATATAAAAATATATAAACATTCTGCTTTGATGTGAGTTAAATGTTCATTTGGAGAGATTCTGTTTCAGTTAGTTTGGGTGTTGACTGCAATGTGACTGTGGTCCAAATGCAGCACTCTGCTCAATGACCTACTTAGTTACACGCAGAGATTTATTCTTTAAAAAAAACCCACAAACAAAACAACAACAACAACATGGGGTCGACATAGTTTATGTCACATTAACTTATCTTGTAAGAATTCACTCTCTGAATGATGCTGCAAGGATTGGATTAGTCAGATTTGGTTATAAAACATCCGACTGCCACAAATAAATACTTCTAGTCCAAAAGAGAGAGAGAGAGCGACTTGTGTGTTTTTATGCGTAAACAATTCGATTGTTAGGTCTGTCTTTTGTTTGTGTATTTATTGTGGCACGTGACCTTAAATAGGCTAAAACAGTATGAGATAGACGGATGTTGTGTGAGTGACCTTAAAGCACATTATGTGTGTGTGTGTGTGTGTGTGTGTGTGTGTGTGTGTGTGTGTGTGTGTGTGTGTGTGTGGTGCACATGTGCATCATTTAATTGATTTCATATTGCATCTTTGTCCATTCCTTCCATCTTAATATAACCATCATACTTGGATTGTTTGTTGTGTGTCTATCATGTATCTGTAAAACTCTTTACTGTCACTGCTGCATCTGGAAGAAAACACATGCATGCAATTGTGCGTGTGTGTGTGTCTGTGTTCGGGATATTTGATGCATAAATCTGCAAACACGCGCCCAAAAATAAGACAAATTAATTAAACAGGGCTTTCTGCTGATCGTCTCCTCCTGGTAAAGGATCCTCAGGACAGACATTACAACGCTTTAACAGTTGGAATGTGTTACTGTGTGTGTCTGTGTGCACGCACACACAAATGTACATCTGTCGGTTAGCTTGCATATGCCGGCTGAAGCGTCCGCGTGCACGCCCTGTCTTGTGGCTGCGTTTGCGAAGAACATTTTGTCTGGCATGCTGTCTTTGCTCTTGTCTCAGTGTATTTTGCATCAGATGGTTTTCTGTTGACTTTTCCAGAATAGAGTGCTCGGGGTGTGTGAACACCAAATGTGAGTGTTATTTCTCAGGACCGAAGAAAGACAGTGCGTGAGATGTGTAGTTTGTAAACTCACGAGTAGTGCAGCTCTCTTTAGGATGACATGTTTACTGATTTCTGTTCTTGTGATCTGTAAGACTTTCTAAGATGTATTTATTTTAGTTCTGGTCCTTGGGGATGCCTCCCTCGCATGTTTTAGATGTGTCTTCATCAGACCTGAATCAGATATGTTGAAGCAGGGAGGATTCATAACCTTGCAGGGTGGAGATCGTCCAGAATTTCCCATCATGACCAACAAGTTGCAGCCCGCTTACAGTAAATCCTAAATACTGCAGCTTTCGACTGTGAGAACACAATACTATGTGTGTGTGAGTAAATATGACAGTTATGCCATATTTTTTTAATTTACTGATTCAATTATCCCCCAAAAATCATTATTATTATACTTGCTGACCTGCATGTCATTGTTAGTAAAATGTCATCTGAATAACTGGAGGAAATAAAAGCAGACTTTGGAAAAGTCAGATTTTTCTTCACACATTTCTTCAACTCTCACACCAACAGCGAGTCATCCTTTCACAGATGTTAAGTGAAAATAAAATAACTCAATTTTTTTTTCCTCCAATACAGTGATGTGATGTGACGCTTTGCCATAATATCAGAACGGCCTTCAAATTGGCTCTGTCATCTCCGGCCGGTGATCCCGTTTGAAGGGTGAAGCACCTCCTCTTCAGGAGGCAGCCCTCCGGTTCTCCAGCTTCTCACCATCATTGAGACTCTGTCCCCAAACAAATCTACCTCTTCTTCTCGCCTGCACCTTCAGTCATTTCAAAGTGGAAACAAACAGACATGCCATCGGCTCAAATGGAAATCATGTTCCTTTTTTGGTAAAAATGCATATCATGTGAAGCAGAGTGATCTTTCTCTGAAGCCGCTACCTGAATGAGCAAAGATCCTTCAGGGTATCAGTCAGAAGAACAAACTGGGAAAAATACTGAAGTATTAAAACGTAATATTCAGCCACTGGCATCTCTGTTAGGTTCATGAAGACCATTCAAGCACACTGAGCGACCTGAATCAGTAATGGTGCTGCCTTTAAGAGCACTGACCCCTGCTCGGGGTGAAGGGTGAGGTGGGGGTGAGGCTGGATGCAGCACACTAAGAAAGAGCTCAAATGAGAAATTTTTGTTTATACTGGAAGCTGTAAATGAACATAGATCTTGGAGAGCGGATAAGACATGAGTTTTTGATTTGAGCTGATCAAATCATTTCGATGTAAGACCTGAGTGTTTGGAATCCTCCAGAGTGTTATGTAACAACAAAGCTGAATCATTATTGATCCACACATATTTCAGTGGGACCTGATTTACAGCCAGACTGTTTTCTCCCTCTCCGCTGATAAAGTGGTCTCATCGTTACATGTGAGATTCTCATTTTGGTTTAATATACTTACATTCTTTAGCATTGTTGAATTATTGTTATGTAGTTTTTTTTTTATTGCTGGATAACATATATTGTAGAGGTTGCTCCAGGAATACTCAGAAAAGACAGAGACTCTGAAGTAATAGGCTCTCAAAGCTGACACTTAATTGGTCTTTTATCTGGACCCATTTCCTTCTATTGATGTTACTCAGTGGAGCACAGTCTCTCCTCTCCTGTTTCAATTCAAACATAGCCTTCCATCGAAACAGTGTCACCTATGTGCTCTTTTATATCCATTTTGGTATTTACCCCTCAGAAGAACCAGGTTTCTTTCTTCACTCCATGTCTTCCTCCTTGTATTCACGGCCAGATAAACAACACAAACCTCCTTTATCCTCGGAGTCCCTCTCTAAGCTGTGGTTATATAAACATATGGACTTAATCACTCGTGGCCATTAAACTCACCTCAAAGTGATGCTGCTGGGGTTTAGTCTGTAAAAGCATACACAATGAAACGGTTACGAAAGTTACGTATGTAACTATGGTTCTATGAGTCCTGCAAGACCGCCAGAAGGCTTTTCTTAAAGTACGGGATGTTCCATTTGTGCATGAGCAGTTTGAGTATACATACCAACAATGTCACCTGTGACCCTTGGGTGACCCTAGGAAGGTAATAAGTTCTGGTGTCACCACATGTTTGGCTCGTACAGAATCTCAAGTGATCACAAGGATTCTGAGAGACAGAACGCTCTGGCGGTCATCCAGGATTCATAGAACCGTGGTTACATTCGTAACTTTCGTTCTGTTTCATCCCTCCTGACCGCCAGAACACGATGCTTAAAGCACAGAATGGCTAATCCTAGCTTAGTAACGAGGAATCCCAGAGACCGACCTCTCTGACAAGCCTCTGCAGAGCCGAGGATCACGCCCAGTGGATGGGGAGCAGTGGCGTTCATGTGGGTAACGGCTGCCCTCTTCCTCCTGCCCTCTCACGAGAGACTACGCGGCGGGAGCAGGGGATGCCAACGCCGCCCACACCGGCCATGGGCCTGAGCTGACACCAACAATGCCACTCAGTCGACAGGATCGGTGCCAATAAGCCAGGGGACGGGTGCAAACGTGGCCTTCACCAGCGAGGTTACGAACCAAACAGTAATTGTGCCGCAGACGGTGGTCAGCACCAATAAGTCGAACTGCACAAAGGGAACATTCCGTGCTTTAGGCACCGCCTTCTGACAAAGGAGTGTCATTTCTGCTGAAATACAACCTGAGGACCATGACCACATGTTTGTCGGTGGCTAAAGGAGGCCAACAACAGCGTTACTTTAGATCTGAAGACGACACAAACAAGATTATGATGGTCAGTTTCTAATGCTGACACAGCTGTCCCAGATGTGCAGAACAGGTTTTGGTTATGTACTACATAGTGCCGCATATCTCACCCGTCCATTCTAAAGGGTTTATTGATGCCAAGCCGAAGTCCATTTCGTGTTGACTGGTAGATGTAGGTGATCCACCATCATTATTTAGGAAGAAAAAACATCAGCTAGCTGAAATGTTAAAAAAAAAACAAAAAACAAAAAAAAAAAAAACAACCGTATTGAAAACAACCAGCATGACAGATCTGATAATATCATATAACTGAAGACTCATTTAAACCAGTAATCACTAAAACTGGCTGCAGACCCTGGGTAAACTCACGGTGGACTCAATGCTGGCTCATCCTGGATGAAAGTTTATCGGCATATGCTGATGTTGCATTAATATCATCTTGCATCCCTAATGAATTGGACTGGCGAAGTATTCTATCTGTTTGAATCCTAATCTTGTTCTTTTTAAAAAATGTTGCATCACATTTTAAAATTTTGAATCGCATTATTATTTTGCATCTTATTTTAGCCATTTCATGTGCCACTGTTATCTTTATTGAAATGCTTATTACTTGATTTTTACATTCTTTTTTTCTGTTTGCATCCATTTTGAATCATTCTGTATTTAAATAAAGATGAGGGTTTGTATAAAACACACCGGGCAGTCCAGGATGAGGGCTGGGAGAAACTGCATTATTCGCTTTACTGCAAATGTGCCTAATGATGGTGCAGTTTTCCATATTTTTAGCATTTGGGTTTTGCAGAGAAGCATTATGTTAATCTGAGCTTTAACTGTGAGGTGAGGATAATACCTATGCGTGGTCTCCCGGGGCAACCGATGTGAGGAGCGCTCCGAGAGACGTGAAATTCTTAACGGCGAATTCCCACCACCTTTAAAAAATCTTTTCCAAAGTCTGTTATCCAGAAAGACGTGGCTCACTTGTGTGCAGTGGGGAAACTCTTTTTTTTTTTTTAAGCTTGTTTTTTTAAGTCGACCGGCTTTGCACTCAGCTCACTGGAAGCGACGGGGACGTGAATATGTACTGTCACACGTGGACATAACGCCTCGGCCTCAGGCGCCGACTGACTTATGTGCCATATGTCATCGCCGCTTGTTTCTACAGTGGCACGGTCAGAAATGATGCAGATGGAAGTCGGGATGAAAAAACAGACTTCTTGTCTGAGGGTCAAATGAGGAAACTGTTTAACAGCTTTCAGGAGAAGAGAGAAGCTCTTACATCATGCGTTGCTTTTGAGCTGTCAAACCTTGGAGAAGGACACAAATGGAGCATATGTCCATCCAAACGTCTTCTGCTTCTATATCTGGTTATCTCGAGTGCAGCTGACATAGAGCTAAAGCGAATCAAAACCTTGTGAGGTGCAGCTTTTTGAAAAGAGACTTTTCTGAGCTTGAGATGAAGCTTGTTTCTTGTGTAACCTCCCTTTGGTAAAACCTTAAAAAGACTGAATGAACATTGGAGAAGTTGGCGTTCTGTCGCAGGCTTCACACAGAGAGAATCAGTATCCCCCACACACGCATTCTGCTCAAACATTGTTCCGTAATATTTTACTGTCTTTTTTTTTTTACGACTCTCATAAAAAGATGTCACACTGTGATTGCTGGGAGACTTTCTGTCGGCGCTCATTTTTCATTCATATTATGGTTTTTATTGCACTGCACCAGCGACTAATCCGAATGCCATCGCCGTCTGCGATGACGCATCGCTGAGAAGATTGATCCACTTTCATTTTTTTAACGGGAAAGTTTCACAACACTCTAACCGACGCTTGAAAGCATCTGAGGTGCCGCTTGCTTTACATCGCTGAGTTATTCAAGAGCTGATCTCGGCGAAACAAGAGCTTTTTACTCGAAGCCTTTCAGGAGCCTTTAGCCGCCCTGAATGGCACAAAAGGGATTAGTACGTCCTCTGCCAACTCTCTGAAGGAAAGCCAAAGAAAAATAACACATCAGTGTTAAAATTAAGACTGTGTTGACGACAGCATGAACGTTTGAGTCACCGGCGCTCTCTGATCTGCTATAGAATATCCACAGCGCGGAGGAGGGATGAAGCATTTAATTGCACCTCCTGTGCCGCCGCCTCAGATATTTACAGAATGTACACAGACATTATTGTGCATTCAGTGTTGGAGCCGTCGCAGCTTTATGCGCGACCGTGACCTACAATTACCATTAGGAAGCTGTACGGGTGTGTGGGTGTGTTCTTGTGTGCCGCTCTGTACAGCATCGCTGACCATTTGTGACAATCTTACATGTATTTCAAGTTGAAATTTTCAACTATTTTTACAGCGCATATTGAAGGACTCAACATCAAATACATATGAGTTAAAGTGTTGTACCACAAACCAAATTCGTTTGTACCACACATGAGTAATGGAATCAAATATCGGACGGTTTTTAACCCTGGAGTCGGATCCAAAGTAGTGCAGTCAGATGCCAGATTACTGGTCAATGTACCGAGGTTCACCATGAAGCCTGGTTGTTAAATGAAGCAGCAAATGTGAAGATCTTCGAGCCACAGCATGATGAGCCTGCGGATGCTTCCAGGTACGCTGCTCCCACCAAGGTCTGGATGTAACAGACCTGATGTGAAAATCAACTGTCTGGTTAGTAGTGGACATTATAGCTCAGTTCAGTGTAGGAGAAGGTTTACATCATGTTATGTTTCAAGAGCTGTGGTCATTATGTGCATAATTCACACAGAATGAAACTGATACTTTTCCCACTACTATTGTTGGAGCCTTTTTCAAACTCAGCCAAGCTAAAACTGTTGCAAGTTCAGATGGCAGTGCTCATCTCACCCTTTCCTTGGGCAATACGCTGAACTCTGAGGATCTCCCAGTGGTGTGTGATCTTCTTGCATGGCGGCCCTCACTGTTGGTGTGTGAGTGATGGGTGAAGCACGTTGAGTCTGTTGAAGTAGTGAAAAGCAACAGCATGTATAAAGTCCATTTACATGCCAGAAGCATCGTGTGTGTCCCATTTGTATGTGGCAGAGTAATGTGCACTCACACTTCGTCCTGGCAGTCCAGCGATCCATGCTGGATCATATTTTCAGTTTTCAGTGGATTCTGACAGCTCGTCTCCACCCACCTCATCTTAGAAGCAATTTTTTCTTCACTACCTTTGTTCATGGTTGACCCTAGATACGTGAACTCCCCCAGCTTCACTGCCTCGTCTCCTCCGTCTTTACGTTTCATTCACACACACACACACACACACATGCACACCCACGCACACACATTCTGCCTTGTCTCCCCTGACCTTCATTCCTCTTCTGCCCAGTGCAGACCCCCATCTCTCCGGATTCGTTTCCATTGTAACGTTTCACCACAGCTTGTAAGATGATGTTTTTTTTCTAAAAATTCTCATTAGAATTTTGTGAATCCAGTCACGGCCCACGTGAGCTGCAGAACATTTACGGCCTGTTCACCAGCTCATGCGAACTCCTTTCTCAGATCTACCTGCAGCTCTTCTCAGACAGCCTGTTTATTTTGAAGCTGTTGGGCCTTATTCCCCCCTTACCATCTGTGTACGTGCCGTTCAGGCACAGAGGTAAGTCAATATGTTCCTCCGCTGTGACGGCATCCTCGGCGTTAACAGATGTCAGAAAGAGCCCGTGTGAATAGGCGAGCTGGCACAGCTCACGATTGAGTTACACATCACACCTCTGTCATGTCTCTCTTGCAGGAGGCCACAGGCTGTCCACATCACGTACTCGGCGGCCTTAGCTTGACTGTGTGAATCGCTAACAACTTGTGATGAGTGAGAGAAACTCCTCCTGGCGCTGTTGCTGAATCCCAGGTGAAAAATGGCCTGTGCGCGACTGTACATCAGATGCAGGCAGAGAGCTGCATCAACCCTCAAACAGCATCAGACGACCACTCTGCGTCTCCGCCATTCACTAAAGGAGCAGCATTATGTCACAACAGCTCCCAAACAAACACTGCGATGTTGCTGTTACACTGTTCTTCATGCAGTGTTGCCCAGCCGTGGCCCCTATATCTGCATAATTGAGTGTTTTCCTGCTCCCACACTCATAATTTAAATTAGTAGGTTCCCAGCTTTGGCAACAGCTTGTTTTAATTAAGTTTATTGAGGCAGTGCACATCTCCAACAGAACAGCAGGAGTTCCCCAGAATGCAAAACTGGATTATCTTCCTTCTCTCTGCATTTCAAGTGTTTTTTTTTCTTTTGTTTTTGTTTTTACTACTGTTGTTTTGAATGATGATGAGTACTCATCTGTCAATACTATTCAAGGACGTATCTTTTTCAGTGTGTGGTATTGCTGTCATCAGTTTTTAAAATAATGTGACATGAAATGACTGGAAACTTCATGTCTTTAGGAGACAAACGAGGGATGTGCAGCGATAGCAGCACAACAGTGTTATCTGTGTGACAAAACAAGAGCAGTCCCATTACTGGGTTGATAAATGCATCATCATTTATTTTCCATTGAGTGTTAGTATAAAGTATTGCATCACAATATCAGTATCTGCGTTTGACAATATTTTGTTTAAAAAAATATTGGCATAACGGCACGTATCCAGTATTGTGCACATAAACAAAGAATTATATTATCAATTTAAAACATGTTGGTGTTTTAATTGAAATATGCATAAATGGGGGAATCTGCTAATTATTTCTATTTTTGGGAGACATGATTTCAAGAGTGACGTGAAAGAAGACAGAAATCTCTGCAGTCCACAGACTCTGTGCCGTCGCTGTTGTTAGCAACACTGAGCGCTGTGCACATCAGCTCTCAGGGCAATTAATTCCCAGACTACTCCCATTTACCGTAACATTAGGTAACAGGCTATCATGCTCGCATAAATCTCTGCTGTTTGTTGACATAATCTGGCTTTATCTCGTCTGTCCATTCCCCTATTCTCCTCCTCATCCGTCCATCTCTCCATCCTGTCTGGCTGTTTGTCTGTCAATCGGCTCCTTATCTGGTGTCTTCTGATCTGCCGGCCGACCCTCCCCTCTGCTCTCGCCCGTGGTGTAACTCTGCTGTGGCCGGTCACCCGACCAACGGCCACCCAACTGTCAGGGTGATAATGTAATGGAGATAACGGCCTTGTGGGGTAATTGGGAAGACAGACAGACAGACACATACACACACATACACACACAAACACAGATGAAGCCAGGGAGCACACAGTGAGACACCTCTTAGTTGCCATGGGAACATGACCCGAAGCCCCTGTACACACTCGCTTGCACATCTCGGTGAATAGACCAAACACCCCCCGTCGTGTACTTTGACCAGATGTAGAGCTCAGAAGGGAAGCGCACTTCAAACACTGAGAGATGATGTAACGAGGCAGCAGGGTCCGCTGCAGAAAGAGGGATCGTGTTCTCTGAGGTAACAGGAAAGCCTGCAGGTCAGTTGCAGCACTGAGATTTCTTATATCGATGCAGAGGCTTCATAAAAACATCGAGGAGTCAGGATCCAGTGTCCTGCTCAGCATCACTACAAATCTATTGTCAATTACACAGGTAATCCATGCTCCTCATTTTCTTGAATTAGATAAAACCAAGGTTTGCTTTGCAACTCTGCAGACTTCGTCCAAACATTTTCTGAGATTCAAGTATAGCCTCCTGAAATCTCATGAGTAAATCTGTATGCTCCACAAGTTAAAAAAAAAAAAAATCTCTTTATCAACATTTATTAACACTCAGAAGACACATTTGATTAAAAATCATGATGCAGTTGAATTTCAGTTCAGTTAGAATTAGGGAGTAATTTTTCCACTTTAGTTATTAGGATAAAAAAATGTTTTGTCCAGTGATCTTTGTCTTGCTCTGTAATTTCCTGGTATGAAACTAAAATGTATAACTTGGTCCACCTGGTGGTTTCACGGAGATGTTACAGCTGGAGGAAGAGAGTGATTCAGTTTGCTTTGTTGATGAATCCATAAAAAAAATGTTGTCTGTAAAGTGAGGTAGAGCTGACTCGTCTCATTATAGTCTGCATTTAATAACTTGATTTAGATTATTGGTTTTTTCTTCCACTTCTGCTTTGGATTGCACTGTGAACTTGGCCTGTGACCTTCAGAAAACTATCATTAAAAAAAACAAAAAACAATCATACACGTTTTCTATAAATGTTTTTTATTTTGTTTTGAAAAATTGAGATTAAATTTCTGTAAACTTTTTTACCATCAAAATGATAAGAAAATGCTAAATAAAAAAAATCTGATTGACCATATTTTTACACTACTAGTGATTCATATACACAATGACTCAGTCAATTAGTTCAAATGTAAAAGAAATAAAAAAAATTGAATTTAGCTTAGATTGGTGAAGCTATGATGATAGACATGAATTTAGCCATAATTACTCATGCCTCTGACAACGTTATCTGTAGTAATTGAATTAGTTCATAACTAACAAAAAGTTGTTGTCAGTATAATACATGATTTCAGCAGGAATCAGAGAAATAGAAAAATATCAGAAAATGAATAAGAAAAAAAAATGTACTCAGAAAACACTGAAGACGGAGACGTGGACATGTTTTTAATGAGCATATTCGGACTGGTGTATGTTCATAACATGATGTGCTCATGTCAGTTTGTTAGCAAGATCAGATTCCACACATTTAAAACGATAAAGACGTTAATTTCTAGAATGTAAATCCTGTTGGCTTTATGATTAAGAGGAGGGCGACAGGGAGACGAGGAATAGTTGATGTTGCCGTAAGTTTTGAGAAAGTGGATGAAAGTCGGTGTAATGCCCTCTACAATGGTGTAAACATGACTCTGTTTGTGTGTCTGTCAGATCTGTACCGGGATGCATCGGAATGCTCTCCAGCAATCAAGGTGACCTGACACTGGTTCACCCAGGGGACTTGAGCCACAGCGCTGCTAAAAGCTCCGACTTGCCCCTGCAGGGCACTGCGTTAGTGAGCCCATTAGCAGAGAGCGACTCTGACTCGAAAAGGCTCTCACATGTCCTGCCCGAAGAGGCGCGCATCGAGCCGGTAAAAAGGCCTCGCTGCCGGGTCTGTCCTCTGACTCTGAGTTATACCTGCAGAGAGTCGAGCGGGTGAGGGCAGGGTTGCAAACTCAAGATAAAATGTTTCCTGTCTGGTTTATTGACAGTGAAAAGAAACAGATTTACATATTTTTGCAAGGTGGATGTCTATAACTGCATTCACATTTGTGTTTTAGCTACCATATCTTGCTGCATTGAATGTACAAAAAGCATTTTGTTTTATTTTCATAAAATCAAAATAGAATTCCAGCTGGCTACATGGTCTGGACACTCAACACTTTCTGTAAACGAAGGGATCTTTAATTCAGGCGAATAAAGACAAAGATCAGCCTGAAACAGTATGAACAGTTATCAGTGTAGCTCAGCAGAGGGCAGCATCCAGCCATAAACCACCATCTCTGCTGGACTGACTGCTGGAGCTTCAAAGTCAAGCGCTTCTGTCTCTGAAAGACATTACAGACGTGTGGATTTGTTATGGCCTGCATTCAGTATGAGGTGTTTTATTTAGTTTCCCTGCATAGAGTATGCATTCAGAGAGCACCTGTATGCAGACAACAGTGCTACAGACACACAGTATACACACACACTATGCCTGCTTCCACCACGAAAAGCAGGGTTGTTCTGGAAGCAATCCACGCCAAGTGGATTGAAAATTAATCCAAATCAGGACGGGCTTCCTGAGGGTTTCGCAATGTTGTGCTTTCAGTGTTGCTCTTGACGCCATTGTGCTCTGATTTCTCATCAAAGCTAAAAGAACAGCCAGTGTTTTATAAAGAGTAATGGCTATTGCCTTCCCGGTTATCACTTCTCAACAGTCCAATTTTCTTGTTCACTTGAGCCAACAGCTCAGAAAGAGAATAATGAACCTTCGCGCTGTGCGAGATGACTCACCTAACTGGAGACGCTGTTCCCCTGGTCTCTGGAAAGCCTCAGTACCTAATCACAGTTAATTGTTACACGACCCCTATATTTAATCACACTCCGCAACATGGAGTAAAAAGTTTATTTCATGACGGCGAGGGAGATTAAAATATGCAGAGCTATTCCTGTAGCAGCCTGTGATCGGACCCCATTGCTGGTGGAGTATCGAAACATTGTGGGTCGTGGTTCATCACCGAACAGAGCACTGGCGATGTATCTCCCAGATGTGGTGCTTTTCAAGGAGCAGTTGTAGGAGCCGCGTGGATTCTCCATGTCCAGGTAGCTGTGGATTGTCAGCCAGCCCTCAGAATCCACCTGTTTGGTTGTGTATTGTTTCACAGATCCGTCTGAGAGATTGCGAGAGCCATGAAACCAGTGCACGTCTCCGTCCGGGTGCACGTGGTTGAAGCGGCAGGAGGGCCCGTCACTATTTAGAAAAGGCTCAACCGTCCCGGCGCACTCTGTGGGAAAGACGTGACAAGATTATTTACTACAATGTTCTCATTTAAACATGTGAAATTATAAAACACTTTACTTGAAGCACCCAGTAAAGCACATGATAAGTAGTTATAAACACTCATAAATGATCACAATGCTTTATAACCCACTATACAGCATAGGGTTAGGGTTAGGGTTAGGTCCTGATGTTATAAAGCACTGTGATCATTTATGAGTGTTTATAACTATAGTTATACAGTGCTATAATGTACTTATGTGTTATACAGGGGTGGTTCAAGTAAAGTGTTACCACAATGTCTTATATCACACCACAAGTGGAAAAGCGAAAACTAACTCAAGCAAACGGTCTATTATTATCCTATATAACGATCACTGTGTGATCAGGTGTTAAGTGAACATTTCAGCCCTGCAGTGTTGGTGAATCATTTTAAAAGTCTGAATAAAGGTACATCAACTAATCATACTGATATATCACTCCATGGCGTAAAACTGACCAAAAAAACGCATGTATTCCAACATTTGTAGATGAACATTTTTTTAAATGGGTGTTAGTATGACTCACGGATTAGATGAAGTTCAACGATCCAACATCAATATTTCATTCATTTAAAAAACAATAAAATACCAAAATGTGACTCATTAAACTGAGTTTGAACCAGAAACTGTCTCTTGCAGTAGTTTCCACTGTCCCGTGCTCATGTTCCAGCAACATTTTTCAGATAAATGCATCAAGTAGTTGTTTATATGCGATATGCGACGCAAAGTGGCCAAACACTATGGTGTTACGACTATTATCAGAAGAACTACTGGAATAACACATATCTGAACAATCAGCACAACTATCTTTTCCTACATTCATGTCTGCCAGATGTGCAGTATTGTAATTTGTGTTTTTATTTTTTTAAAGGGACTACAGTGGAAACAAACCCCGGGCTTTCCTGTGCTGTCCTTGGCAATACGCTTGGTTTAGTCTTATATCTGTTCTGATTTAATGTTGTGTTAATGTATTATTGCCACATCAATCAAATCAAATGGCTGCTGATGTGTGTTTCTGATATGGATGACAATGCAGATTGATCTGCATGCTGCTCTGCCAACCCATTGACCCAATCAACTACAAAAGTGAAAGTATGTTTTTCTCCACGATGCAAGCCTACTAACACAGAAGAAAGAAATGCATTCGGCTGAATTTGCTTGAGCTCAAGGACGATTGAAATAATACAGCTCGTTACGTTGAGAGAAGGTGAACTCTGACCTTGTAAGTCGACTCGTGTGGATTCACGTGACACTCCCTGGTTGGAGTGCAGTTTGCACTTGAAATGCTTCGACCGTCCGCTGACCACTGGCAGCATCCGTTTAAAAGTCAGGGACAGCTGTCCGTTTCCGTACTCACAAAGGAAGTCACTGGTAAAGTTGGAGTAACTGATCCTCCCTTCTTTATCCACGGAACATAAAGACATTTTGTCCTGAGACCACTCCATGTGTTTGATCGATAGTCCACCAAGACGTGAAGATGCGTTGCAGTTTATAGTGACTTGCTCGTCGCACTCTGCAGTAATCCATGGACTCAGGATCAGCTTCACCGACTCTGGGGATGGGTTATGAAGAGGATGGAAAATAAGACACAAATAAGTTCCTATATGGTCCAAACATGAGGAGCAATCAACAGAATATATATATAAAAAAAGAATCCAGTTACATTTGAAGGGATTTAGATTGACATACCTTGTGTTGTGGCAGTGAATACATGTAGAAACCAGAGCATTTGAAAAGCTGCGGCCCTCATCATCAGCCTCTTTACACACCACTATAACGCAGAGAGCCGTCGGAACAATTTAATCCTCACTCCTGAGCGGAAAGATTTGATTTTCAGTTGTGTTGTTGAGTGGAACTCACCTCTGCAGGATTGCTCTTTCCCAGCTGTCTTCAGTGTGTCCGTGTGGTGCGGCGGTATGTCTGCATTGTGACTTGGATTTCTGTGAACACAAAAGTTAATGATTACAGAAATCTAAAGTTGAATTGCCAGGAAGGCCGTGCATTTATCACTCGGCTTGTGATGACATCCAAATAACAAGGGAGTGAGAGAGAGAGAGAAAAGGGAGGGTGACTCAAGAAGTACTGAAAACTGTGACAAGAACAGTCTTGTGTGGCTGCGATGTTACTGTGTTACTGCTTGTTCATTTTTCCTGCATCCAGCTTTGATCTAATTTTTTTCTATGAGGTCATTACAACTATTAAACAGAGCTAGAACTTTCCCACAGGGGGAAACTGGTCTGCTCTGACTCGTCCCTCTCTCTCTCTCTCTCTCGCTCTCTCTTTCTCTCCACTGAAGGCTTCACTTTGTAGAGACATGAGTCATTTTGTCGGATGCAGTTTGACTGCCATGGAAGAGTGATAAGAAGGCCGAAGAAACACACGCTCATCAAATCTTTCTCTCACTTGACACCAAAAGTGACAGATGAATGAGAAGAGGCCGGCGAGCAACAAAACACTGACATCCGCACAAAATCCTTCATCACCATTTATTCTATTTAAACTTTTGCTTTGTGTAAGTATATCTATCTCTTTTGTTGGCTTGTAATTCACTGTGGTGCTTAACAGAACATAACACAATGTCTACAATAGTCATTTACAGCATAGCGTATGGTAAAATATACTGCCAGAGACTGCTGCAGACTGTATTTCAGTGAGACTTAGCAAAGTATAATATATCAAAACAGTATGTTAGCCATTGTCCTCCACAACTCTCCCACTACACACACGTTGTCCCACACACCAAGCAGTGATCTTTGATGCATTGTCAGACTTGTTCTAATATTATTGGCATTGATATTTTCATTTTAAGATACCTGTCAAGTCTTTTTAAAATCCTGCAATGGTCACACTTTTTGTTTTGAATTCACGTTCAATTTATAGTTGTAATTTGTCTTCATAACAAATATAGACAATGGTTTTAAACTTGATTCTTTTCTTTTGAGAAAGTAAAAGTCAAAAATATGACCCTGCTGAAAGTCACTCCTCTGACCCTTAGACTTATCCTGCTGCTGCTGCTTCCTCATGAAGACACAGTCTAAAGCTGAGAAACTGATTTGGGTTTCTTGGAGACTGAATATATCATGACACAGAGCTTTGTGAAGGATGGAGCATTGTTTATTCTGTTGGTAACCAAAAAGACAGCATTTGAACACCTTGTAAAATCTGACTTTAGACAATCATCTGTGTCCAGAATCTGGACACACATGTAGTAGAGGATATTGTAGTATATCATGATATATAGCCGTCACTCTGTTTCAGTGTTTATGCTCTCATAGGGAGAATTTCACTGATTGCAGTCTGGTTGGTTTAAAGGTGCTGTAGGCAGGATTCGGCATCTCCGCCATCTTGCTTAGGGTTACCTAAGCAAGATGGCAATTTGACCCATCTAAGATGGCGATTTGAAACCCAGCACAGCCAATCCTGTCCTGTTTTCTCTGACATCACGCCCTTATGCAAGTTAAGCCCCTCCCACAAGAACGTGCGACGAACGCCCCTCGACCAATCATGGTTAGAGCCTCATGGGCTCTTCTGATTGGTCAAAGATACCTGGAGCTGTCAAGATTCCTTTTCAGCTCAGAACAGAGACAGATGGAAACGCTGCGCCCTCGCGGTAGTGCAATTATGCTACACTCCTAAAGGATTATCAATGGATACTCCAACATTTAATCCAAAGAAAACACAGAAAAATTAGCATTGACTAGCAAAATCCTGCCTACAGCACCTTTAATTGGTGGAGTTTGCATGTTCTTCCAGTATGTCTTCTCCTGCTATTCCAGATTCATCCTTTCCAGTTCAAAACACGAGAATGAGTTTGACTCTAAATTGACTGTCAGTGTGTATGAGAGCATGTGTCACTGTCTGTCACTGTGTTTTCGCTGTGATGGACTGGATGTTGGCTTCCAGCACCCCTGTGACCCTGAGATGGATAAAGCAACACAGAAAATAGATGGATGGATAACTTAATAAAGCATTTGGGATTCATGATATGCTGTTTGAGTACCTGGTCGGCTGGGAGAAGGAGACTCCAGCCCATGCAGTAGTCGGGTATATTGCTAAATATTATAGAGCCTCAAAACTGGGGGAATCTGGAAATGAGTCCTGGCAGCAACACATTTGTAAGCACAGGCCAACGATTTTACTTTCCTCTTGTAAAGAAAAATGTGCCATATGCTATCATCGGTAACAACAGTCTGGAAGAGCCACAGAATCCATCCTGCAAATAAGCATTCCTCCTGACTTATTCCGCCACGCCTGCATCATTGTCCAGAAACTATTAAAAACACATAAAACTGTCACAACATTTCAATAAGGGCTAAATTGTTCCATTGCAGTAATCACATTCGGTGCAGTTCGTTCGGAAACTGTCCACTGTTGCATTTTTTACTTTCAGCTGAGCACATTTATTCTGGATGCACCAGTTCCCTATAGCCGCTCAGGATTCTCCGTTTATACCGCTTTACCAATTTAATGAGAGAAATAAACTACGCTGGCCATGTTTACCTTCGTGTTCGACGCGTGCAGGAGTGCCTCAGCGTGACTCTCAGGTTCAGTGTGCTGCGTTAATGCGTTAGAAATTAAAGCCGCACCTTGGGGAATGCGTGCGTCCTCAACTAAAAGCATTCACTTATTAATTTTAATTTGTTTATTTTCTCCAGCTATCTTCCTTTGGCTGGATGTCAGAATATTTAATGAGAATTTACATCTACATTTCAACAGTAATCAACAAACTCCCAGTCATAATAAGCATTGATTTTTAAAGGGTGCTTATTCAGATTTGCGCAGTGGAAGTGTTAATTGGAGTGCTGCTTGTCCAGTGTGACAGAGATAAAGTGACTGGTAGTCATTTGCTTAATGGAGCACTGGGAGACGAGGAGCGGCGGGGAGCGGAGCTGGGCTGAGCTCGCCAGAGAGCTCTCACACAGTTACAATACACGAAATGCGAACAATGTTCAACTCCAGAGAGCGACTATTACTTTTCTGTCAAGCCCATTGTGTCTCAGCTCTCTGTGCATCACTGTCCTTCAGTTCCTATTAATCTGCTCAAAGCAAAACAAGTGAAACTGGTTGGAGGTGATTTCTCTAAGAGGTACAAGAACAGGATCACGTACACGGAAGAAAAATGTTAAAATTCTTGCCTTCGAGTTAATGAAACTGCTGGCAGTTTAACTAAATTGTGCTTGAAGAAAAATAGATTAAACTATACAGAAAGACAGAAAAATGCCAGAGCTCGAGTACTGAGGGATGTTTCTCAAATTTTGCAAAGATTTTGGCACTGATCTACTAAAAGTTTCCATATATGGGAGCAGGTACAATCATTATAATACTGTATTTATGCAAATAAGTGTGTGTGTGTGCCTGATTGAGGAAAATACTAGGTGTAGCTTAAATACATGCAACCTGCTATGCAGTTCAGTTCATGAATCTGAACACGATCTACTGTTTGTTTTCAAGACATTTGGAATAGAGACGCAGATCAGTTCAGTCTTCAGCTGAGAAGCTGCTCTTATTGTGCTGAGAGGAATTTCCTGACTCCACTGATATCCAAACTTTATTTTGAGGTACCTTCTGTGTTATATCCATGTTTCTGTCTTGCAGTCTTTTTGGAATCCAGTTTGCTGCACGTATTTCTCCCACAATTGTACATTTTTTTCACCAGATAGTGATTTTGCCTGTCTCATTTTTTATTCAATCAGTATAGATTTGCTGTAAGTCTTTCTTAGTGTGCATGTGGGAGTTCCATTCAATCCCTCCATGATGAACTGAAACAGCATTGCACTTGCCCTGCATGCAAACGGATAAAATGTGGCTGGATTTATTCACAGTCCTAGTAAAATACAGTGTTGAATCAGTGAACTATTTTTGTGTACTATCAGTGTACTTTTTTCATTCTAGGAAATTACAACTCCTGGAATAAGAGTGACTATCTTACTGGTTCACCTCTCCCTCTTGAACTCAGAAGCATCAATAAGCAGAGATGGTGATGATTTGTACACAAGTTCAACTGATATTAATTGCTTGTGTTTTGCAAGTGAGAGTACTGTTTAAAGAAAACACACTTGTTACAAGTTTGTTTGAATGATTAGATCTCTGATTCCTTAAGATCCAGGATTAGAAGTACTACTTTGTTAAACCAACCATTGTTTATTCATTTACAAGGTTCTTTAATTGCGATACTTGATACCAGGTTTGAACCACCAGTGGATCTCCTCCACGGTCTGAGCCTCTCTCTCTCTGTAGGGAGGAGAAAAGCGCCTGTGTGTTTCAGAGCAGCTCCGACTTCCTGGATATTCACACTCTATTAAGTACTTCAGCAACACTGCAGCCTATTTACTGCCATCCGTGGGGTTTGTGTATGTGTTTTGAATTCTTTTGTTTGTTACTCTCATTCTTTCACCCTCAGCAAGATCCTTTGACATAGAGATAAGGAGGCTGGTGTATTTTATGAACACCGATTACAGGGCAAGCAAAGGTCTTATCTTTACTTAACAGCAAGGCTCTTGTACAGAAGCTTCACCAGAAGGCCCTGAAATGTTATAGCAGCACTTAATGGACTGAAAAGACATCTAGATTTAAATAATTTTTTAAAATTTCCAGAATTCAAATTCAACTGACAGTCAATGTGAATGAGGCTGTTTGCAAGGTGTGCCCTTTGAAAGTGTGATAACATTGAGTGAACAAGGGTCAACACTGAACTTGTTCCTTTTAAGAACACACTTCTGCAGTGAAAAATGATCATACAGCTCAAAGAATGACGAACGAGGAGGCATCTAGTGGAATTTCACTCCTGTAAATGTTTGATTTCACTGAAACTGTTCTGAAGGAAGCAGTCATACTGTTGGAAAACACTGGATAGTGTTATTAGCACAGTAATAATAATATTAGCACAATAAAATATTACTCATAAATGGGATTAATAAAAATCATAACTAAGCATATCCTAATTCATTAAATTGCATAAATAAGTTGCAATTACCCATATAAAAGAGATCAACAGCAAATCTCTATGAAAGCCAATAAGACTGTAACAGGACTCGGATTGCACAAATGAAGAAATGCAATAAAAGAGATGTCCAATGATTTCAGCACGTATGTTTTAATCAGATATATCCCCAAGCAAGACTAAAATCAAACTAAACGGCTCCATAAAGCTGCAGCCTGCGGCCCGGGGGGGCTCTGCAGCCCTGGAGCAGGTTCATGTTTTCCCCTGTCTGTAATCCGGCTTTGGCAACGTGTGCACGAACCCACACACGAGTGGTGCACAAATATAAGTACTTTGCTTTAAATCAGAGTCTCATCTTCTAAGAGAAAAACCTGTCAAACTCTCAACTCTCCCAGAAATACATGCCAACGGCTTCACAGCTGAGTCCCATCGCCAGCTGAGTTTTATCCCATATTTAATTGCTATGTGGGCCAGATTTCCCATAATTCAGAGTTTTATCTGCATCTTTCGCTCGAAGAGGAACTGATTCCCCACTGAAGTTGTTGACTTGTGACTCCTGCATCAAAAACAGTTTGACAGTGACCTCTTTCAGTTAAGTTCAGTCAGTGTTTCTTTGATTCGAAAGATTAGAAAATGTTCCCATCACCAAAAAAATGCTAAACTAATTCGCTGTTATTTGCAGACAACATGAATTATGCAGCTCATGCATGTATGACTTTAGTGTTACTGACTGGTGATCTTCCACTTTATCAGAGCCTTGAAGATGCTGGGACAAGCCTCACTAATAATTCCCTTGTATCTAATTCCTGTTAGCTGCTAAACCCTCCAAAGCTGCACTGAAGCTCAGCCTCCATCATGTTTAAAGTATATAAGCTGCACTGGCACTTATGTTGTCTCATAAGTTTCATATTTTATGTCCAACTTGCTGCAGTATGAACATCTGAGCAGAAGCTTTGCTTTCTGAGTTTAATGTCTAGCTTACACGTTTAGTTTCAAGATGATTTAAAAGGCTCGAGGTTATTAAAATGTAAGTTCAAAATGTTCAGATGTGACCAGTTTTTTTTGCACAGCTTATACATATTAGTTTTTTTTTTTTCTTTTTTGAGTTGATCATATGTCCTGGAAGATGTCCCTCTAAATAACCTTTGTGTTGAGGAAACCAAAGCTACAGCTCAGTTGTCTGTCCCTTACATTTCCAGGCCTCTGAAGACGACAAATGTCCACATGTCGGACAGAGGGGACAAACGGTTTCATAGAAGGTTAAAAGAAATAATCTATGTGAAAACGAATGACAATCTGTCTCCATTTACAAAATGGTCCTTTCTTCTCTGCGAAAGAAATTCAATATTCCAGCTTCAAAGGATCACGGTTAATCACAGGTGACCTCCCAGGCGACCTTGTGTGACTCTAACGACCACATTGAAAGCCGTTAAAGAAAACAATAGAGTTTGAAGCATCTCACCTGGGGGCTTAGAAACCTCAGGTCATTAGTACTGGAAACCTCCAGTGACACCCAAAGAGTTTCACTGGCTGAGCTCCCCACCGTTCAGGCCAACGTTTTGAGTGAAAATGCATCGTTTTGGATTTTTGCTTCAGTAAAGTTTCTGGCTTACTTTAAACTTCCATTCACAGAGAAACGGGAGAAATGCTGAAAAGGATGTGATTTTCCATTGGGGCCACAGGTTGGTGCTGTGTGCGTGTGAAGAGAAGCTATGCTTCAGAAAAGTTGAGTTTGTTCTGTTTACTTGGAGACAGAATTGGAGAATATTCTTAAATTTCCACTTTGGAAGCTGTTTTCAAAAAGTACAGTTTTCAGTCCCTCAGAGCATCGTTATTGTGTAAACAGACCCTCAAAAAGCAATGAAAGAATTTCAATTTAACTTGACAACCTTATCTAGTCTAATGGTGAATAACATGAACCGATGAAGGAACTTCACTGAGGGATGAAGCATGTTTAAAGACGACCAAGTCAAGCTGACCTTATTCAGTTTGCATTGAGATAAAGTCGGTGCTGCTCGTTCTGGAGTCTTGGCTTGTTTTCACTTAGAATTCCCTTCCTGCTGAGTCCCCCTCAGATTTAACCACACATGCTACCAAGGAGTACATTCTGCATCAAAAATATCAAATGCATGGTAAGAAGTTTCTGAGAAGCCCATGAAGGACAAACGCGCCACAGTTTTCTGGGTTTTCCTGGACAGAGAGTGACTCATCAGAACAGACACAGACGAGGGCGTTTCTAATCCCTGCATGTTGTGAGAGACATGACTTTGCCTCAAGCGAAGTTGGTCTGTATATTTGAACAGACATGTATTGTGAGTGGAAAACCGCTTCTTTTTCCCCCCCTTTTTTCTTTTTTTTGATGTCCCTGAAATACCCCAAGAGGCATTTTGAATGATAATGGGACTATCTACATTTTAAAGCACAAATAAGCACTTCCCAGATGTCATCCATTTAGTATTTTAGGGACATGATAAAGAGTTGGTCGTTATCATGTTTTTACTGTTACTTTTGTTACGAGGGCTGCAAAGAAGGCCGGGATAACGAAGCACTTGTTTTATGACATTCAAAAAATTCTCCGGTGAGGAGTGCTGGCACGCCGTCTCTGAAAAGATGTCTGCTGTTTACTAATGAGCGGCGCCTGCTGTTGGCTTGTTAAGGCTCACAGCTGGAGAACTACACTGTTTTCTAATACAAGATACATAAAAGATTTATGGAACCTTTATGAAGCAATAAAATCTTTCCAGAAGCCAGACAGCTATCGGAGGAGTTCTAATCATTTGACAGGAAACCGTCCGGCACAGCATTCCCAGGAATTTTGTCCGGGCCAGTGGGGCAGATCACTGGAACAATACGTTTGTGCAAACAGTCTTAGTTTATCTGCAAATCTTTGTTGGTTCAGCATAAGTTAGACACTCGACTGTTTTCGGTCTTCCTACTACCACACCTTTAACAGACCTGAACTTTGACTCTTCCTTCCTTTCCTTATTGCCAAGGCAGCTGCTCCTTCTTCACACACAAACCATGTAAAGCAGGTTTATTGAGTACATGGAGAAGAAAAGCTTGTTGTCCAACTTTATTATCAGTGTTACGTATTATTGTTCCTTTTTATTTTACGTGGCCTCTTGCGAGCGCCTGCCTTGCTGTCCGCTTTTTGCTGTTATTAAACTGCAAATTTCCTCTCGGTGTGACTAATGGAATATGGCATCGGTTATTTGAATTTAGTTATTAAGAAATATTGGATATACTTTTCTGTTTGCTGCAAACAAAACCTTACTTGTGTGATAAGGAAATAACTCAGGGACACAAATTTATTTCACTTGAGTCGTAATGAAGAGGAAACACTTTACATTTTAACATCGAATGTCTCCTTGAACGAAGCAACTGATAGCAGAAAAAATGAGCAGCAACTTAAACATCCAAGAAAAGACTCAAATGTGTATAATATTGGTACGCTAAGATCTATATTTGGTATTGACCACGTGCTTCTTCTATACTCAGTTCTAGAGAAAACTTCTTGAGCTGATGTTGGTGATAAAAGCTTTATCTTCACACTGAACTGCATCTGATGTTTGAACTTTTGAACTCTTTTTGACTGGTTTATTTGCCTATAATCTGCCTGTTATAAAATGACTCGTTGCTCTCTTTACCCTGTAAATCCTTGACCTGATTTGATCTCTTTATTCATTTTTTTGCCATTTCTCAGCAATGCTTAAAGTGCTCATTTGACAGTCATAAGACAGCAGGACGCTGGTCTCCAACAAGCCTCAATACTGCAGAAGAAGACAAACAAAGCTCTAAATTTGTGTGTGAAGCAAATGGCGAAAGCAGTTTGTGCAACAATGACTCTCTCTTGGATTTTTTTTTTTTTTTTTTTTTTTTTTTTGCAGGAAGTGAACAACTCATCACTTAAAATATAATTGAGACAATTTTGCCCACCTGTCACAGGACCGCTTCATGGGATCTCTGCAGGGCAATTATGGAGGGATTCAGCTCTAATGTGCTTTGTAGGGGGAAATCAGAGAAGTGGGAAAAAAAAGAAACTTTCCTTCAACACCTGGCAGCTTTTCTGAACAATCAACAAACTTCAATCACCTGTCTTAATTACCCATAATTCCCTAACAGAAATGGTTGAAATGGTCATCCATCCAACCTTCTTTTACACTAATCCATCCAACATTGAGTCAGGAAGAAAGTAGTTTGGTAACCTTGTTCTTTCTTGTGACTTTTTCTTGATATTTCGATAACAGCTGAACTTCTCATACTCAAGTAATAACAAATAAGACGGGAAAGACACTTAAACATATGATGAAGTAACTTCAACAAACTTTAATCTCCCTTCATGATATAATGTCGTCTGCCAGACAGACACTTGCACACAAACAGATAAAGATTTTGTCGACCCTGACCCATAATTCACAGTTTAATGTCGCCTGTAATTGCGGCACGCCTGCTGGCGTCTGAGGCTGCGGTTCCTGCTAACAGCCCTGCTAAGACCGCACCAACACACGACTTGACTCCCCTGCTGGTTCCGCCTCTCGGTCTGTGTCTTCAGTTTGAGCCCTTAAACTCCGAGGATGTCTCCATCACGATCGTGAATCACATTTATGAGCTGCTTTGGAAGCTTTGCTGAACTCCCAAACACACCAGTTTACCTAATCCCCTCTCAGACGGCACATTTTACAAAGCACAATGGATCTTGTTGCAACTTGCAACGAAAACACTCCAGCAAGAGCCTGAAAAGACTCATGACAACAAAAAAAAACCTTTTAAAATTTAAACGGGTTACTTAGCTGACCTTGTAACAGTCTGATAATAGGTTTTTTTTTGTTTTTTTTTTTTCATATATTTTCCCTGTTCAAAAAAATTCACTGCTTCAAGGAATGTATTTCTGGGAGCTATGTAACTCATCAAGATAGACCATTGATGTTCATATCTATCAACCTCTTACTACAGCAAATTCAGATTTCTCACTTTAATCTCATCTAATTTAACCCATTAAGTTTTCATGATGATTCATTAACCATGCACCTGCTTCACTTCTTGACCATTACTATAGTGTAAACAAGCCCATTTTAGAAGTGTACACTAGTGAAAAACCTACAATAGACTGGAAGAAAGGGTTAATGGCAGATAGTTTATAAATCCTTAAAAATACATTTCTCCCCACATATCTAAAATCTCTTTCAAATAAAGAACAGATCTCCATTTCTTCTCAGATCTTAAATGCCGATAGTTGTCTCACTGTCTGCAGCCAGATGATTTAAAAGATAAACATTTTAGAAATTGCAGTTTGAAAAGTCTTTGTCCAAAATTCGCACAAAGCTTGTTGCAAAAATGACGCCCCAGATGAAGCTGCAGCAACTACATGAACATCGAAACATTAGGCAGCATTGTGCTTTGCCATCTGCGGTCTCATTATACTTCCCAGTTACCATAATCTACAGGCTGTTAAAAGACTTCAAATGGATGCATCTGAATAATCTTGATTGTGGTGCAGCTGCCGGCTTCAGCTGGCAGGAGCAGGACTTTGAAAGATTTTTAATATGAGGGAAAAAAAAACCCATTATGGGATGGATATTGTTTTGGATAAACACCTTACAGCTCAGATCAGAAGGCTTCAGTGCTGTTAAGGGTTTTACAGATCTGTGTGTCTGTCAAGACCTATTTTATTGGTTATATTTTGTCACTAACTTTCTAAAAGTGATTGAAAATAGGGACGTCTGTGTAGTGAATGTGGTAGAGCCAGATGACGTGGCAGTGCGGCAGTAAGCTACATCTGCTGAGAGAGTCACAATTAAAGGCCCAGGTGAGCTGTTTCTGTTCAATATCCCAAATCAAACAGGTCTGCAAAAGGCCCAACAAGCTTCCTTTATGTCCCTAAACCAGGAAATGCATTTTAAAAATTGTCATGGGTCCAGTGGTGGGGCAAGGGTCCTTGGGGGCTCCAAGGAAAAAAATTCATCAGGCCCCCACCCCATCCGTGCACACTGAAGTTTTTTTTTTTTGCACACAATTTTTGGGACATTTGATATGTATTAGAGCTGGGCAACGATTCAATTCCTTAATCGCGAGTAATTGTAGTTCATCATGATTAATCGCGATTAAAATGCCTCATTCGAAGTCTGTCAAGGCCATTCAAAATGTGTGTGTGTGTTACGGCTGCTGCCTTTGTGTGTCATGGGTTTGATCCTGTTTGTCTCCCCCAGGTGTCCAGTTGTGGTGTTTTTCTTTCCTTTCCCAGCCTTCAGCCAAGACCTCACCTTTCCAGCCAGCAATCATCCTGGACACCTGTCGCCAATCATCCCATCAGCTGATCAACCAATCAACCTCCAGTCCTGCCCCTATATATTGTTTTGCACCCTGTGTTTCTCCCCGTCTGTCTGTCTGTGAGAGAGAGATCACTGCAACTCTTGGAGAGCATTTTGACGCTTTGACTAAAGTTTGAGACATCTTGTTTTTGCCCTCCTCAGCCAAAGCTACTATTTGAGGACTTATCTTTGTTAAACCCTGCCTGTCCCCACCTAGTGTGTTTTGTAGTCAACCCCATTCTCTGTATTGTCTTCTTCCCTGGAGAAGGGCTCCAGGTAAGACACCCCGGGGTCTACATTTCTGCACGTAGGTGACTTTCTGTATATACACACTAGGTAAGTGTGGGCGGCTGCCACGATCTTCTGTAGCAGGTAGGTAAGGTTCAGGCATAGTTAGTGAGTTAGGGCTAGTCACTGGTTAAGGTAGTTAGGGTCACAGGGTTGAGGTGTAGGAGAAGATTAGGGCTTTTGTGTTTAGTGGCACCGCCCACAGGGCCCTTCTCCTAACGTCCGCCTGCCCTCCATTAGCTCTCCCCAGTTTTGCTGTTTGCGGGATTTTTTTGTTTAGGCTCATTACGTTTTGTTGTTTAAAGCCTGCTGGCTGCATTCTGGCATTTTTGTTGTATCTTGTGAGTTTGTAACGTTGCTTCTGTTTAATTATCTTTTGTTATATAAATTCCCTTTTCCTTTGGGGAAAAGGCCACCCAAACTCTTTTGTGCTGCACCTTGCTTCGTCCGCACACCACCTGAAGCATTTACATCAGCCAGTAGGCCTGCGCGTAAGCGTTGCGTTTCCCCCCCGCTCCTAGCTTGGCCATCTATAACATCTAAAGGGGGGGGACGTAACAGTGTGTTACATAAATAAGAAATAAGTAATCAAGAACGAGTTTCTGTTTATTCAATTAGACATGAATAATCAGCAGGCATCACAGGAAACCAACAGGTAATCTGACACAGTTCCGTGTTCATGTGTCATCAACCAAGTCACAACCAAGTCAGAAACAGATGAAAAATGGAATTTTCTTATGAGCGCACACTTCCTCAAACTTCATCATATCTCCGACTCTCAGACAGAGAAGGCAGGATAAATTCAGTCACGCCGAATTGTGCCTCATCTTTATCTTTATTAAGCCAGAGTGTGTGTTGAACCGAAATGTACTTTGTTTTGCGTGTTTTCAGTGCCTGAAGAAAGCCCAGCGGGAGAAACGGTGTACCGGCAAAACACATAATTTAAGTTTGATTTTCATTTTTTTCATATTTGCGCTCCTGATTTCAGCTTGTGCCTCATACCAGCATTTTCCTCGTGATTTTTCTGATAATTCGGCCGAGTTCAATATGGCAAATAATGAGGAATGGACCGTGTTTCACCACTAAAAGCTCGTGTGTGTTTTTTTCGACGGTCAGCAGGAGCGCGGTGTGACTGTCGCGGTGCAGGACAGGTTCGGCTTGTTCACCCCCACCCCCACAGCGTTATTCAGCCAGGCAGGGCCAGGCATACATCCACACTAAAATATATCAGAGTCTCGTGGTAACGCAGCACGTTACCGCCGTTAACGGCCCAGCTATAATATGTATACTAAAACACTTAGAGAACACCTAATCTCTTCTATTAGATCCAGGTACCAACAGAAGTCCTTGAAAGCCCTGGCTTATCAATAATTATATTATACAATAAACCTTGCGGCTCGCCTGATTGACGCAGACAGCACTGAAGGCTGACAGGGCCGTGCGGGGCCCCCCAAGGGGGTTTGCTACGTCGTCGTTTCATAATTGCATCATAAATGCCGATTGTTGTCGTTTCTGTGCAGTACATGTATTGGCACTTGGGGTACCCGGTCTTTCAGGGGCCTCCTTGCGGGGGCCCCCTAAAAGCCGGGGCCCCAGGCAAATGCCTGGTTTGCCTGTTGGCACGCCCCGCCTCTGCATGCGTCAGTGCCTCCAAACTTGAACTACTTGAGCTGATGGCCCTTGAACACCGTATGTAATCTAATACACCAGTCTGTTCGACCTGGTATTATTTCTAGTCACAGCAGTTTGTACATGTTTAAAAAGCTCCACAGAGCCGCTGTGGCTGAAATGTACAACTGAACTACAAGTGCGAAGATAAAAAAAGATAAAAAAAAAAAAAAAAGAAAAGATCTGGTGGTGCAGCAGCAAATCGAAGAGAACTCCACAGTCCTCTGCAGCTTCTCCTGATCTTTGCTTCAGGCGAGCCTGAAGCCAGATGAGCAAACCCAAATATCTGACTTGAGCATCCTGCTGGAGCTGCAGTGGAGGCTCGATGGTAGCCAGTTTTTAACAAGGTCGGCTACAGCTAGAAGAAACTCTACCTGAATGTCAATGTTTTTGTTTTTTTTTTTAATTCAAAAAACCGTTTGTGGCATCAATCCCAAACACCAAAAGCCTGAATGCACAATTGCTCTTTGTATCACTTCATGATGCATACCACTGGATTCAGTGATTCATCTCGGATAACATGCTCCGAAGAGCATCCTATTTATTAAACATGGGGGCTTGTAGGCACCAATATTGTGATTAAATGTCAATCATCAGTGCCAGCCCAAGCCTCTCAGGGCCCCGATGCACATTTTGATTAGGGGTCCCCCTCATACCATGTTAATCTCTTCTGAGCTCCACACTTAACAGCGCTGGAAGGTTGCATGTAAATGTTGCACTCATTGGTTGGGTTCATTGTAGTTGTGTCTTTCTACATCATGCTTTTTTTTGTTCAACCTTTCATTTCAAAAGCAAGTTGAACTGCAGAAAAAGTGACTTTGGGGCAGAGCAGGGCGAGTCACAGCATTATCGTCCTATAAAAAAAGGGAGTCAATCCATCCTGTAGATACTGCAGAGTCATGCTTTATTACATATTAATTATGTCCAAAATTACTCTGATATTGGCTGATATTAATTTTTTATCCATTCTTATTGATTATCACTGGGGCAACTAAGGCAACCATATTTTCATTTACAACAAAAGATGACACTTTGTCGTGGACTGAGATATTCAAATGATACTCAGAGATGTCTTCTCTATGTGGATAGAAAATCAAGTAATGAAGCAAAATATCTTTGTTTAACCTTACTGAAATGACTCAATATGCTTTATTATGCCAATAAAAATCTCTTCTGGAATCACTGAGACAAATATTATTTTAAATTCCCTAGAATGAATCAGTGAAGGAAATTATGCCAGTACAAACATATTTCTACAACCACAGAACTCTTTTCAAGTCTTACTGGACAAATAAATTAATAAAAAAAAAAAATCTAGTTCCCTTGAAAACCAGAAATTGTACTTTTGACAATTTGTTGAATATTATTTTATTTTCCTGTGATTTGTGAGGTTAAAAAAATAGTATGCGCAATCTAAATAGAACTGGATATTTTTGTGATTTTATAAAACGTTGCAGACATCGCATGAAAAGTGGATGTGTGAAAGTGAAAGAGGATGTTTGGTCACCCTGGCAGGAGAGAGAAAACCAGAAGTTGTGCATGCTGAAAGAGGAATTGTAATTGAATCAGCACTGCTCTGAGCTTTGTGCCCACAAAGGAAGGAAATTAAAAAAGAAGAAAAAAACAGATTTTTTTTTTTTTTTTTTTTTTTTTTTTGCAGTTTAATACAATGATTCTCTCTACGTGAAACTAGACCATCTACTATTCCTCTTTTGCCATCTCTGAGGGAAGACACGATATAGCCTGGTCAGGTCGCTAGTCTGCCACAGAGCAAACACAGAGACACAGTTGCATCCAATCCAAACTATCTTTAAATGTGTTTTTGAAGACACCAGGGTATCGAGAGGAGCACCTATCTTAGTGCTCCTTTCAGAAGTGACGCACAGAAACATATTTCAGCATTAAGCGAGTCTCAGTCACACTCTGACATGTAAACCCATGTGCCATCCTGACAACATCTCCTCACACAACATTTCCAGGCATTTCTGTTCTATATCATGTAGTATCATCATATTCAGGCTGTGTTCTGGACCAGCTGAGCGTCATTTTGTCCTGCATAACCAGAATTACCCGAGCTATAATTCCCTCTAATCTCTAAAGGAGCAACCATCTCAGGAATCCATCTTTTGTTTGTACTGGAAACGGGCGAGATACAATATTTGGTTACATGCGCCCCTGTAAGCCCGGCGGTGTTGTCAACAGCTTCTGTGCAGGACAAATTTGTGTTTGGAGGAGAGTTTATCACTCTGAAGCCAGCTTTCAGGAGATCAAAGGCATGTTTCTGCCGAATCAGGAAGCTAATCTGGCTCAGAGCGTCCAGGGTAGCTGGCCTACCTTCTTAGCAAACCTAGAGCCATGCTCAAACTTCATGCCAGTGTTTGCTAACGCAGAGGATTAACGTCCTCTATTTGCTCGCACGTGGAGTTGCTGATGGAGGAATTGCGGCATTGCCGGGCCCAAACATATCCTTTATTCTGGCTCGACTCCCAGATGAGATTCCACCCTCTAAAGGTGTTTTATGATAGGATGATTAAATGTGGTTCAAACTGCCTCAGTGAGAAAGATGACCCCCGGTGTGATTAACAGCACTCAGACAACCACTTCACGCTGAAGTGCTTATGGATGGGGAGCTTTCATTCGCAGAGATTTAAAGTGGGTGTATTCGCCTTAATTACAAAAAGGAAATGATTATGGTAATTACGGTGGGAGCACGGGGGATCGCTATGCATTTCATCCCCTCATGAGCTATCCATGTCAGACAGAGAAATTATTTTTCATTTAACAATAAGACTGTACAGATGTCTGCACGCCGCTGCCTATAATGCAGCTGTGTTTAATCAAGCTCCGGAGCTTCACCTTGAATTTGGCAAGGTGACAGTACAAGTAGCAAAATAATTGCACAGAATGAACGAGCCTGTCGGTGGAAGCACGCGGCAACACGAGCCTGCAGTCTCTCCAGGGGCTTCTGTGTTTCTACAAACTGAGTTTTGGCTCTTAGCGGCGGTCATGGTAAAGCACTTTCACTATAATTGGCTGGAGGGCAGTCTCGAATGAGTGACTGTAAAGCCGTCACGAGGGCTCATCGTGCTGAAGTGTGTGAAGACTTATGATATTTGTGTACTTTAAGGTAGGCTACTGTGTCCAGAATAACCCTGCAGCATGTTCTCATCAAAGAAAAACACCAGGATGAAAAGAATGGAAAAATAACAGTTTCAGACATATTGTCTTTCTGCTGATCATCAGCTACACAAAGAATATTTTAAAATGCCTCCATTGCAGCAAAAAACGGAAAACTATGAGAATGCTTTCATGAAAAACAGCTGAAAAATGCAACTGCTTATTGCGTAGTGATTAAAACAGGTATAAAACCAATATTATTTGAGTGGTTTGACAGACAGCAGCTTGCCTGTTTGATCAGACCACATCGGCCAGCCTTCACTTCATGCCCACATCAATGAGCCTTTGGCCCTCCGTGACCCTGAGGCAGGTTGCTTGGACCAACTTTGATAGATTCGTATCACTGCTGAGCAGGAACAGCCCACAAAGAGCTGCAACTTTGAAGATGCTCCGACCCACCATCCAGCCATCACATTTGTCAAAATCACTCAAATGTTTACTGTTGCCCACTTTTTTCTGCTTTCAACTCATAAACTGAACATAATGTTTACTCCCTGCTAAAAATGTAATCCCCACTAACAGAAAGTGTCTGGGTTCATCAGAGGTTACACGAACAAGTTATGCATAGATAGGCAGTGTATACCTTGTGGGTGCAAACCCAGAGAGACAAATAATCACACGTTTTCACTCCAACGCACAATTTCAAGTCACCAAATAACTTCAAAAAGGCATGATTTGGACTGTGTGAAGAAAGTAGAGGACCCACAGAAAACCAATCCAAGCACATTGAGAGGAAGCAGTCTCCACACGCAGAATCAAATGTTGTCAGGAATGCAATATTTTCAAGTGTGCATAAAAACTGGGGGGAAGAAAAAACACCTCAGCAGTTGTTGGATACTGCATTCAGACCTCTAACATGCCTGAAAGTAAAAAAAAAACAAACAAAAACAAACAAAAAACACCTCTTCACCTAAAGGAATAAAGCAACCAAAACATTGTAACAATGGAACAAGTTCTTAGACATCTTCGGTTGATGTGTTTTATAGCTCTATTGCATTGAGGTGTATAAACATATACAGTCACTAAACACTGTTTATTTCAATAGTAGCTCCAAAAACACTGTTGTCATGTCCGAAGACCTCCATGGTGGAAGGAAGGAAGCCGGCTTCCTCTCGCTGTCTATTGTTAAGCCCGATGGACATAAGTGTTTGTTAACCCTCCCTCTTCACGCTCCTTCAAAGCGCCCACTTGTTCAGCCCCAACTAGCTGCACAATTATGAAATGCTGTGCAGCCTGAGAGGTGTTCTCTGTTCCCCCGAGGCTGCTCAGCTTAGGCCCATCTATCTCGGCACTGACTGTGTTTGGACGTATTGGACTGGCCTCGCTGCTGATGGTATTCATGGACAGTGTGTATTAGCCTTCCAGCCTCCCCTGGGCACTCAGCGCTGTGATTTAGTGGAGCTGGGAGCCATGAATTTCAGTCAAGCAGTTGAGGAGAAGCGTCTGTGATTTATGCTTTTGTTTACGGCTTGCTGTGGGAGCCTAAATCTGGCGGTGATGAGGGAGAGAGGGCGTGTCTACCGTAAACATATGTGGAAGCGCTCGCGCACCTGTGACCACCGCTTTATGACTTCTTATAAATAATTAACCGGAAAGGAATAAAACATCAAGAAAAAGTAGGACGCGTCCGTGTGTAAATATTGCAATAGCCAGGAAAAAGTGAAAATTCATAGAGAACAAGGCCCTGGTTGAATTTAATAAGTTTCCAATTCATGGGGGAGTTGATCTAATAACTCACACCCACTGCAGCCAGAACAGAGCAGTGCTTAACAGACGGAACCTTTGGGAGAAAGACTCCAGACTGCAGTGTTTCTACTCACCTGCAGGACGCACCATCGCCACTGTCAATGAATCAATAAAAAAATAAAGTGCCTGACAATAATCTGCCACCAACAGAACACTGATAAGCTCACAATTCATCACTAAGAGCACCTCATAAAAGTGAGTCCAAATGTCATCCTGCAAGGAAGTGCTCTGAACAGAGTGCCGGTCAGATCATTAGCCTCCATTCAACGTCCCTTTTTAAAGGCATTACCCTTCATAAATGACACCCCTGTCCATTAGGTGCAGTGCATAAAGTGAGCTGTTTGACTGCTGATGAAAACGGCTGCTATCGGCTCTCCCGCGCCTCCGTGACCCTGCGAGCGAGAACCATCGCGCCGGTGGGAGAATGCACGGAGGAGGCGTCATCCATTATCTTTACCTTATAGGTCAGCAGCACAGAAAACAAACATCAATAATGTTACTCTGCAATAAAAAAATTGCTGAGGATTTTTTTTTTTTTTTTGAAGTGTTAAGGTGCGTCCTTGTAGGATATGAGAGGTTTTTCACCTGAGGGCATATGGTAGGAGGGGTGGGGGTCGAGGGTTGGGGGTGGAGAGGATCAAGGACAACATACATGTAATCCGAGAAGTGGTGCTTTGTAACCTCTCCATCCGCTTTACACACACACACACACACACACACACACACACACACACACACACACACACGTGTCAGTGTAGTCTCTATTGTTCTCCCAGTTGCATTGGGGAAACGGAGGTGCGTGCTGTTCTTTAATAATTCCTGCATCAAAGAAGGAAACTTCACATCCTGCAGTGGAAACATTTTTCTAAGCAAACTGTAAGATATAACATGACTGCCTATATTTCCCCTCATTTCATACATCAAAGCGTGCTTTAGAATTAATCTCACGGCCACGCTCCAAACATGACTGCTATATTTCCCTCTGGCAGCTCGTCCCGTCTGCTGGTGTCAGGCCGCGGTTTGTCTTGAACGCAGCTCTTATCTGAGCGACAGTCCAAATCAATAAAGGTTTGAGAAGACAGATTGCTAAAGGCTTGCAGGTCAGATCAGTCAAGGTAAATTACAGAGGCCACACAAAGATTGGCTGAAGGAACGGCGTGAGAAAGGCCAGAAATGAGAGAGCATCGTCTCCGATAAGGGAGGGTTAAGAAAAGTAGACACTGAAACTCATTAGGTAACAGCTTACTGACCCTTTTTCCTTTCACATCAACAGCATATGCAATTAGTACCAAATGCACATGCAAGAAAACTAATTGCAACTGCAACTTTCCTGACAGATTGTGATTTCACTTGAGATTCATTTTGTTATTTGACCTGTGGATCCAAAACATACTGAAGTGGCATTTTCTGACAAACTATGTTCAGTGCTGCTAAGTTTCACGCAATATTATGTTTCTGAGGAAAAAAACACACATGATAATAATCCTGACTTGCTTCAAAGTTTTTATTATCCTTTTTTGGAATTTCAGAGCTTGGTGCAGTGCAGAAATGTTAATATGGTCAGACAAAAGGTATCAAGGTGAACACTCTATGGTTCAGTTTCTGTTCCCACAACTGAAAAATAGACAAAAAGTATTAAACAACCTATAGATAACAGATTTTAAAGGTGCATTAAGGAGTTTTACAACCTTAAAAATACTTATTTTCCACCATAAATATGTTACACATTTTTAATGATGTGTACAATGTGCCCTGACATATTCATTACAAGTACCTCTAACAGCGCTAAATTGTCACTTGAAAGCTGCAGTGCCGGTCCGGCACCAGCATTTTTTTGGGGAGAATTTGAAAGGAATGACGTAATGCGCGCTCCGGCTTGTTCAGTTTCGCTTTGTCCGCCATTACTCCGCCAGATGCTTAGTGAGCAACAACTGAGCAGGATTTTCCAGAAAGTAAGAAAAGACTGGCTTCTAGCACTGCCACAGCTCCACACAGACTCCACCAGGTAAAAGAAACTTAAATCTTACTTGAGCGCTTCTAAACGAGCGAAGACGGAGTCCCCCTCTTCCGTGCACTCGAGCCACAGGGACAAGTTTTTCACTAAGCTGCATTACGCCCAAGGCCTGCAGGAGGCGCTGTTTCGCATAAACGTGCAAACTCCTTAAGGCACCTTTAAGATTGAATGATTTGAATTGAATGGTTTAAATTACATTAAAAGTCCAACCAGGTCATTACTTGTAATTTATGATTTAATTTAAGATATGATACATGTTCAGTTACCTGTCTTATTGCTAGTGATGCAGGTTTGTGCATCATTAGAAAATGCATACTGTATCATTGAGATAAAAAAGAAAAAATGAGTATAAATATATGTACTTCTAAAGTGCAATAAAGCTGCAGCCAACAGCTATGGCATTACTCTGACCAGAAGTTGCGTTCAGTCAAGAGAAGAGTTTGAAGCCACTTGACCAGCAGACTAAACATCTTCCAAGGCACGAGTCGAGTTGTGATGCTGATTGAATGAGCTGAGGTGGGCGACTGTCTGTCCTTCTGTTTGCTGTATTTCAGACGGGTGATGTGTCCCGTCTGTATCCTGTGTTTATCTGCAGTCAGCCGGGACCAGCTGCACCTCTTAACTCTTATAAATAGACTGAACCGAAGAAGAGAATTATATATAAACTTATGCAGTACATTTTTCTCATGAGAGACTAATGGAGTCAAAGATAGAATGTGGGGAAATGTCACAATGTGTTTGGTCCAAATGTGACGGCAAAAACTTTTACGGTTCACCGAGAAAGATGGATAAGACAGGAGACTCATTCATAATAAACTTCACGCTCTTGTTTATCCAACATAAAATAAATAATTTTCTACCAGAAAATATATTAATATGACTGAATGAAAATGAGGCATTTCAGAAAGCACACACTGGAATTTACTGGAACAAATCTTTTTCATCTCAGGTTTATCTGTGAGACAAAGCTGCTATCTTATTAGCAGGAATAATAGAGTTTACATTTCGAGGGAAAGAGAGGTGGGAAGTTAACAAGAAAGTTGAGCTCAAAGTCACATTCCACATTCACGAAGCGGCTTCCTGTTTCCTGTAAAATCACTTGTTGCCACAGAGGTGCCCGTTTCTATTTCTGTCCGTGTTTGCCAGAGAGGACTTCCAGCCGCTTCGCTTCATGCGGAGCTTCTCCATTTGATCACCTTTTAAAGAAACTTGATGCAAGTCTGGAGCGAATACAAAGCTAAAGTTACCGGCGCATAAAGCCGGAGCGTCCCCTGCTGAGGCAGTCACTTTAGGAAGAGTCCACTATATTGCTTAAGTGTCAAGGGAGTCGTTCTGTAGCAATCTGGGCAAAACAAACCCATCAGCAACATCTTTTTAATCCGGTTGGCAAAAAAAAAAAAATGCTCACAAGGCTTCAGGGCTTAATGAGTTTGCCAACAAACAATATGTAAAGCTTCTCCCACATTGCTGCTGTACTTTAACCCTGGTGCTTCAAACTAAACAACACACTAGAAAATGACAGTTTTGCTGATACTTTTGCCAGTTATGAGATTAAACTGCTGTTTCAAACTAATTAGTTTCTGGTTAACTTTTGACTGCATAAAGTCTTTTCTTCCTTGTAATCCAGTTACATTCCTCCCTTGTATTTTGACTGCTGCCAGTTTTTGAACTTGGCTTGTTACATTTCAATACACTTCAGTCCATATCTTTCTGTCTTCAGTATCTCATCTGCTGCATTGATCGCCTTTTATTATTAAAAAAGTATCTATGCTCTTACCTCCTGCCTCTTCTGTCTGCTGCTTCTTCAGTGATGTCCACCGTTTAAAGCACGTTTCTCTCCTGGACTGTTTATCTCCCCCCACCATCAAGTGATCCACCACTTCAGTCTGGAGCAGCACTGAGGTGGAGTGCTGCTGACTTATTTCCCTTTGTAAAGGAAGAACAAGAAGAAAAAAAAAAGGCTCTTACATACTTGCCTTGACTTTTCATTCTGAGTGTAGAGATAAATTCTAACATTTCTCTGACCTCATGGCTTTACAGAGTTTAGCATTATCCTTTTACTTCTCTTCAGATTACCAAGTTTGTTCTGCTAAAAAGCATCTCTCTCTCTCTCTCTCTCTCTCTCTGTTCATTTTGCAATTTGTTGAAGAAACTACATAATATTGTATAATAATGAAATACACAGCTAGAGCCTGCCCATATTGCAAATCCTTTTTTAATTTTCTTATTATGCATAGCTAAACTGAGGCACTCAGAGGTGTGGACATTTGTTCTCTAGTTCTAAGGTCTTTTTTTTTTTTTTTTTTTTTGCAGAGTTTGCATGTTTTCTTTTTGTGTGCATGACTTTCCTGTAATTTATTTAGATTTACCAAAAATTTCAATAAAAGAAAATATAGAATTTCAAAACTGGGAATTTGACATTTCTATTTTCTATGTCTTTTTTGTTTGTTTTTTTTGTCCACTACTTTAAACAACGCAATAATTAAAAACTGTACTGGACTCAGTGAATCGTTTTTCAATCACAACATGGCGTTTATGTTGACTCTGTCTCTGAGATTTGAACGACACACGCTGAGACCCATTAAGTCTCATTTCCAGACACATTAGCCTCTGAATGGGCTGAGATGTATAGACAAAACTACGCTCGCTGACTTTAATTTCCTGTTGGTCTTGAAAGGTTTTTAAGATTTTCCATTATGCTCGCAACCACACCAACAAGCTCCAGCACCATTTACTTGGCCACAGAGCACTGCTGTTACAGTACGCCTGGAAATATAATGAGCTTTTAATGGGCTTCTGTCAATAACATTTTGCCACAGTTTGTAGCAGAATGACGGAGAGCTGCTCTAATAGCCATGGTGAACTTTGAGGAACATTAAGTACAGATCAACTCTCAGCTATGGCTGATGCAGCATTTTGTAAGCGGTTGACTATAGATTCAGCAAACAATGTTTTTTTTTTTTTTTTTTCTTAATTGATTGGTAACTGAAAGGCTGATTTTTTTTTTTATGTACTAAAACACACCTATGTTGCGATTACTTTTTTATTCCATGGTGGACAGTGTATTGGAATAGATGCTTTGATTTCTTTACATGTGCTATGATCACTTTTAATCACCTATACTTGGCATGTGATGGATGAAATTGGCTTATTTACAATGGATACAAATGTAGTGAGAAAAAGAATTGGCCAACTTCAATCCAAGGACACGAGTGGTCTCCAACAAATCTGCTACCTTTTCAAAGTAAAGGTTTGTGTGAATAATAAAACACAGTGTTGTAATAGAATAAATGTTCCAAGTTCGAGATTCACAAAAAAAAAAACAATGATTTAATATCAGTGGCAGACACTCCTTTTCATTGGTTTGAGCCACATTAGCTGTTCCTTCAGAGCTGTGAGATTCACAAGTAAAATAATTGCACTTACTTTTTAGTTATCTCCTGAATATTTGAAGAATTTGGCGCTGTTGCCCATTAAACGCACTGAGTGACACATCATTTCTGAGATGGAGGAGAGACTGCAGCAGGCGGCCATTTCTCTCCTCTCTCCTCTTACCTTCTGCTCCTCCGACTCTCTCCGGCTGTCTTCAGTCGCCCACATGAGACCTTGTGGCTAAAATGAAGGGATTTCCATGCAAGTTGAGTTTGATGTCATCAATCCCGTTTTCCATGCTTCAGTCCCTGCCTGTCACCCCCTCCCCTCCTCACCCTGTCCATCCATCCTTCAGCACACCCCTTCACATCCATCCCTCCTTTTTTTTTTAGAATTGATTGCTTGGAGCTTTACCAGAGAAAAAAAAAAAGAAGCAGTCCCTGGGGGGTCAAGTGCTGAAGCACCAGTCTGCAAAGACTTCTGTTTTAATGAAAAGTCATGGCAATCATACGTTCATGTGTGGCGCCGCTGACACACGTACATGTGCAAACTGTTCTAAAGCAGTCGGCGGCTCAGGGTACATACTGTAATTACCTCCGCTCTGCATTGAACAACAGAAGCTGCCATCTAATTTTCCTGCTGAAAACGGGATTTATTAATAGTACACCACAGTGATTCTACCTCACCTCGAAAGTAGGCATCAGATTCCATTTCCATTACATACATGTACATAAGTTTATATCAGAGTTTTTTTGTCCTCAGTCTCTCATGTTGACGACGCCTTGGTTTGACAAAACTCTAACATCGCCAGGGTCAGGCAGACTGGGGGACTGAAGAAGAGCCTCATGTCTTACAAGCTGCCGTCTAGGAGCGAATCGATGCATCATATTGATTGTCTCTTAGACAGCAGCTGGGGATAAAGGGTTATTGCTAACGTGTGTTGCATGCACTGTAAAATGGGCCTGTTTTGCTGCAGCAGGTGATCGTGTGTGTGTGTGGATTCACTCGTCACCTCGGTAATGTTTAAAAACTGTGTAATGGTAGTAGTACAAACATACCATGATACAGTGTGCAGCACAAGAACTTGCTCAGTATTTCCTCCTGGAACTCCGATGCAATTCAAAGACATGCATGTTCAGCTGATTGATTTCTCTAAATTGTGAAAGGATGTGTGTGTGTGTCCAGCTGCTGTATCTGTGTCCGGCCCTGTCCAGAACACAGCCCAGCTCAATGGGCTGCGACAGGCTCCAGGCCTCCTTGATAAAGTGAGTATGGAATGAGGACCAGTGGTTGGTAAATACACAAAACAGACAATAAAGCAAATCATATTTACAAATCATTTGATTTTCCTAAAACAGCATAAAAAATAAATAAATAAATAAATTAAATCTCTTGTCTTGTGTAGACCAGCTATTGTTCCTGTTGTGCATCTGTCAACTTGGATTTCTGCATTCTGCATGTTTATTTGAGTAATCTCGTCGATTCAGATTAGATTTTATGAACACAGCAAATTGTTTGCCTCAAACTAAACACACTGCTTTAGCTTTAAAATCATTAAAGACGTGCTGAGACGTTCACTTCTAATAACCCTACATTATGTCAAACTAAAGAATAAACCTTCAGGTTAAAGTCCAAGCATGCATCCTCTCCACTAATTCTAACTTGATTCAGAATGTCTCATTGATCTCTCGTGAGTGATTTCCAATGCAATGCCTGGTCTGATTCAAATTAACTGAGCCTCATCTGACTTTGCTGCAGCCCGGACATTCACCTCCTCAATGAGCTGTGTGGTTTTCCTCACACTCACATGTCTGCAGATGCCTCCCGTCTGTCCAGGAAAATGCTTATTTGTTTGTGTGTGTGTGTGTGTGTGTGTGTGTGTGTGTGTGTGTGTCTGCCCTCACCTGTGCTCCTCCCGTCTTTTTTCTTTCTTGACTGAGAGCCAGTCAGAGAGGGCCTGTTTATTTTAGGAGTTGATTTTTCTTTCTTCCTCATTTTTGCGCTCCTCCCCGGCCTGTCATGCCGCCGCATCCGGCCGATCAATAATGTAATTCTTAACCAGCGCTGCTGCTGTGCGCTGGAGTAATTACCTCCTCCATTATCTGACCACATCTCTCATTATTCTCTAAGCAGCCTTCATTAGGACCACAGGCAGGAAGGCATAAGGGGGGCATGGAGCACACACGCGATCACACACGTGCACAGAGAGGGGCTGCATAAACACCCTCTATGTAACAGTACACTGGAGTGTCGAGGAAGACAAACGGATAGACAGGCCTGTCACCTTTCTGAGCTCTCCACCTTCACTTCCCCGCCCGTCTCCCTCTCTTTGCCCAGTCAATCAGATAGCCATTAGCCAGGATTGGTCCCGAGGGCTGTTCTCTCACACGCCGCACATCTATGGGAGCATTTTCATTCAGCAAGATGGCTCACCTCCTCGCCTCGCTGTGATAGCAGCGCAGCCCAGGGGAAATAAAGACAGTCACAGCCAAATCAAATCCCGAGCACAGTCGGGAAGACGGCGGCACAGATCAGCATGTTACTGGCCTGTTTAGGCTCCTTCTTTGGGACTCCTTGAGCCAGCCCGGGGGACGGTGTAATGCCCTGATATTGTTAATACAGAGAGGCAGCAGATGGTCTTTCCATTCTGGGTAACTGCAGAGAGCTCTTGAAGGGAAAGTGTCAAAAAAAAAAAAAAAAAAGATAATTCGGCGAATATAAAGCATATTTATGCACAATTTATCAACAGGGCACCTTCAGGTACCATCATGCCATCTCATTCTCCTGACTCTCTTGTGATACACATTTTCAGCAAATGTATGCTTGTTGCCCCTCTCGGCAGAGGCAGCAGTCGCAGTGCATTAGCATGGGTCACAGAGATAAAGGCCAGTGCGTGATGGGAGCTCGCAGGTCACTATTTAGTGACCTTTGTAGATAGCAGGGGTCACGGCTTGGTCTGAAGTGCAGCGTTTATCCAGTGGAAGAGCTGAGTTGAACCAGTAAAGGGGTGATCTTGAAGAAGTCAGAAATGTTGAATGAGATGGATAAATGAGTATTAATATTACTGATTTCTGTATAATCAAGTCAAATAAATATTAGATTAGCCTTCCACCTTTTTGATTGGTTATTTGAGATGAATGTTTTCTGTTTCATATATGTTTGGCTTCAAATAATGAACTATATTCTACTGATGTGCTAACCAGGCATAGATAAACAGAATATTACTTTATGTCAACAGAAATAATAGATAGCTCAACAATTGTTTATATTTATGTCCAATTATATGCATTTTAATTTGAAACAAATCTCTTCACATCAGTATATTTAGCTTTTCTAAAGAGACTCGGCTGTGCTTTAATGTCGTGATATGAAAGTCGTCCAAAACACAGGTCCAAAAGCCGCCTCAGTTTTTCATGTGCCTACACATTCCTATGCAAAGCCTACCCATGCTTTTGTTCTCCCTTGTCCTCAATATAAGGTAACCCATATTTCATAATCTCTTGCATTAGCATATGTAAATAAAATGTGTGGGTCTTGTTCTGCAGTGTGAAACGGGTGAGTCTCAACAAACATGACAACGCATGATGGCCACCTGCTGTTAGAGAGTGTCATCAGACAGCGACTCATGTCTGGGTCCAACTTCCAACCCTCACTGCTTAGCTCTGTTTGAATTCTGTTAAACTCCAACCCTTTGACGGATTTTAAGCGTTGGACTGATGTTCGACAAATTGAATATATTAATACTCTGCACCCTGCTGAAGCATTCCATTGTAAGAGAGTTCATGCTTGAATGTATTTGAAATGGAAAATCATTGGTAATATAACATAATAATAATAACAACTGTGTGACTGGGTGCGCTCCATCCTTGCGTGTGCATTCATGCATGTTCCTGCTCGGCTGCCCCTGAACCCGCCCCTCTGCCTTCCTGCTTGTTACGGACTGACATGGTCTGACCTGCGAGAAAGAAATCTCTGTTGTTTTCCTCCGTCAGTTGTCTCTCCGTGCCTTTTCTTGAGCCGTCAGCCTCTTGTTATATGACTGTTTATCAGCCCGATGGCACTTTGCTAATGGTGTCGGCGGACTTCAATTAGCTCTCCGCCACGCTCCGTCGCACCGTCCGTTCTGCTGGAGAGAGACTTTAAATTGTCTGAAATACCAGATGCCATTAAGTGCAAATGGTTAATAGAAGCTAAACCAGAGCGGGGAAAAAAAGACGAAGCGGGAGACGGGGGCACAGCAGCGACATGCAAGTGGGCAGTTTCTGTCGTTCAAGACGATGGTGATGAACTAATTATGTCCACAGAGGGAATGACCTCTTCTGACAGGACAGCGCAAAGTGACTTTCTTCCTACTGTAACTTTTTGACAATAGGCATGTTTTATTTCTGTGCATTTATTAATGTCAAAGTAGTCTGTGGACAAAAACACAAACTAACTCATGCTTCACTGGATTTGATAGTCGACACTTTTTTCTTACATGAAACAGTTGTGGAGCTGCAGAGCTGCCGTGTTTCTCTGTAGAGTTTGCATGTTCTCCCTGTGCGTACATGGATTTCCTCCAATTTTCCTCCCACAGTCCAAAAATAAGCTTGTGTTGGTCATTGATGATGGTGTAAATATGTGTGTGTGTGTATCTGGTTCTCTGTGTCTCTGTGTGTGACCTTGGACCTCTGCATGTTTGCAGTTTATCTAGTGTGTTGTTGCTGTTCCGTCTCTCTCGTTAGTTCTAGTTTCATTCCAGAACTGCTAACATCCAGATTTCAGAGCATCTTCCTAAACGTACCTATGTATCACAGAAATATGACAACAATCTGCAATATGCACATCTTTAGGATGTCCTAATTCAGATGCACTAAAGTAATGCAACAAATAATTCCTCCAGTAACTTTGTGTTTTTAACTAGTAAAATCCATGAACTATTTCAAATAAGTCACTAGTAACTGCAGTCAAACTCCAATTTTCAGTTTGATGCACTTAAAAACAAAACCCTGTCAGTATGAAAACTTCATGGTTCAACTATTTAATACAATCCAGTGGTTCAACAATAGTTTACTACTGAATTTTAACATTGAACTAAAGAATAAATGAATCAGTTAAATGTGTTAGTTTTTATGAGCTCATTAAAATGGTTAATCTTTCTTTCTTTTCTCTTGCTCCTTTAAAGAACAGCAGTAAAACTGGAACATGTTTAAATCTGCACTGACAGCACCATCCATCGAGGGAGATGTCAGACGCAGACGTCTCCTGTGGGAGCATGCGAGACGAACACGAGGACACTTTCTTTCTAATCGCTGAAAGGCAAACTTAAGGTAAGAGGATAACTGTGAGAGAAGAGACTTGCAAAGTCTGTGCAGGGCAGCAGGTGCTATATTCCAACTTCACACACAATGAAAGTCTCTTATGTAAGTGTGTGTAACTGTGTGAGTATTTCTGGCTCAGCTGAAGGACTTTTTTTCAGCCAGACAGAGTGGAAGGTTTTTCCTTAACAGCCTACTTTTTAAAAAAGCCTTTTTCTTCTCTCCCCTTTTGTTTTTTAAACATCATCAAACAAACCAGCTGCATTAAGTGTCTTCCCATGTGTGCTTAAGCACCATTTTTCACGGCCAGTGGACTCTTTCAGCCACAAACGCTGCCTGTGATATGGTGCCACGTCAAGTTATTGGCGTATTTAGGTTGTCTAGACGCAGCAAGTGTCTCAAAATAGAATCCATTTATTTCTGTCTCCTCAAAAGTTTCTGCTTTTCAGCAGACCACTGTTCACTGCCAAACATTACTGAGCCATAAAAGAGACAGTCAAATAAAAAATAAGTGTATTCAAAAAAAAAAAAAAAAAAAAACCTTATGGTTGTTTTCATTGTTGTCTACTTAAATCAAACAAATTATGCATTTAAAATTGATTATATAATCATCTGCAGAATCCAGACAACGTCAGTAAACATGATCAGTTGTTATTGTAGCGAAAACACGGCACACTGTTTCACCTCGTCAGTGTCGGCGTCTGATGGGCGGCCCTACAGTGATCGATCACGGTGTGACAGAGTCCCTCCCCCATAAGGCAGCGAAAAACTGTGTGAAGTGATGGAAAGAATGATCTTGAATGTACAGCTGTTTCCTTAATGCTGCGCTCATGAAGCAAGGCTGGACACAGTGTTGGATTACACAGTTGAATCCATCCATCTTCTGTGCCGTTTTATTTAATTTCCATGTGTAATCCACTTGTCCGTTCAACAAAACTGAATTTCCAAGCAAAAGAACAAAAAAAAAAATAAAAATAAAAAAAAATCACTCCTTGTGCACAAACCTGGACAATAATATATGAGTTAAATCAGAAATGGCTTCATCAACAATCCATCCATCCATCTTCTATAACATTTATTCAATTGTCGTGGAGGGCTGGAGTCGATCCCAACTGCAGGTGAGGCTGGCGAACATCCTGGACAGGACGCCACTCCATCAAACACACACACCTTCTGTCAGACATCTAAACTCCAGACAGGAAGGTTTCCATGCCGGAAAAAGCAGCTGGGATGTTCTCGCTTCTGAGCTGAGCTAACCAGTTGGTTTCTTGGGTCGTCTTTGCCTTTTCAAGCAGGAGGATAAGTTCAGTCGGCTTGAGTTGCAAACTAACGTGATTAAAAAGTAACAAGTTAAATATTTCGCAACAATATAGAATGACCAGCTCTTAATAGCACGAGGAAAATATAAATGCTTTTCATGTTGAGGCGCCAGGCTAGAAACACACAGTCGCTCCTCGGTAATCAACCACATTTTATTAAAATACCATCAGACATGAGCATGAAATCTGAAGTTCTGTCCTGATGCTTTGGCGCTGATATTACTTTAGTTCATATTAATGTAAGGAGTATAAGTTCATTGTCACATTTTCAAACGTATCTGACACATTTAACTCAAAGATGAGAGGTTTTATCATATGGAGCTTTAGCCTATAGAGCTTGTGTGAGGTAATGAGATTTCTGTGGTTAGCAGAAGCCTTCAGAAAAAGCTTCAGCTCAGCAACAATGCTTGAAAGACCAGATTGGCTAAACAGTACCGTGGATCTAAAGTGGTGAATTTCCCTCTATTTCCATAATGACTTTCCTTGATCATGCCCTATTCAGAAACTATTAAAAAGTGCTTAGAGTGCCTGTGAACTTTAAAGAGCAGTCTTGACACACAAACACATGTCAAAACTGTCCAACATCGGCCGCTGGGCTGGACCCTGAAAGGCAAATGTGGGGTGTGGATTGTTTTCATTTTGAGTCTTGAGTAATCAGCTTTGGTTTCATTCCATCAGTCGCTCTGTTCTTCTGCTGCTTTGTGCTTGCCTGCCTTTTATGTTACGACTCCTCTCCAGAAAAATTCACTCATGCTGTTTTCCCTCCACACGACAGCAGCAGGGTCCGAATGTTCCCACAGATATGTCTCCAGTATCTCCGTCCAGTTTGCTTTCATAATAATTGCAAAATCAACAAAGCAGTCGTAACGCTTTTATTTTCACAGTCGTCTATTTTCAAGCTGCTCCGCGGAGCCGTTTGACTGTGATTTTGAGCATCAGGAATACCAGGATGTGGTGCTGAAACAAAATGGGCTTGGCTTCAGTTCACAGCTCAGTTACTCTCTGATCCCCTCTCCTTCTGGGCTTATCATCAAAATAAACTTACAACCTGCCAACAGTCTGATGCCTGTGACCAGTGCTTCCAAGCCACGGCGCAAACTGGTATCTGACCGCGGTCCACAATTCATCACTACAGCTTCTTCGAGGTAATAATTACTCTAATTCAGACATCTAATGGTGAAATATTGAAATGCCCAAACTGGACCCAGATTTAATATTATTCAAAGTGACCTCCACCTGAGCGGTCAGGTCATATTTCATCTGGCTTTTGTTCCACTGCAGTGAGAAATGCTTCAAAATTCTGCAGGAAGGCAAGAAGGCGTTCATACAGTGGACGAAACGCCACATCGCAAAATTCTTCCAGTACAGTAAAGGCTTTCTTTATGATCTCATGCTTTCTTTTTCTTAATTTACTCCCTCACTTAATGATTTGGTCAATATTTTCCTGCTCCAGTCACAATAATGAAGCCATTCGAACATGTAGCGTCCATATTTATGCAGTGTTTGAGGTGGTGCAGCTCGGATGCAAATCGTTGATTTGCTTTGTTTAAGTCAAAATCATCTTTAAAACAACGTGATGGAGAAACTCCTGTACCTGCGCTGCATGTGATTTACCCGTCCGTGGTCACCAGAGGTCAGCTCCCCTGTGTCCGACCGCAGCTGCTGTTAGCTTTGTTATTACTGCCCCGTCAATTAACATCAAGTGTGGTGCTGGTGTGGGGAGCGACTGAGGCGGCTTCATCCATCACTTTTCTTATAGTTAAATATTGCCTCTGACACTTCATCGAATGGAATAAATGATGTAAACAGAGCCGTGAAATGAAAGACAAAGATAAACTGGCTTTAGTTTGAAACAATGTGGCAAACAAAGCAATTGTGCGTTTTTTTTTCCATTAATCCGGAATTTTTGTTGTTTTTTTCTTACAAGATCTGAGTATTATGTTAGTTCAATATATTCTCCAATCTGTTTAGATTTTTGTAGTGTCGGCAGGTGAACAATGTCTCAATTTGTTTCACTTGAAGAAAAATTACCTGAAAAAGCAAAAGTGGACCTAATGGCTGATATTCTAAAACATTACAGTCAATCCAAACTCCTGCAGACACACCCTCAGACACAAACATACAGAAACAGGAGCCTTCAAAGTGAAAGCCACTGGCGATTTTCTCTGCTTTAGACTTTAAAAAAAAAAAAAAAGTCTTTTCATGTCTTTTATCCTTGACATGTGCAAATCGAATTTTAACAAAGAAGATGCAGGCAAGCCGTCGGGCTGCTCTGTGATCCCCGGTGCCCTTCAAGGGGATCCTGGACCCCATGTTGACATCTTTGTTGTATAATACTTGAAACTGGGTTGTAGGGACTGAGAATTGTATTTTATGACAGCGGGCCATCTCAGATCTCAGATCTCACACCAATTAACTTAATGAGTTTCGGGTGACTCATGCGGTATAGTGAGCTGTTTGATTCCCCCGTCTGGCCCTCGCCATATGTCGTGGAACGTGAAAATGTGCTTTATGAATGAAGCTCGTTTGACAGGGAACAAGCAACTTGTTAGCATTTTCACAAAACAACATCGCGCCTTCTGCCAGTGCCTCTTAATAAACAGACATACGCTGCTCTTCTGCCATTAGGACTGATCGACCCTTTTCTGTCGGTCCAGTTGGTTGTGTAACAGGCCACATATTTCCTGTGCTACACACCAATAGAAGCAATCTGCTGCGTTAATTGTTCATTTTGTCTTTGTTGATCACTCAACCACTGTAATCTTGTGGTGAAAAACCCTCTGTTGACCTTTGATGCCTCTTACAAACTAACTGAACTTTAAGCTGAAAAACAGCTTTTCTAATCCTGCTTTCAGCTGGCTTGGACCTAAGATAGCTACTTGGAAGGTATGTTTAACACTTTGCTAGGTTCACAGGACAATATCAAGGCTGCCTCCAGCAGTATCGCTTCTTATTGCTGTCAGAGTCTAAAAAAAGAGACAAATAAGCTCAACGTGGCAAATATCAGCCAAGGTGGGGGATGCCAGGAAGCTCAGGAGGGGTGATCCATTTCCATCTACATTTATGCTCATTTCAGTCATTATTTAATTTTCCGCCGTTGACATTTCGAGTAATCATTATAAAGTTGCTCCTAAGCTCCTTAGCCACTGAAGGAAAGTCTTTGTCAATGTCAAAGTGGTAAAAGTGTACCAGCAAGAATCAGAGTTTGATGATCTGTACATGCTGGATTTAGGACAGAGGTTAAAAAAAATCAAGTTTAAACAAAAAAGGAGAGAAGAAAAGAACATTTTTTTTTTTATCTGAAAAAGCTTTTCTTGTGACGGCGTTCCATGACTTTGCAAATAATTATATTGATGTTTTGATTTGCTTTTAGTTTTACCAGCAGCGAGGAGCTTATATTCGCCTTCGGTTTTGCCACATCTTCTAATTTTGTTTTTGACTTTGGTTCCCAGCAAGCCTTTTGTCACAGCTTCAGTTTATATTTAGAATAAATCAAATAAGACCAAATCTGAGCTGTGTTCAGCATAAAACCAGAAAGACTTTGCTCCACTTGAACACCCACCTGCACCTAACACCTCACCTCATTTGCTGGCAGTGTCACCAAGTGACTGTGGCTCCCCGTGCACATCTGCTTTCTGGATTTATGAGTCCTGTTCCAGCTTGCGCGGAATGGGAATGAAATTGGACACATTTATACAGTGCTGTATAAACAACAGAGTGAAAACCAATGTCTCTTCATCAATACGTCACGTGACTGCGAATCCTTTACTTTCAGCGAGGAATTTCTCTTGCCGCCGACGGGCGCCCCAAAATTACCAAGTTGCGTGTGAAATGACGCCAGCAGCTGAGACCTCCCTGCTGGTGATTCATGGCTTTAATCACTCTGGCTCTCTAACCTCTTACCAACCAGAGCAGGGTTTGACACACCACTGCCTTCTCAGAGCCTCGGCACCATTTGTCCTATTTAGAGCACTGCCTCCATCCCTGTCGACAATTAGATATTGGAGGTGCTGTGTTGGGCCGAGCTGGTAAAACACGGCACAGCTGCTACAGGTTGAATTGCAGTGTGAATTGGTGTCAGGCTTTCCTCAGTCCACCTGAGATGTGGATGTTTTCTGCACACCTTCAAAGTCATTATCCCTTCTTAGCTGTCGCTTGCAAAGCAAAGCTGGAGTGATTATCGCTCCACATTTTGATGTGAAATCTGGTTTGTGTGTCTCTTAAGCTGCCTGTTGGTGTCCCGTTGCTCTGCTTTCATTCAGCTCGGTGGTCATAACATTATATCCACAGCACAGGAGCAACCTTTATAAGCCTCCATTGATTTCACCAATGTCTGCCTTTTTATAGCTGCGCGAGGCGGAAAGTGGATGTGATCAATCAGTCCTCTTTTCTCCATTTGCCACCTAAAGGCAGAGATTGAGACACATCAGTGGATGAAAGATTCCATAATATACCGAATATGTGGCTACTTACTGTGAGGCAACAGTGAAGATTGCAGCCGGGAAGCGAAACCTTATTGTGTACTCAATTCTGTCAAGATTGTGAATCACATAAAGAAATGGGATTTAGTCTGGATAGGGTGCCTCTATTCGGTGATGCCTGTGAGAAACTAAAGGGACAGAAGCCTCACAGATGGCAGTGATTCACTGTCTGCGAGCACACGGGGACACTGACTTGTACTCTATGTGGCAAGAAGGATGATTGTTGGCGGAGGATGTCATCCTGGGACTCGGCTCACACAGAGATAAGAGGTTCATCTAAAGTCAGCTCCAGAATGTGACTTCTCTCTCTCTCACTTCCACTCCTGAAGCTCCTTGTTTGCTCTCTTCACTTTTCTCATTCACTCCAGGTAATCCCTGAATGTCCGGAATCGCTCCTTTCCGCTTGCTTTTATTCAACAAAAAAAAAAAAACAGGAGGACAGTAAACACCGTTGTGGAGCTGGGTTATAATGAGTCTTTGCGCAGCTGCCGAGACGTTTCCCCAGAGGAGCTGAAACTCATTGTAAGTAGGGCAGACAGAGAGGAGTGGCTTCATGTGCACGATGTGGGACATGGATGTTACGCTCCCAGTGTGAGGAGACCAAAGAGGACTCAGTCTCTGCAAAAACCAGCCAGGAAATTCAGTCAAGTCCGGAAAGTTCACTTCCGTCTTCTTGCCGCTTCCTTTCATGCAGTTTCATCCATTCATCTCGTGTGCCTGCTTGCTACAGTAGGGTCACAGAGGCTGGAGCCCATCTCAGCTGACATCTGCAAGAAGCAGGAGCAGCCTGGAAAGATGACAGACCAGAGACTGCCGCACCCGCTACGTGCCACTGTGTCAGTTTCTCCCAGAGACTGAGCCAGAAATGCCGAAGATAGCTGCTCAACCATATGCAAAAAAAAAAAAAAAAAAAAAAAAAAAACCCTCATGATTAATTCAGTAATTAACACAGTGTGACTTTGATAGGTGGCTTCACATTTCTCAAATGGGATTGTACTCATACAGCAATATCATGGTGGAAATGGAATGGGATGAGAAACCGGTACAGACGAAGGCAGAGAGTACTAATGAAAAGGGCCAGGGTCGGATTCAAACCGGAACCTTATCACACTGCCACACTGCCATATGCATTCTCATAATAACCTGAGCAAATAATCCTGATAAATCTTTGGAGTGAGTCTTTGCTGCTGCAAATATCAGGCAGTACCAACCGCCACATGCATCTAACATAGTTTCAAATCTCATTACAGGGCCACGGACCTCAGCATGCTGGGATGAATTTGAAGCTGTCTGCTGGAATTTATACCCCTTCAGATACATGTTTGTGTTGTGTGTTGATGCCAAACACACACTCAGTGTTGTAATACATCCTGAAAGTGGTGATAGTTCAGAATTTTTTCCTGTAACATTCTTTAGTCCATAAATTCAAAGTATTTAATTTGAGTTTTTGTGGAAAGAAATAAAGCACTGAGCCTAAATCAGACTCCAAACTGAAACTAAACTGAGGTAAAAAGAACAGTTCTGCGAACAGCTGCGTTTAATGACAGTTTGTGTGTGAATTCAGTCTTTTAACGTTGAGTTTTATCACTGCTGCATGTTGATGAAGGCCAGAGAGGAATTAGTCAGAGACGTGGCGTGTGTCCAAATACACTTAAGAATCTAATTTAAGTCTGTTATGTACCATCACAAGTCTTTCTGTGATGCGGATCCTTGTCTGTTGTTGAAATGATGGCACAGCCAAAGGTGATGATGATGTTGAGTTGATTTATTTCACCAAACGTAATCCCAAAGTGCAGAAAAACCAAGGAGCTCCAAAAACTATTTACAGAAAAGAATAGGAAGGAAAAAGAAAATTCTTACAAAGTTCACTGGCTTTCTGTCACCTCCACTGTAACAACGCAAAACCAACACTGGCAGGCTCCCACTCTCTCTCAGTCAGAGGGAAGTCTGACTCTCACTCTCTCACAGGTGGAGATGGGCCTCCTTTTAACACCACAGGCCCCTCCCCTCAGGTAATTAACAAGGGAATCACAGTTTTCTTCCACAAAACATAATAAATCCCCATAATAAATTAATGGTAATTTGTTCAGAAATATACAGAAACAAACAGTCGAACCACTGCATCTCAAAATAGGCCCGAAACAAAAATAAATTATTTTCATGCCGAACTTTGCACCTTTCGGTGACGTCATCATGACGTCACTTCCGGGTTTCCCCATCTGACGGCTATAAACAGGAAGTGAACTCGGCGCTCGGTTTGGCTGTGGGAGGACGTGAATGGGACATGAATACTGGTGAAAAAGTTTGCAGGGTGATAGATTATGGCAGGAGGATGATTTGGCAGCGGTCGAGTGTGCACCCACGACTACTGCGGTGAATAACAATGTCCAACTATGCGGGGAACGGAGCCGACAAACGGAGAAAAGACACAGGTGAGTGTAATGTGTGTTTTAATGAGCTCCAGCGCTGCGCCGCGGCCACCGTCAGAGTGACTCCGTCACACTTTCTCTCCAAAACTAAATGTGTGTGTGTGACTGGCTGTGAACTACCCAGTGTGTTTTGTGTGAAACAATCAGAGAGCCAGAAACAATATTTTTTTTTTCCCAACTCAATATGAGGATCAGCTTTTTATTTCTTCGTCCCCAGAAAGAAGCATTTGGGAGCTTGTTGTTGTCTCTGTGTATTTCATCCTTGCCCTGCTGTCACAGCATTAAGCTGCAGGTCTGTCACTCACAGTGTCAGCATTAGGGCCCTCAGTGGCCCCCGAAGCCCTTTCCCCTTCGGCGTGGCTCAGCGACGCTCCACTCAGATGACTGTTAGTTTCAGTCTGAAGCCTGTCAGAACAGCCTGCTCAATGAAAGTCACTGTGTGCAGAGACATGAGTATGTGTGTGTGTGTGTGTGTGTGTGTGTGTGTGTGTGTGTCCTGCCTGCATTGTGGAGACCCAACGCATGAAATAAAGAAAAGCCTTTACATTGTAGTCAAACACATATTTTACTAAATTTATTTGTGACTGAACGTCATACATTTAAGTTTCTCCATCTTCTGAAGCTTTATCTGGAACCTGTTCCGGTCAGTATTAGACATGTTGCATTTGCATCACAGGACTAGCCGAGTGCCGATCGCCCACATTACAGACATTTAAGTAGTGAAAGGACATCTTTGTAACAGAGGCATCAAACACATTTTAGTTCAGGAGCCACATGCAGCCTGATTTTATCTTCAGTGGGTTGGACTGGTAAGAAAGTGTCATCAAAACTTTTGATTTAAACTTATACATTTTTCTTTGTTTCAAATATTTTTGAAAAACCAAAATTAACTTTAATCTCAGCATAAAGCAGATTTTAACGATACCATCTGGTGCATAATACAGTGGAATGTCTTATCGTATTGCAGTTGCACTATACATGCACTGTGCCAGCATGGTTTTGAAGCTAACGCTAGTTTGGTAGAAATACAGTCCCTCGTTTTCATGGCAGCATCAGAAATATCTTAGATCAGGTCAAAACATCTGAGTCAAAAAAATAAATAAATCTTTGAAATTTTTACAACTTAATGGTTTGGGGCCAGATTGAAGCCTCTTGTGAAGCGATTTTGGCCACCTGAACTTATTCCTCCACTGGGAGCAATTTGAGGTTCTGTGTCTTGTTCTAGGACATTTTGACATAAGGACACCCTGAAGCAGTAACGTTAATCACTGCACCACTGTGTCACTCATGTTAATTGGACTGCTATACTGAGTATTGAAAAACTGGCTGGATATTAATGATAACTTCATCTGATGAATTTGTTGTCATGACGTGTGCTCAAAGCAGAATGTAGACTCAAAACCATCGACAGCTTATTGAACGCTTCAGTACTGATGAGCTTCACATGCAAGACAATAAAAAAATGCCATCATTCTACTCATGCTAGTAAACTAACTTTCTTCATTTCCTCTTGAGTTCATGATGAAATCAGGTATGCTTTGATCTCTGCCTGGAAGATCCCAAAGGATTCATCAAGGAGTTCCTACAGGGAGAATCCCACCTTCCACTGGGTCAGGAGGAGGAAAGCTCTCCAGCAGGCAGCGATTGTTAAGTCTGAGCATTATAAACAGAATCAGGATACAGGAAATGGCCGGTTTCCCAAGAAAGTCCCAGAGTCTGGCCAGTGTCTGTTTTTGAAGAAGTCGCAGAAAGTTCTTGATGGTCATCCTGCAGTCCCGGTTTTACTGAAGGAGAGGAGGAAGAGGAAGGAAAAGCCTTCCTCCCCTATATGACCTTCTTCAGCAAACTTTATAAATAAATCGAAGCTTTTTTTTTTCTCCCACAGATGCCTTGCTGCAATATTTTCCAAGTCCCACATTAACTTAGGGAGGTCCGCCGAGCAGATGTCACTGACACAGCAGTGACACCGAGGCTCGGGGAGCGCTGTAATCTCTGCAAGTGTCCATGACTGCAAGTGTGGATATGTGTGCACGTGTGAGCACGTGTGAGTGTCAAACCGCAGGAGAAAGAAGTCAATCTCCGATGTAATGAAAATGCAAATCGTCTCTCCCGTGTCAACCTGCGCTGTCAATCAGCATCACAATACCTCATCGCCTTTCTGCTGCTCACAAAACAGCCAGACGTGACTGGGACAAATCACTCCGCCGAGCCACTTCCATCATTCATTACAGATAAATCAATCTCCCTCATTGTTATCTCCTCTCCTCATGTCTATCCCCCATTCCCTCATTGATTCCTGTCATCCTTTTATTTGTCTCAACTGTTTTGTCTTTATCCCCCTTTTCAGTAGTTTCTATCCCATCCAGAGGGAGTTTTTTTTTTTTTCAATTTGTATTTTAAAATGTTGATTGAATAAAAAAATGATAAAGCAGTAGGTGAAAAGGGATGATTAACAATCAGCAATTAACTCTTGGCTTGGCTTTCAATTACAGTTCAGAGGTAATAGATTTTTTTTTTCTTACCTGACTCAGATTAGTTTGTCTTTGTTTTAGAAGCCTCTGGGAAACAGGGAATGACGATACTGCAAAAAAACCAAGATGGTCTAAATGAACAAAGAGAAGCTTATTTAATGGCTTGGTCTAATTTTATCCCTTTTGTTCCTGTAAATGTCATCCATTAAGTACAGATCAATACTGTTGTGAAACGGCAATCCAAAGCAATTTTCAAATGTATCTCAGTAATTGTCCAGAAGCAGAACCTACATTATAGCAAAGGAGTGAATCCACAGTGTTGGTGTTGTTTTCACTTGTTTGGTCTCTCAGGCTCTGATTCAACAACAATGACAAATCCGTCTTTGATCCAAGAAGGCAGAGTCTGACTGAAAAACTTTCTGAAGTTCTGGGCTTTGAATCCTGTAATAAACTGATTTTTAATGGCCACCTGTGGGCTGCAGAGATGAGCTGCACCCATGATACAAACAAGGCCCAGCTTCCCATCTATGAGGACCTAAAGTGCCAAAATTAAATAAGTAAATACACCATTAGATGTGTTTGAGGGGCGAGTCTCAGAATACAGGATTTCTGGTTGAGGCGGAAGATTATGGCCAATGACTCCGTTCAGAGAGTCAGGAAACAGGACAGAGAGATCAGATTGTCTTCTTCTTTTTTATTCTTTATCCTCCATCCTTAACAGCAGCAGTATGTGTGTTTATGCATGTGTGTATGTGTGTGTATATTTGTATGTGTATGTGGTCTGAAAAAACAAGGAATAATCAGCATGTCACAAAATGATCTAAACAATAGTGAGCAGTGAATCAATTAACAGCTGAACATGGATAACATAAACCAGTCTTGGTCACAATAATAAAAAAGTTGCAATACTGATGTACAATAGCTCACAACAGGCATGTGAACCTGCCTGCAGAATCAACAAATCACAAGCAGGACTAACTTATATTCAAATAGGACTAATTAGCAAAGTCAAACACAACATATGTCCATGAAACAAAAAAAAAACTTCAATAAACATCAAATATTCTTAAGTGAAAAGTGGAAAATGACTTACATTTCATCATGAACACACACAAAAAAATCAGAAAAGCACACATAAAATCCACACAGCTCCATGAAGTCCTCCAGATTCGGCCTGCAGCTGTAGTGTGACTGGGCATGCCCAGGCCAGTTCAGGCTGCATTTATCCAGTCGCCAGCAGGCGGTGCTGTTGGATCTGTAGGGCTTTCTCACAAGATGATTATTTTAAAATGTCATGAATGTATTAAAATAAGTCATTTTAAGTACATATAAACAATCATACTAAATAATGTCATTGTTTATTTAGTCATTCATTTTTTAAAATTTATTAGCAGTGCTTTATGAATTTACTTTATTCATCAAACTCACCCGTCAGAGTTGGAGTCTTTACACCTGATTGGCTGCTCATCAAGTCAAGACAGATCAGTCCGAATAATGAACATAATCCAGTACACCGGGTGGCGCTATTCTCCATATTGCACCTAATTTATGGAGCGTTCTCAGTGAAAACAAGAGCATGAAGTCCCTGCATATGAAGGACGATTAGATTAAAAAAAAAAAAAAATAATTATTGAGGTGAGAAAGATTGTTCCTAATTCTGTTACCTTTGGTTGTTCAAAACAATGAACAAGGGTCGTATTTTCTGTCAGGTCTTTCCAAAGGACAGTAAATGAAGGGATTACAGTCAAGTCGGCATCAAGCCAAGTCGGCCTCGTGGGGGGGCTCTCAAGTGGCCGAATTGGCCGGTGCCGACTTGACTGTAAGCTGCTTACCAACTCGGCCAAAAGCCTCTTTTTTTTTTTTTTTTAATCACGATGCCGGCTGCGGTGCGACGATTTGCACAGTTTTTTGAAGATCTGTTTGAACCGAGTAGCTTAGCTACGAGCGCGCAGCGCGAGCGGCTGTCCGGTCATGTGACCAGATCATGTGACCAGGCGGCGTTTGATCAAACCAGTCGCCTGCATTATAATTATAACTGTGCAAATCCTGGAGCTGATGCCGGCTGCGGCGCGACGATTTGCACAGTTATAATTATAATGCAGGCGACTGGTTTGATCAAACGCCGCCTGGTCACATGATCTGGTCACATGACCAGACAGCTGCTCGCGCTGCGTGCTCGTAGCTAAGCTACTCGGTTCAATCAGAAAGTCAAACATGAAGCTCCAGGTACATTATCCACCTCTAACCTGTCAGTCACCATAATCACACAGTTTGTCCTCCAGTCCCCCGCCTGCTACGTGAGGAGAAGTGGCACAGCCGGCATGAAAAAAACTGTGCAAATCGTTGCGCCACAGCCGGCATCGTGATTAAACAAAAAAAGAGGCAGTCGCGCCACAGCCATCGTGATTTTTTAAAAAAAGAGGCTTTTGGCCGAGTTGGTAGGCAGCTTACAGTCAAGTCGGCACCGACCAACTCAGCCACTTGAGAGAGAGATTGAACAGTCACAATCAATCCTCAGGGAAAAGCTCTGTTTTTATGCACTAAGGTAGTTTATTTCTGTATATCTATATATTTACTGTATATTTATGCTAGAAGTGTTATTGTAACAATTGATTGTGTATTTGTATATGTAACACAACTGTAACAAGAAGCATGCTAATAACTAAAGATCATGAATTTAAACTGAATGGCAGCTGTATAAATTGAAGCAGTTTCAGGGATTTTCTCACACATTACTTATGTTGTACCTGAAAATGGAGCTGCTGAACTGCTGTTTCTCTTTGTTTCGCTTGCCGTTCTGTCGGGTTTAGGGTCAGCTGAAGCTCATAGTTACTGTTTTACTAAGCTCCTGTTTAATGGAGGAGAGCCTCATTCATTCCAAACTAACGCAGTCTTCCCAGCAGCAGCATGTATTATTATTATCTGCTTTCCTCCCACAGTTTGCAAGCATTCGAAGCTCATGAGTTGCAGATGTGAACGTGGCTGTCTGTCTTGGTCTTTGTCCTATGATGGACTTGTGATCCGTCCAGGATTCGCTCTGAGCTGGATCGACTCCCATTTTAGCAAACACTGCAGATTGTACAAGGTGAACTTCTCCAGGTAAAGCCCTGCTTTAGCGTAAGTTAAATCTTTCAAACGAGCTGCTTCTGAGTCCGAAATATTACAGCAGACTGTATTTTTAATGAGTGAAGGAGAAAAAAAGACAACCCTCATTGTTATGTGGTTTATTTCATTGTCCTCATTTGTAAAGCTGCCTTCAAGAGTTCAGAAAATATTCTGTCAAAACTTTGCAGTGATGTGAAAAGCTTGTTTGCATGCATTGTTAGGCTTTCTTGATCTGTTTTTCAGTTTGGTTGCTGTCTTTGTGATTTCTTTTTACTTCTTGAAACATTTAGGACCTACAACAGTAACATTGTTTTCTTTTTTTTTTCCCTCTCCCTGCACTGCCATGAAAATTAAATTACATTGTCCGTCAGGGTTTGTAGCGTGACGCTGATATGTGATTTGTCTACGTGATCGGAGTCCAGAGCTGGATCTGTTGTCCCCGCCTCAACTCCTCCTGCGACATCAACTTACCTGAGTAATTACTCACATAAATCACTTGATTAGAATCGCTTTTTTGGTGATCTAAATCTTCTCTGTTTCAATGAGATGCATTTACAAATGAGAAAGTGACTCTGACCTTTTCCAGATCCCAAAAAAGAAAAATCGATTAATGCTGCTGACTGAATAAACTAGATGAGCTTAGAAAGGACAATAACAACATTTATTATCATGCTTGTTACATCAGTCAGGCAGAGATCTCATTATTGTGTAATGTTCCATATAATTTGTTGATTTTAGTCATAAAAGTCATGCATGGACTTTCCAGTAATAATCCTAGTCAACACCCACCAAAAAGTTTAAGATGTGGCTGATATTTTTTCTTAATGAGGAGTTTACTTGTCATTTCATTACAGAGCTAAAGGATACTATTCACAAATGAATGTCGCAGACTAATGAAGATTAAGTGGGACTCACATTATTTTACATGAGACTGAGTGTTGATTAGTTTTGTAATCACCAATCAAAATGTTTATTTTTTTTTCTTGCACAAATCAAATCTTCAGTATGTTCTGGCTAATCTGATTTGTTTAAAATGATTGTGAAAATTATGCCTGAGATAATCCCTAAGTGCTGTGCTCTGTCATTTTAGAGCAAGGGGATTCTTTAGGCCTCATAAACTACAAGATTATCCGTACCAATCATCCAGTGCATGTCTGCTCAGACTGCCTGGTGCTAAATACAGTTTAGAGGCTTCGGGCAGACGGCCATGCTGCTGGCCTGAGGCATTAACCAGTGGATGTGTTCGTGTATTTGAAAGCCTGGGGTGTCAAAAACATTTTAGCTCAGGATCCACCTCCAGCCCCTTTTGATTTCAGCTGAAAAGAACAAAGAACAACAGCATGCCTTACAAAAACCAGACGTTTCCTTCTGTTTTACAGCAAAATGTGAGAAGCTTCTGAAAATGTTCTTGTTTAATCTGCTTTATTCGTAACTGCTGAATATCTAAAAACAACTTAAAAAATATGCTCTCTCAGTGCATATCTTCATAGAGTCACCCAAATGTTATGGCAAACTAGAGATACATGACGTAAAGGTTTTGGAAAAGCTACTGTATTAAAGAACTATAGATAACACCCAGTTATCGTTAATCAGATTTGCATGTCTTACATCTGCTTTCAGTTGAATCAACAGCTTTTCTGACTTGCTTTCTTTTTTTCTTTTCATTTCAACTCTTTTTTTTCCATTTTTTTTCTGACAGTCTTGATTAAAGCTTGTGTACCGTGACCAGTAACTAACCACATGAAATTCCATTCGAGATGGGTTTACGGTTTTATTTTCAAAGCCACCCCCCCCCCCACCCCCCCACCCTCTCTCTGCGAGAGCTGGTTGAGACAGAAATCTGATAACAACTGCGGCAAAGATGAAAGCGGCTCTTGTGAAATAGTAGAAACAAATGTCCCTGCATGCTGTACTCTCTTTGTCCTTGTCTGTAGATAGACGGATAGTCTTCCCTTTCTAGTTTAGTCATCCATCCCTCAAAAAAAGTTCCTCTCTTTATGAGCGTGTTTGTCTGAGGATTCAGGTTTTACAGCTCTCCTCATAGTCCGCAGGAATAAATTACATGATAATAAAAGCTCATCCTTCACAGACATGAGCAGATTTTAAGTTCCCTTGGACGACCTTGTGGTATAATTTTATGCTGCTATTTAAAGTATTCTTAATAATTTAATTTTTAATTTACTGACACACTGCGGCAAAGGGCAGCCATAATTATAATGTGATGTTCTTGCCATCTTGTGCGGTCAGAAAGGTCACTATAAAACCTTCAGAAACTGGGAACAGTTTTTGCTTTGGGTCGTTAAATTATTGGACACGGATTTTCAAATGTCAGGTTTATCAATATAATTTGTGAATGACAGATAACACAGTGCACATTTAAAATGGATTAGTTTAGTTACAGTAATTTAGCAGGCAGAGAGTATAATTTCTGAGTTAAATGTTAGGATGCATTGAAAGTTTTGTTGTAGACTCTGTTTTCCTGTAAACATGAGTTTTGAAAATTAACTATTTCATGGCATTACTAAGATAAGTTATATATTATATTTATGCAATAACTAAGTGACCTGAAATGGACTTGACAATTATTTTCACATTTTTTTCTATCGATCATTTGCGAATCTCAGTGGGAAAGTCATTTAAAATCTCAACAACTACAATAAATAATGTAAAAATGACTAAAAGTATAGAAATAAAGTCAGATGATAACCATATTGGACTCCTGGATGGTCTTTTGTTTTCAGTAGCGATCGACATCTGTGGCTGTTGTGGCTTTGCAGATGCTTTTGGTTAGCTCAGCCTCAGGCAAATTTGTTTTCCAATGTCGACAGCTCATTAACAATAGTGGCAAGTGCTGCTGGGAAATCTTAACCAACTGAAGGGAAAGAGCAGTGGACTACCAAAAGCTGCATATTATGGCTGTGACAGGGGTTGCAGCACTCTGGAGTTTGACTTAATACTTGTTTTGCTTCCACTGAAACAATTCAGCTTACTGCTGCAGAGAGGGAAGGATTGACTTTTTCAAAATAACCTACAGAATCTATTGTCTGAATGAGTCCCTGAAATTGAGGCAGACATTTGATTCATAAGAGCCTGAAGTGAGGCGAAGCCTCTCCGGGTGTTTTGGTATTCAGATTCTGACAGTCTCCTTTTTAAATTTCACTGATTTATTTTCACTGTTGTGTCTGCATTTATATAAATAAGCGTGTGTGTTCATGAAAATGTATTCTATGGCACGCACGCGCGCAAACACACTCACTCACACACACACACACACACACAAAAGAACAAACAAACAAAAGGTGTAAAAATCCTGTGTTTGCCCAGTGGATTCCCGCTGATAGAGCAGAACTATTCCCACAACCTGCTGTGAGGGACAGCCTGTGTGGGCGGTGGGCTGTCAGTCATATCCACATGTACAAGTGCAAGTGATGCATGAAGGGAGTTGGAGATTTCTCTGTCATCTCCAGTCTGGTCCCCTGCAGATTTCCCCTCTTCTGCCTCTATTTCTGCTCCAATGCTCTGCTGGCCACAAAGACTGTATAATCTGTGCTTCAACTTAAACTGACTGCAAAGTGAACAAATAATGTGGCAGTGAGTTGGAGCTGGAGAACCGCCCCATTTGTTAGAGCCTGCTCTGCATAACACCATAACACCTGCTTGGCCATAAAACGTTGAGCTGTGTTGCTGGTGAAAAGATGCAATCAGTGATGTGCTCTACCATGGCCTGCAAAGGTGTATGTATTTTTTCCCCCCACAACAATATAATAATAGATATCATTGCGACCCTGAGCTGTTGGTGCCTTCGCTGTTGCTGTTCCTCCTGTAGTACCGCGACCTGCCGCTGGATGCCGCTGATGCGCACCAATGGTCTTCGCTGTCCGTGGTGCTGAAATGCTTCCTACTGCGGTCCACGGAGGTACAGAGGTCCATGTCATCCACAGATACACACTTACATCTTAACCTGTCCTTCAAATTATTATTATTATTTTTAAGTCGTTGAACAGTTGCATTACATGAAACCATAGTTGTAACCTAATGTGCCTCTGAAAAAGTTCATTTTGGCAGGTTTTATTAAAAATGTTGGACATTCTAGAAGCCACCTGAGACTGTAAGTGACAGCTCCCCAAAGAAACAACATTTGGAAAGGGCTGCATGCGGGACAGGTGCACTATAGTGAACTGGTTAATGCCTCATTCAGAGTGAAGGACGATCACACAAACTTGAGGTTTTGAGTGCAGCTTGAGTGCTTTTCATGTCACAACAGCGGCTGCAACTTAACAGCCTCAGAAGGCTTCATGCAGAGGTGTGTGCAACTGCGGAGACTCCCGACCCTCAGGATCTGTCTATCACGGTGTCGGCTGGTCCAGAGTCAAGTCAGCCAGAGGGAGCTGGGTGCGTGCAGGAAACCACGGGACTGTGCCTTCCAAATAAAAGTTTGATTTGAGGAGCGCCAATACCAAAGTAGTTATCTCAGTTGATCTTATAAAAATAAATAAATAAAAAAATAAAAAATAAAAATTGTGAAAAAACATTGATCCGGTACATGGGCAATATTGGCAACAAAAAAAGGGGACAAACAAGTCATTCACTGCAAGCAGGTTTTTTCGACTTGGAATATTTTAACATACAGGACACGTGGCCCTTGGAGGCAAGAAAACCTTAGCATGGCCATATTTTCAAAATGAAATGCAAGACACATTTTAATGATAATATTTTGGAGCAAATTCTGTTTATATAACAATATTGTACTAGCAAATCATTACTACTGGAAAGCATTTGAAACATTCTGAAAATATTACAGTAATATCAGTTATTTCTATTGCCCACTTGCAGAAATTAAAAAAAAAAAAAAATCCTGCACTGGGTTGTCCATCTAACAGTGTTTGTTCTGAATTGGCAAGCCTCTGACCAACGACCTTGTGCCGTAAAATGACGTCATATTAAGGAATTATGATTATGAGAAAAGGCAAAAAACTAAATCCATCTACGTGTTTGTTTGTATTTCTAAACACTGCTTCCTCGGACGGTAGTGTCCATCATGTTTGAAATGATTTGACCGGCTGGTATTTGATCCTCGCGGGGTCTTTTGGCGGAAACGTGTCGGTGAAGTGTGTCCGTTGTGAGACTGGCTCGGTGACTTGTACTGTGAAGGGACGCAGCGGACGCGCCGCGCGTCATGAGCGCAGCCAGCCTGTCCTCCGGAGAAGTGAGCGAGCACGAGACACTGCCGGGACTCGCCACAGTCGCGCTGGCTCCTCTGTGAAGTTAAAACGTCCACAAACTCGACTCTCCTCTTAAAATCCTCCGGAGGAAAAAAAACGCCTATTTTACGCGACTCGCACTTTTTACGCACATATGTGAGCAAAACGCGGTTTTTTCCTCATCGGATTTGACTCCAGCGGTCGCCACAACCGGCAGCGACTTCTCCCACCCCGATTCTCTTTTTATTTATCGATGGAATAAGGCTTTAAATGACATTTCCGTGCTTCTGAATGAAACTTTCAGCCTGTTCTCCGGGAGGACCGCAGGAGCGCCAGCGGGAGTCCTCTCCCGTGTGAGACCACCGAGTTGACGGCCGCTGTGGACCGGCTGGATGGGACGCGGATAAAATGTTTGGTCACCTGAAGTTCCGGGGGTTAACAACCATGTCAGGGGTCGCTCGTTTTAGAAAATGATTGCTGGCAGCATCGACGGTAAAATAATGGTCAGAAGATGTCTAGTAACGTTCAAGCCGTTCAGGTAAGAGACAAAGAGCTGATGCAGTTCACACTTTCCCGTCACCCTCCGGCATTGTGGCGGCTTTGTGTGCATGCCCCTTCACTCACTACATCTCCACCAACACACCGAAGCGGATTACTATTGGTAAACTGCATCATATATATATATCTAATGTGTGTATGCACGTGTGCTGTTACTCAACAAAGCACCCACACACACCACATGTTTTGTCTTAGCCTCCCAGATGAATGAGATCCGGATAAAGAGGCAGCGCGCATCTGTAAATGCTGAAAGAGCCATGGTAAATAACTCCACCAGCCAACCGAGCTCTAACTTAGTTTCCCACTGCATGGATGGCTCCATTATCACTGCGCAGCCCTGCTTTGTTTGAGGATATAAATTGGAGACTTTAGGGGATTTCTTACACATGTTAACCACAGTAAGGGCTGATACCTTCCACTCCATTGAGCCATGCTCAGTCAGCCTGCATTATTTGATTTACTGTGACAGAGGAAGAGTAATGGCAGACTTTAAATTATTACTGTAATTAATCTTTTTCCTTTTCCCTGGAGGGCTGAGATTAAATGAGTTGAGGCTGAGATTTTTGCTCCATCCAGAGGACCACTACACCGGTCACCACCAGGTTTCACCTGCTAGCACCACTAGATTTTATAAAGTGTTTTTCTTTCACCTTTTGAAAAGGCTTGTTAATGATTTGACAGCACAAACAAACTTCAAAATGAAGCCAAGTCTCTGGCTTAGAGCTTTGTTTTCACTATATTTACTTTTCATTAAAGAGAAAAACTAAGAGTATTTCCTAGAAATATGTCTGTGCACTTCAAATAACAGCAGAGGTGTTGACTTTTAGGCATTAAACCCAGATAACGATGTACACATTTTTCAACAGGAATGTTAATTAGCACATCTTAAGCCAAAGCACAACACTGCTGAAATGCGGCTTGTTACAGAGCAGAAAAATTCACACTTCGCATGAAGCACATTAGATTAAAATCTTATCCAGAATTTCTGATAGTTTTGGTGCCAGGGAAAAAAAAGAAAAAAAAAGTTTCTTGGAAACACCACAACTAACAGCTAACACCTACACCCGAGCGCCAGTGTGTCTGGCAGTAATACTCTCTCTTCAAAAATCATCTACCTCGAGGCAAAATCAGATAAGTCCATATGTGTGAGGAAGCCAGTTAGCTGATAGCACATCTCTCCCTCTGATCCAATTAGAAGGAGCAGAGCATTTACTTTAAGCCTGTTAATTAAAGACTCGTCAGGCAGGACCGGGGCCTAATCCTCTAATATCACCCACCTAACGCCACTTTGGAAAAACGGCTAAATGATAAGAGAGGAAACGATTGCCCCAGGACAACATCAGGCCAACTTCTACACACCCACACGAGCTGCAAATCTCATTTCCCTCTGTTTCCCTCTCCATCACTCCACTTCGGACTCATATTCCTGCCTCTGCCTCAGTTCTGTGTGTACATAAACACACAAGATTATTAATTCCTTGGTCAGTGAAAAGAAGAGATGAAGTGGATTAAAAATGCTGTAAAATGAACCAGTTTTCTCCTCTGTCCTCTGGGTAACCTCTTTATCTCTTCAAGCCCATCACGGCTGTCTTCCCTTGTTCTTTTCTCCCTGCATTAATACAAGCGATTGAATCAGGCAATGAAATGCAAATAGCGGGTCAGCTCAAGTAAACACTTCCAGATCAGGTCATTGATTTGGATTTTCTTCCTCCTCCTACTTGGCAGGCTGACCAGATGGCTGTACTGTAGTAAGTGAAAAATCTCTGGATCACACTCTCATATTAATGTAAAATAATCCCTCGATCAGGATAATTTCATGTGATTGTATTCACGTTTTGCTACTCTCAGACTATTGAACTGTTTTAGTACAATCCACAATATGCCTGGAACAGATGGAGAGAATATGTAATTTAATAGTATGACATTTTGTCGGAGATACATAGAGGTAAATGAGGAGGAGTGGATGACAGGCGTCACTGTGAAACACTGTGTCTCATGTCTCCATGTTCACTGTAGAAATTGATAGTGCAATGCTGCACACAAGAGCGCTCATTGACAAGTTGGCACCTCATTTTGAAGCCACTTGCAGTAATCCTGATGGTCATAGTAATGCGGAAAATGCTATTTGATTACCGGCTTCTGCCACCAGAGGATGGAGTTATTATGAAGAGTTGAGCAGCCTAATTTCAATACTCACAAATTACTGTTCTCCTTCTTCCAAGTACGTCCTCTACTGTAATTAATTCCATAAAACTATGGCTCAAATTCTAATCTAACCTCTCACTTCAAAAGTGCATCGCAAACAATGATCACGCTTTCCTTTTTGGGGTAATTTCACAGCATTTATCAGTGTAATCTGTTAGACTCAAGCCTTCATTCTGACGATCATCAACGCCGTCTATGTTTGACGTGTTGGGAAATTTCCTCTTCGAGGAGATTTCCTCTATCCTGTTGGCCGTCCTTGAAGCCTCCCGAGTGTATCATGGCTCAGAACAAGACACATTGGCTCTATCCGGGAATATAAACTCACCCTGGGGGCTTGCCAAACCACCATGCTCTATACTTAACAAATTATTCGACATCATCTTGATCCATTTGGGTCAATCACATCAGTTCAACAAATGTCCTTTTAAGTGGCCATTCTTTCTCGCTGTTGATAGAAACTCATTTCTTACGGTTTCATCAATATTAAGAGGTTACATTCAAAAGTGTGCGTGACAGGAGCTACTTACCATTTGAAAAAAGGGCCATCAGATTCCCCACTGGCCAGGCATTCAAGCAAACAACTCCTGCCTTTCCTTTGGAGGGAAAGCAACAGCTATGAATAATTCATTTATTTGTTATGCTAAGATTAAATTTTCCAACCTCTACTCTGCGAGTTAAAACTTTAAAGGTTACCTGCACGGCTGCCTTTAAATCACATTTAGGTGAATTTAGATCATTACATTGTCCCAGAAGGATTTTTTTTTTCATCACATATGCTTTCTGGATATGATGAGAACATCACATGAAAAAAAATCTTTCAGCTGCTTAAATCCGAGTTGGATTGTTTGTTGTCACATACTGTCAGTTTGTCTTTGTGCTGCACTATTTCTCCAAAATGGCTCAGGAAATCTCCTCTGGGAGTGAGCAGGGGAGCAGAAAGCTTTTTGAAAGCAGGACTTGACTTGTTAGTCGTGGAGGCCAACTGGTATTTTGTCCACTGGATGAAAATCACAGGCGACTTTTCCTCCCTGTTTCCTCAAAGAGCCTCGACGTAATAAGATAACCTCTGATCCACATGCACTGAAGATAGGAACTTAACTGGGGCAGGATTTACATGGACACAAAGACCCGATTTTCAACTCTTTTAAGTGAGAGATCTGCCTCTCTCATGACTGTCTAACAAGAGGGAATCGACGCTGAGTCGCTATTTATTTTTTCCCTTTGAGGTATGGTAGCGTCTCAAACATCTGTGCCAGAAAGCAGAAGCACATGTCACAAAACCAGGCCCGCTCTTCACATCTCAGTCTGCTTTCGAGGTGTTTTTCAACATTTAATGACCTAAAACCTCAATGCTGAGTCATCGATTTACACAGAACACAGCTGTGACCCAAGAAGTGCCCTCTGAAAACGTCCGTACTTAATAACTGAGGATGACACAATGTAGACGGTGTTGCATAACCAGCTGACCTGCTTTTATGTGGCTCAGGACAGAGGGGTGACTCGGACTGATCTGCGCTTTCGAAACCATATACTCCACCATTTTCCTCCAAAATGTCTGGATGCTACCTGTCCTCGCTGCACCTTTTCTTATCCCTCAGTGCACCGTCTCATATTACACGTTTCCTTTCACTGTGGCTGCACTCAGGGAGAACTGCTCTGCCGTCTGTTGACACTTGTCCCCCATGTTCGGCAAGTGAAATCATCACAACACGAGTTTGTTTCAAGTGCCCTCTGGCTTCGAGATTCCACTCTTCTATGTGCGATCATTGCTCTATTTATGCTCTGCCTCCAGGAAGTGATACTTCTTGGCTTTTCTTTGCAGTCTTCATTTCTCACCTCTCCACTTTTCTCATCCTCTCATCTTTGCATCTGTATTTTCCCTCTTTTTCCGGCTGTCAATCACTTTGTCTTGCAGAGCCTGTCTTTTTCTATTTCTCATGGTTTTCAACTGCCTGCATTTCTAATTTTGCTTTTCACTTATCACTCATTCATTTATCCACTCCTCTGTCTGCCTCCACCTATCTCCCCTTCTACCTCTCTTCATTTATTCCAGCTACTCACCCGAAGCATCTATTTACCTGCCCTTCCCGATGAATTTGTCTATCCGTCTCAACTCTCCTTTCATCCATAGCCTCTCTCCTCCCTCTGTGTTGCAGGATATTCGTGGTGGGAATAGGCTTTTTCAGCCTGTGCTTTCTAATGACCTCTCTTGGGGGCCAGTTTTCAGCGAAGAGACTCGGGGACTCCCCCTTCACCATCCGCACAGAAGGTACTGACATGTTTTGTGTGTGAGACAGACTGCATCTCCGTCTGTTTGTATGCAAACGCCTCTTCCCCGCGTCTTTAAAGTGCTGTGATGCCACTGTGAATTGCGTTGCTGTAACTCTCCATGGTACGGTGGATTACCTGCCTCTGGAAACCACGTTAGGTTGGTTTGCTGTGTCAAGGTCGAGCACGGAAACTGTAAAGCAGAACTCAAAATAGAATTTAAAAAAAAAAAAAAAAAAAAATCACTTTGTTCTAGCCTTTTCATAAAAAAAAATACTTTGTAAAATAATTAGTTTTGTCAAGTTGATTTTCCATGTTATTGAGTTTTAGTATAAAATATCTAAGTAACAGTTTTTGACCTGCCTGAGGCTCATTAATGGCTCACATCTACTGAAATGACGCCATCAAACATTGAGAGGTCGGGAAAAGTGACCCAGTATTACATCTTAATATTTTGAAAATAATGAGTTCCAAACATGAATGTTGAGATCTTTATTTCAGATAACATTATAGCAGTTTTATTACAGTGCTGGTTAGTCAGTCTATTTTTAAATGCTATTTCAATATCACAGCTTTTCATACTGGAGATATAATATTCTCAATCATAGATAAAAAAACATGACTAATGTGATTGTATTCTAACTGAAGGATTCAGCCTTATTCTATCATGGGGCTTGAGCTGGTTTCCATTATGAGAGGCATTTTGCAGGGAGTTTGCATGTTCTCCATGTGCCTGTGAGGTTTTCTGCAGGAAATCAAGCGTCATGTTTGAATGTGAATGTGGCCGATTGTCTCTGTGTTCACCCAGCGATGAACTGACAGCTTGTCCTTGCTGCAGCTCTTCCCTGTATTTTTGCACTGTGTTGCTGGGACTAGATCTCATCCCGCTGACTGATTTGGATGAAGCAAGTATTGAGAAATAAATGAACGTATTTATGAATGCTCTAATATATTCAAATTGAAGAAATGTTTTTCATATCCAGCTTGATACCTTTGAGGTCCACACTCAATCTGCCAGCAGAGGTGAAGTGTTCATCAACCTTCGACTGTGGCACATTTTCCAAATCCACCCTTCTGCTCTACATCCTTGGTCTTTGCAAGCAATCAATCTGAGAGGCCAACAGGCTCTCAAGCTGCTGCATGCACAGCCCACATGGTCCATCCCACTGGGACCCGCAACCCTTATTATCCGTAGTATTCCACATTGAGGAATCGCATGCTTGACCCATATGAGGGTTCACTATATAATCTCTCCGTCAATAGCTGGAGAAATGCCTGAGGGACTGTATCCAATTAGTATCCCTGGTCATGAGAGCATTTTGTTATTTTTAAAACCTGAATAGGTCGAACCAGTGAGTTTAAAACAGTCTTGTTTGTTTACTCAGGTATTGCAAGAATCACACCGTCTGAATTTAGTGTTGTGAGTAAACTTCTTCAGAGCTTCGATATTCCCTCCTGCAACAGGGACAGAAAAAAAAACAGGAACATCCAGTGGATATTTGTTTTTATCCAGGAGGCATGCAATCCAGCCAGCCCCGCCTTCTCATTCAGTGTTTCCAGCGTCTCTGTGTGAACCCCGCCCCCTGCTGTCTCTCCAAAGATCACAGTGTTGTTGGTGAGGTCCGGCTCGGTGATTGAATGACAGACCCTCCTGCCACGCACTTCATAGTCCAGCCACTATCAAGCGACAGGACCAGCACACGTCTGTGTCTCGCTGCTGTAATATCTGGGAAGAAGTCTGAGATGGTGTCACCACACTTCACATAGAGCCCTCTTCAAAAACAGAAATGAAATGAGATGGCCGAACCGCAGGAGGATCGCATGTTGCCGGAGAAGCCTCCACAGTGTGTTAATACTAACTCAGTTCAATGATCTCCTCAAGTGACTGCAATCAGAAGAGCTTCTCCATTGTCTTGGAAGCCAGATATATATTAAAAACAATACAGAGATGTGGAGTGGAGGGAAAAATAAAGTGAAATAAAATAAAAGCCTGTTATCATTGCCTGGGTTCCCTCACTAAATGTGATCAGGCTTTATTTGAAAGCAGTAAATCTTATCTTTATGGAGGCACCGTGGTTCCTGTAAACACACACACACACCCAGACTTTAGTTTAGTCGACTTCATGAATTCCCTCCAGCCATTAACTCTTCATGTGCTGCTCTTTGTTCCCTCACGGAGCATTTTTCATCCTGTTTTTGGACTCATATTTGTCGAGCGCCAGAGTGAAAGTCCACAGTACTAATGTGTCTCTATTTAGTTCGCCTGTGTGTGTGTGTGTGTGCGTGCGTGCGTGCGTGCGTGCGTGCGTGTGTGTGTGTGTGTGAAATAGAAGAACTTTGCCATTTTTTTTCTGACATGACCCAGTCTTTTTTTTTTTCCATTAATTGTACTTGTTCCCTATTACTTGATTGTTTGATGTAATTAACATCGGCTTTAAAACATTTCTCCGACCTCTGATCTAAATGTGTTAAAAGTTCCCAGATTTAGAACAAAAAGTGGGAATTCTGTCTTCGATAAATCTGATGCCATAATTAATAAATCCCCACGTCGTTGCCCCAGAACATTGGCTGCTGCACGGACACTCACACACGTCTGGGGAAGCCATATCTCACCAGTGAACTGTCATTATTACACTGACCACCCAGCAGTGTCACATGACACAGTGTGTAGGCTGAGCGCCAATGGCAAGGCAGGGGGAAAAGAAAAAAGAAGGCCTTTGTAATCTCCTGCTGTACAAGATGTGAAGATTGAAAGCCAGAGGTCATTTTGCAGAGGCCAACCACTTCCCACTCCCGCTAGAGTTAAAATAAGAAATCCTGTGATGTGAAAGCATTTTCATGTGTGTAGCGTGTGTGTGTGTGTGTGCCAGTCTGTGTGGGTGTGCAAGCAAGTGAATGCCAAAGCATGAGTTACAGGAAGTGTGAATCACTCAGGTGCACAATTGTGGATTTTCCAAAGGGAAAAAATGAGCTTGTGAAAATGGAAAACTTAAATGAAGTAAGAGATACAGAGAGATATAGAGAGTAGAGCTGTGTGTCAGGGATAATGGGGCGGGGAGGGGGTCGTATGAGACCGTGTGTGTGTGATAAATTAGGATTTGTGTGTATGTGTTAGTGTTTCGTAGTAAAATGCACTTGATTAATCAAGTGCTCATGTGCTGCAGCCAGGGAAGACATCTGGAGCAAGCTCATTAAAAACTGTATGGTGTCCAACTGTGCTTACACAGAGGACTTAACTTCGTGTGTGTGTGTGTGTGTGTGTGTGTGTGTGTGTGTCTGTGTGGCTGCATGTCTTTTGCATTGTTTGTATCTTTTATGTGTTTAAATATCTTTCTGCTTGTCTTGCATAAAACACACCCCTATCGCTATCATCTCCGCTAGCTCCACTGGCCTTTCTCCCCTTCATGCACATCTCCCTGCTCCGTTACCTCACACTGTTTTTGCTGCCTATTCCCTCTGTGTGTATTTGTGCACGTGTTTATGTGTGTTTGTGATGAGCTGGCAGGAAATTGGCTGTTAAATGGGGCGACAGCGGCAATGTGGGACAAGATTGAAACCAGAGAGACTGAGAGACCGATCCATCTGCTCTCTGCAAAATCAGCCCCGCAAAACAACTGGCCCTTTCATTAAGCCTCCACTCACCACCTGCAGGGAGCACACGCACGCACGCACACACACACACACACACACACACACACACACACACACACACACACACACACACACACACACACACACACACAGTTTCAGAAAATGTGCAAAGTCGTGAAATTCAAACTTTCCTATTTGATATTGGACACAATTATTTTGAATGCACAGCAGAACTGCTACTATATATTCATGGTGTATTTGGTGGAGGTTATAACATATTACTTTTTATTACTTTTTTAAGGCCTATATAACCATTTCGAGGGTGATTAAAGTTGTTTTGAACCAAATTTGAAAAACTTCAGATGAAAATACTGTGATTTGATTCAAAGACTGCACAGTGATGAAGTAGTGACTCTAAAGTACATGTGCACGGTTTGTCTCTGGTGTTGGCCTTGTAGTTGACTGTTTACCTAATAGTTTCGACATGTGGAGAGTTTAATTAAACGAAAACAAGGAAACACTAACAGAACACTTTTTTAATACTTTCACTGCTCGACTGAATTTTACCCAGCTCTAAATAGTGCTGATATTGTTGAATTCCTTAAATTCTCAGTGATTTAAGAGTATCGAGGAGTAAGCTCAGTTACTTATTTTAGCTCACGTTTGGCTCCTCAGATTTATTGTAGCTGAAGTTTATCGCCAAAAGTTATCAAACGGTACGTGTTAAATAAGTGATGCAGAAAACATGTGGAATTTTTTATGTTACGTGGCAAAACGGATTTCTACAAAACATTTAGAAGTTTAAAATGCAAAAATAATCTGATATTTATAACATTTCACTATTTACATTAAATAGCTAAGAGAATAACAAAAAAAAAAAAACGCTTAATGCAATTCATGAGACGAGTGCCACGGTGCGAGGATGGAAGGACCCACGTGCAGGCAGCCAGGCAGAGTTGAACTTGTTTATTACAGGAACGCAAGGAAACAGGAACACAAGGCAAGCTGAGCTGAGGTGCAGGCAGGGACACAGAGCACACGGACAACCCACAATGCACCGACAAGGACAAGCTAGGGATGCAGGCTTAAATAGGGTAGACACAGGTGAGGCACATTAAGACACTGGGTGCGTTTACATGCAGTCAATAACCCTTTCTTAACCAGAATATTCGCAATAACCCGGTTGCGCACAACCATGTAAACACGTGCAAAAACCTGAATATGCTCATATTCCGGTTTTTAAAAACCTGAATATTACCCCTGGGTTACTCCTTTTCTAACCTGAATTTCTGGTCATATAAACGCGCATCGGAATATCCCGATCGAAAGGGACATGAAGTACTGCTCTGCGCATGTTCTACAAGCAAGGAATCTTGGTCATTTGAGTCCAGGAACGACTTGTGACACAGTTTAACTGCTACTAAGTAAATAAAATGTGCCAAAACTATAGTTCAGTTCTTCTCTTTTACTGAAAAAAAACGGTGCATCGCATTATTAAACATATTACCACGTCTCGCTGGCTTACTTTTATTCTAACATGCAGAGAGAGCCTGCAGCGGCTGCAGCGCCCTTCTTCTTCTGTGGTGTCTCTGTAAAATAAGGTTGAACATGCAAACAGCACACCCAGTGGCATAAAGTGCAAATGCAGTCATGGCATCGTCTGTGCTCCGCGGTTTGAATGGGGATATCCCTGATCATGTAAACAGGAGTAACTCTGTCTGTTTAAGCATGTAAACGGGTTATTCCAAATGATTCAGAAACCGGAATATTGACCATAACCTGAATATTGAGTGCATGTAAACGTAGTCACTGATGAGGGAGGAGACCAGGCAGGAGAACATGAGGAACAGACAATCAGGAGAGACAGGGCATGCAAAAATGAGAAAACAATACCAAAACCAGCCCAGAGCGCCCCCACATGGCCGGAGGGGCACAGGGCGTGACAACGAGAATGAAAGCAAACATAAAAAGGAAAAAGAAGATGATCGGATGAATGAGAGAGCGAGAGAGAGAGAGAGAGATCACCAGAGGCATATATTTTAGGTCTTGAACGCATTTTCTTTTATTTTGCCCAACACAGCTGCAGTAACCAACTGTGCACTGGGCTCTTAGCTTTTCTAAAATGTGGATAAGCTAACGCTCAGTCCCTTCTCTGAACGCCCTGCAGCTGCTGCTGCTCACACTATGATGCTAAAACACTGAGAGGACCTTTCTGCAAAATCACTTCTTCAAATAGACATCTATCAAAGTCTTTGACACTGTCAGTCTTCTTTCGCTGTCACTGTTGCCTGCACAATAAAAGCTTCAAATCTTTACATTTTGCCATTGTGCTTCAGAGATATCTGCCTTTTTCCGACAGTGCATCTATCCTGTTACCGCCTTTCTGTTGGGATATTATGCGAGAGAGTAGGAGAGCGAGGGAGAGTAGGGAGACAGCAAAAGGAAGGAGAATATTGGTATTCCTGTGTTAACTTGGAAAAAATACGGAAAAACAAAAAAGCAAAAAAAAAAGAACAAAAAACCCCATAACACTGGAGAAGTACTTTAAAATCTGATAGTCTGCTAGTAATATTCTGGACATGGCTGCTCTAGAAACCAATACAAACTTTTTAAATTATGTTTGATTTTGATTGTCTGATTGGGTCTTCAGTTTAACCGAATGATGAAGCAGAGCAGCTTTCATGTATCTGCCGTCGTCTCACCATCCTGCAGCGTCGTTACCACAGCAGCAGAGGGATTCATCAGTGTTGATGGCACTGACAATTTTCAATTCTCTAAAGAAGTTCTTTTGAAATGTTTCGATCAGGAAAGCTCTATCCAACTTTCTACAGACCAAGTCATGGTAGAAAGCAAACAGTTCATTCAGCTAATGTCACTTTTGGTACCAAAGACATGCTATATGATGGCACATAATGAATCAAACACACACATTCACAAACTCATTCATGTTTGAGACAGCTGTCATCTAAAGTTAAAGTAAAATCACTGTTTTTTTTTTCCTGTATGAAACAAGCTCAAGAGAACTCATCCTGCTTTGTGTTCCAGTCATCTGTGCACAAAAATTAGCCTTGCTGTTTGCGCACAATAACAGCCCAGATTCATGTAAGTCTTTGTCACCTTCCTGAGAGCTGCACTGATAGCAATTGTTTGGGTATTAGCCGGATTCTAGCACCACCTCTCGCCTTGCGGATTATCAGCTTCCACTGGAGGTTCAGAGCGGAGGGTTTTCACTCAAATCCCCGTCTCCTCAAACTCTCTCTGACTCATCAAGGTCTGAGAGCCAAAGATGGAGGGAGAGTTACGGGCTGCATGGTGAAAATGAAAAATTGGGGGACGGAGTAGGAGGTGAAAGAAGATTAGGGATTTTATGTGCAGTGTGGGGGTCTGATTAAGCAAGAAGAATTAGATTTACAGAGATGGTATTCCTCACCAAAGAAACTGATGAAAAAGGAGGATAAAAAGGTACACAGCCAGCGTTTTGTCCCTCTAGATTAAAATAAATCACAGAAAAGGGGAGGGGAGCTTTATCAAAGGTCCTCCCTGTGGGGTTTGATCATTTTCTTTTTGTCTTTTGCTGTTCGGGGGGATCAGTTACCGTCTTAGTGGGTCCTAAAGCAACAGAGAATGTCACTTAAAACTTCCTCTGTCATTTTTTAATTGTACAGCTTATTTTTTTCCTTTAATGTGTGTGAGTTTAAAAACTGCCTGTTTGAAAAATGTATTTTTTACACCACACAAATGGGACACTTAGAATTGTCTAGAGGAGAGCGCACAGTTTGGAAACGCCGCTGCGCTCAGATCCAAGCAGGGGCCGAGACTAATGGTTGTTTGACTCGCATTAAACTGAGTTCAGTCATGTTTGCCTGAAAGTTTTCAGGCCATCAGTCAGTTAGAAAAAGACTCATCCCAATGTGTCACATTCCCCAAAGATGTTTTTTTTTTTTTTTTTTTTTTCACTTGCGACCTAAAAGGACCTCAGACTTGATTTTTGCCGTTGGAAAAATAACTTCAGCTCGCACCGATATTTGCTCTAATTATGCTAAAGTCTGTGATTCAATGAGTGAATATTTCAGCACATCAGTGCACAGTAGCCGGTGCTAGTTAAGCACATCACACACCCCCGCTCTGCGCGCCCCTTTCATGTTTTTTTTCCTCGTTGGATGTTCGTCTCTATCATACATTCCCTGCAGTTATGTTTCCTTCCCATTGCTTCATGTTGAACAAATCTGGCATGACAATCTTCTGCACGTCGCTGGTGCTAGGTGCAGCTGGGAAATCAGTCAGGGAGTACACTTTATCGCTGCACTCGTAGCCTGTGGAGTTTAAATGGACCGCGTGTGTGTTTGCATGGGTTGGTGAATCTCTCTGGATAACACCATCAAGCAAGTGCCAAAAATATAAAATGCTTTGGAAATGGGTGAGTGAGTGTGTTAGTGACATACTCATTTGATCTGAGTGTGTGCGCCAGTGTGGAATTATTTGCCAGTTTTTATATTTGCAGTCATCCCTGAACATAAAATAATTAATTTAATCAATAGGTTTTCAGGGCGAACTGTCAGCTGCACATGGACACGTCTCTGTATTTGTGTAATTCATGCGCTATATATCAAAACAGGGAGTATCAATATGAAGCATCTGTCCCACTCGTGATTCAACACATTACTTGTCAGCATAAATCTATAAACTCCAAATGTATAAGCAGAAATACTCAGTATCCTGTGGCAGCAGCAAAGTATAAATCACAAGTTTGAAATCAATCTCTTTTATGCAAATTGGTGACTTAACAAATGTGTAAATCCCAATTTTAAGACTACTTAATGCCATCACAGAAGATTTATGAGTGTATTTTTGTGGAACGAGGAACGCCATCCATACACAGAGCTCAGAGAAGCTTCGGTAAATGTTCAGCGTAGACTCAAACTGCACCAAGGGATATGAGAAAGGCAAGCATTGTTTTTTTTTAGTGGTAACGTGGAAAACCAAACAACTGCTTCATATTTAGATAAATGGGATGTTGAAGGGTGAGGACTCGTGGGTTGTGGAGTGGTACAAGAGCATCAAGTACTGTCAGATTATGACTGTGAGGCAGGCGCGTGTCAGGGGGGCCATTCAGGCTCACATGTTGAGCAGTGAGCTAATGTAGGTGTAATAACATACATGTGAGCAGCTGGATGCTGAAGACCGAGGCAGCCAGTGTGATGCACGGTGGTGAAACTGTGATTTGAATCCCGCATGCATGAATTCCTTTGCAGACTTAACTGGATAGAAAACTGGAGAATGGGCGCTTACTAATATCCACCACCTTCTGCAGAGTGTCTTTGAGAAACGCTAAGAACCTGCAGCTGCACTTATAAAACGGCACTGTGGGGAGGAATATGATATTGTGTTTTGTACTCAACGGCTTTGAGGTTTGAATATGACAAATAACTGCGAGTGAAGAAAACTGCTGAAATGGGGGCAAGGGTGCTTGGTTAATATTACAGAGATACACAGAGTTGATTTCAAATAGATAGCATTTTTTGCCATTCACAGTTTTATTGCAGGATGGATAAACAAAGTGGACCAAATAGCTTCCACATCATTATTTTTTATGTTCGACTTGTGACTTGTGAAGGAACTGACCATTCTTCATTGAAAAAAACTTGGTTGAGTGGCTAGCACCAACTGTGATATATATGTGTGTGTGTATATATGAACCCACATCCTTCCCATAATTTTTCATAATATTGAAATTATTATGTTAATAATACTAAGCCATGTGCTTTGCTGCCAACTCTGAAGCATTGGCCAAGAGACTCACGCATTTCATCAGAGTCACACGCTGTCATGCCACCCCCCCTCTGAAGGCCAATGCGTGAGAGTTGGCAGCCGTGCATGTGCACTCTGCAGACATGAATATTCCAGCAGGGTATTATCTGTTCAGTATTTTTAGCCAGAAGCAGAGATTAACACTTGAATTATATTCAAACATCTTCACCGCTGTCAGTTTTGCCACAAAAACACACCCAGAAAACTGGTGAAATATTAGGTTTTCTAGCTGTTTTCATGTATACAATGATAAATGTCATCTTTAACTGAACAGGACACTTGTTTTTACATTTTTATTTCAGAAAAGTTTTGCGTTTACAGGATAGAGATACTTGGAGACAATGTAGTTAGTATGCCAGGCCACAAGGTGGCACAATAGGTTGGTTTGGTAATGAAACCACACATGCATGCATTCAGAGAACAAAACGCTGTAAATGTTAACAATCAAAAGTGGCCAGCGTTCGTATGGACCAATGATGAACTGGATGCTATTAGGCAAGAATCTATAAAACCGCCAGTATGGACTCCAACGCTAGAATGTGGGCGGGGAGTCACGCCACTCCGAGGCCAGCAGCGTTCCTGCTGTCTCTGGTGATCCTCTGGAGGATCTCAGAAAAGTTCCATCTTCAGTGTGTGTTTCAGAAAGTGATGGTTTCAGTGGCTCTGGGCACCGTTGTCATGGAAACAAACAACCAAAGTGCAACAAAAGTTTCGTGTTTTCTTGATCTGTCCATCGACCTAAATCCTTTAATTAAACTGAAAATTTGGCTCTGAATCCATCTCGTTTTGTTCGAAATGTTGAAGTCAGTACAGACAACCGTTTTAAACTTTAATTATCGAGAAAGTTTGAAGAAAGCTTTTTATTATTTGGCTCTATTAAAGCAGTTTCCAAAAGGGCTACTGTATGTTTATCTCAGACAGAACATGGCAGAAGAATAGTTGAGAAGAAACTTTCTCAGTTTTCCTAAAAACGACACAATGCACAGACTACATCTATTCAACATGCAAGCTGCACTGATGAGACCAATGCTCAACTTTGTTTTCTCTTCTCTGCAAACTTCTGGCCGTCCGCTGTTATTCCATCCTCTAACACCAATACATATTAATGAAAACGCCTGTCCAATTTCCAAGTAAAGAGGGCCATTGTTCTGACCTAAGTGCTATTACCCTGCAGTAAATGAGAAATTTCTCTACAGCACATGATATTATGGTTGTATCTCAGGGAAGGTTACTCTGCTGCAATACGCTGTCTCAATTACCCAGCGTGCATCATGCTTTGTCTATAGGTCGCTAGCTCATCATTTCCACTGCCACAGGCTGGTTATTTCCCCAACTCCCGATAATGTCACACTCAAGTGTGCTCATGGTTTCTCTCTGCGGAGTCGCAGCCCCTGTTACCTGACAGTTATGGGAAGATGACCAAATGTATTGTGTGTGTTTTTGACAAGAAAGCCTGCATTTTGTCTCATTTCCTTACTGGTGCAGGCTGATAACAACAAGCATTGTTCAAGATTGCCTCTTAAGAAAATGAGCAAAAACAGAGACGGCTCCATTTTTCTTTCACATTCTCATTCCCTCCCTTCAGAAATGACTGTATTACTTCTTCAGTGTGAGGCTTAATAATTGCATGGCACCTGTAACTTTTTCCATCTTATTTCCACTTCTGCCATTTTTTCAGTCTCCCCATTTCTTCCTGCGCTTGACATGCTTGTGTTGATTGCAGTTAGACTCCTTATCCACAGCCAAAAATAGACTCCCCTATTGTCTGGAAGGTGTCAGTAATGATCCTCTGTGTGCAAAGAAGTTATTCTATTCAATGCAAAGTGTCCTTCAGCCTTTGAGATTTGACTGGAACACCTGTAATTATCTCATTGTGTTTGCAGTTTCTTAACCAGCCTGGAAAATGGGCGGCCCCCGACTATTTATCTTGACAGATCATCTGTTCATGCTTACATAACTCCTACCTTGTGCTGGTAAAATCTCTTCACTGACGTGTTCTCAAGATGAAATAATGGATAAAGGTATTCATTAAAAGTAGATCTTTTTGGAGTCCTGGGCTTTATGTTCCATGTCCAGGAAAATAAAAGCACAATACTATAGATAAGTCCAAATGATTTTTGTTTTTATGCAATTAGGAAGATTAAATGCAACGTGAGGAAGATTAAATATTTTAAGAATACTATGTGCAATTTCAGCATTGCGCTATTTTTCACAATACCTTCTGGTGAACAAAACAGTGAAATGCTTAAAAAATCATGTCCTCCAATTGCATTTCTTTTTCACCATGGTATTGCTTTTTTATGAATCATTTTCTCAGGCAGCCTCTCAGATTTCTGCAGGCTTCATAGAGCATTTTGAAAAAACTTCACCCTCACGGTGGAGCATCAATTGGCTTTAATGAGAAGGGTCAGTTTCATGTGGCTGAGCACACAGTCAACTAGCAATTAAATTACTTTGACAAAAATAACCAGTTTTCGCACTGTTCAAATTATAAACCTTACGAAAAAAACTAGTAGGTGCAAAAATATAAGCAAAGTATATGAATATTAAAATGTAGTATCTAGACTGTAAACAACCTGAATAATTTGTTTATGTTTGTAAAGTCCAGAATTGAAAAGAAGGATGTAAACATTTGGAAAGTTTGTGTATGAATAAAAATGAGGTGCAGTGTTGCAGTGTATGTTTATTCAGGTGAATTAAGGCCCTACAGCTGATAAAAGCTGTTGTTCGCTATTAAAGTAATTCTACTGTTATATTTCGGTATGTCTGCTGCTCTCACTTGAAAAGGGCAATTATTGTTGAATAAATTCATGATGACAGTTCATTTTGTTTCTAAATCACTGTTTTCTTTGTAATTTGTCACATTTTGCACAAGAGCATTGTATATTTAATGTATATTTATTTCTATGAAACAAGGAAAATGTCCGTTTTGGCTGCAATATATAGCTCAGCCTGGAATATCTCGAAGCACACAGCTTCAATGTTTACCTTCTCGTCGGAAACAATCGCTTTAATGGTAATGTTAAAGATAAAGCTACATTAGCAGCGTTGCATACTGGCAGTCATTGTCTACTTTGTCTCACAGGCATTATGGCAACTTCTTAATCTTCAATAATTCAATAATGTCCTGACAGTGTAAAATGCAAACTGTCTGTAAGGGCCAGCAAGAAGGGTAAGTGCTTCATTAATGCACATTATTGTCCTTTTCACAAAATGGAGGAAAAAAAAAAAGCAGCCTTTAAGGGATTCATTGACCTATAATGCTGACATACATGCCACGCTGTAACTTTATGTGAAACAAAGATAAAAGTGGGCCGAGGAGTGGAAATGGGTAGAAAAGCAGAACTAAGCTGATGTGATAAATGCAGGCATAAGCTACCATAAATAAATGATGTGCCCAACACAGATTTTAGATTAGAGGCACAGTAAATCCCACACACTGTATGCACTGTATCTAAAACGCTTTGCTGGGTGCTGTGCCTGTGTAGCAGTTCAACGCCTATCAGGGCACTATTGCTATTTCAGGAACCGCTGCGAGGAGGAAGTGACACGTCTCTCAGGGCAGCAGAGATGCAGTATAGATAGACGGGTGAGGAGAAAACAAAGGGATGAGAGACATTGCTCAAATACCAGCTAACTGGGCTTGCCTCCCCTTGTTTGTTTCGGCATGTAATACACGCTCGTTAGCTTTGCGCCAGTTGTTTGATTCACACGGCGGCGTTCTTTTCATCTCTGCCTCCGTCCCTTTCTTTCTCTCCTTCTTCTTCTTCTTTTTTTTGCTTGCAGTTGGAGAGCATGAGCTGTTAGTCAGCAGCCTGAAATTAGTGTGGAAGTCTGAATAAAAACGTCAGCCGAGGAGATTGATTAAATATAATTAGCTGCAGCGCTTGTCCTCTAAGTTAGTTACCACGAAAATATCGTTGTTTCAAATCAGTAAAGTTTCAGACGGTCAATGGCTTCTTTCCTTTTTTTTGAAACCAGCAACTTTCCCAGAAACATGTCAGATTGGATAACCCAGTGGTGGTGTGGCAGTTTGCATGTTCTCCCTGTGCTTGCATTACTTTTCTGCAGCTATTGTGGTTTTTTGTCACTATCTGAGCACATTTTAGATGTCGATGCCAGTCTTTGTCTCTTTCTGTGTTAACTTTATTTATATTTCGACTAGTGACCTCTCCGTGGTGTTTTCTGACCTTTGATCATTGTTCATTAAAATGGGCTGAAACACTGATTCCAATTATTAAAAATTCTCCATAAATCTGAAAGGTTGGAACAGAGAATGAAGGGGTGGAGCTCGTCTGTTTCTCGCCACACACTCTTGAGGCGGGTCTAACATCAGCCTGATGTCTGTGCATGTGTGTGTGTGTGTGTGTGTGTGTGTGTGTGTGTTCTCGTATTTCTATCCTTGTTGGGGCCAAATGTCCCCACAAGGATAGCAAAACGTGGAACGACGTGCCTTGTGGGGACCTTTTTCCGGTCCTAAGTAGGAGAAACAGTGTTTTCTTGACCATGTTGTTGTTACTGAAAAAAGTAAAAGTGCAAAAACATTTCTTTAGGGTTAGGCTTTGTTGTGGTGTGGGTTAGGGTTAGGGTAAGGGTCAGGGTTAGGGGCTAGACATGAATGGGAGTCAATGGAAGGTCCCCACAAGGATAGAAATACGAGACTGTGTGTGTGTGTGTGTGTGTGTGTTCTCGTATTTCTATCCTTGTTGGGGCCAAATGTCCCCACAAGGATAGCAAAACGTGAAACGACGTGCCTTGTGGGGACCTTTTTCCGGTCCTAAGTAGGAGAAACAGTGTTTTCTTGACCATGTTGTTGTTACTGAAAAAAGTAAAAGTGCAAAAACATTTCTTTAGGGTTAGGCTATGTTGTGGTGTGGGTTAGGGTTAGGGTAAGGGTCAGGGTTAGGGGCTAGACATGAATGGGAGTCAATGGACGGTCCCCACAAGGATAGAAATACAAGACTGTGTGTGTGTGTGTGTGTGTGTGTGTGAAGGCTCTGTGTGCAACTCTGAAACTGATGAACTGTCTGGACTGAGCTGTAAAGCAGAGCTCAAATAAAGAAATAAGAGATGGGGAATGTCAGAGTTGAGGAAAGAAGGCAAACACTGAATGTTTTCTATTTTTAGCATAGATACATCAGGACGATGTCTGCCAACAAACACAAACACGGTGACTGTAAAGGCATTTGTTCTCTTGTTGCAGTTTAAATTACATTCTTCTTCTTTCTTCTGTGCTTCATTCATTTTCTGTTTACCCCAGAACTAGAAGATAAAACGAATCATCCAACCTTTCGGTGGATAATTATGTGCCAGCAACATTTACATCCAGCAGCATTGATATTAAATGTTGCTGCAAAGCGCTCGGCAGTTTAATGTCGTTCAACAAAAACACCAGAAAAAATCCATCCTGATCGTTATCAACATGAGCACCGAGTCGCCGAAGCTCGGCCCAATTTTGTTGAATGTTACACCTTGAAGGAAGAGAAATTTCTACCTTAATTCAGGTATTTTGTCTTTATCTTTTTCTTCTTGTCAGAGCAGAAGATAAGAAATCACCTAAATTCTCTTTTCAAGCCACTGGTTTCATCCCAGGAATCTGGCTGATACTTAACAATACACTCAGAGTAGACTGTCAGCTCCCAAATTTATATCAAAATTAAAAAAAGTATTAGTTAAAAGTGAGAAAATTTAAAAGAAAAAAATGGATAAAGAAAGAATATCTGTCCTTCTAGTCATTGAGTTTACAGGATACGGCTTCATTAGAGCTGAAGGCATCTTCTGTGGAGAAAGAACTGGCGAATGGAATCTTGAAACTGTGCAAGCTGAAGTGGAACCAGTCCAACAAATTCCCTGAGACAGCGTGCAAACCCAAAATGTTTATCCTCAGAGGAAATGAACTCATTGTTACAGAATATAAAAAAAGAAAGTGTATTTCACACATGGTGTGTTATGAGGCGCCTTCAACTTTATATTTTGAAGAGGCACTAATGGCCCGACAGTGAGTTAGTGTCGAGGCCAGTCACTATGTTTCCAACTGATCTGTATCTGAACTGCAGAATGATGTTTTACAGGGGAAACTGGATGCAATACAATCTCATTAACTCAAAGAATACATACAGTTCAACATTCTAATATCAAACACGAAGCGGCTTCGCCTAGCGCGCATGTTTTCTGCTGACAGCTTTCTTCCAGTCAAGTATTTATTTAGAAGCCTACTGTGCAGATTTCGTAGCGTACGTGTTATACTGCCAAGCCTTGGGCTCTTCCCCTCTCTCTGAGAAAGTATAAATGGCATTACCTGTCAGCTCGGATGATAGGGCCCATCCATTTCTCAGTAAATAAAAGACACACTGAAGCACAACAGTAAAAGCAATTTCTAAAAGGTTTTCCCAATTCTCTCATTCTTTGTTTGATGTCATGTAACATTCAGTGGATTTGTCTGCTGAGAAATATATCACGTTTAAATGAGCGCAGCTTCAACAAGCGCATCCATTTTTTTTTTTTTTTTCTTTTCCTGTCGGAAGAGCTCACTCCTGCAATCGATGCAGTTTAGTACAATCTCTTTCCCGGGATTTCTCAGGCGAGCGCTGGAGTTTACTCCTGTTCTCCTGACTTCAAACACAAGATGTTTTGCAGTCAACCAAAGCAATGACACATCAGTTATCTGTGCCATCTTGCTCAGAGTTCTATCCTTTAAAACTTTGTTCGCTGTGAAGAACAAAAAAGTTGAACTGACATTTAAGAATTGGGGGAAAGTTAGCGGAAAACTGGATTTTTCAATGAAGAAAAAAAATCTCAATTCAATCTAATGGAGTAAAATCCTTCTGGACAGTGTATAATAGGTTAATAACCTGGTTTATGTAAAAAATAAACAAAAAAGATACTCATTACAGTACAGCATATTTAAAATGAAAACAATAATAATTACACACAAATGCAAATGTGTTCATTTCTGGTTAAACTGTTCAAGTTTCTTGCCTTGTAACTTACTAATAATTTTATTGTTAAAGTAATTCATTGGTCCAGCAATGCAATTGAAAATCAATCTTTAATAGTTGCATTCTGGGTGCAGTTTCAGAGCCATTTTGTTTGATTGAACTTAAGAAGGTTTCCCTGCATGCAGTTCTTCTGATTACCTTTAAAGATATTATTTGAATCACAGGGAATTCTGAACAAAAGTCTACCGACCTAAACATGATACACTGCAATGTCAGTGTTATTTGGGTCAGTAATGAAAACCCAGCATGATGACAGCCCTCCTGCACAGCTCTCATTGTCTTTTAGGAGCAACTTGGGGTTCAATGTATTGCCCATGGGCACTAATGAATACAGTGGGTGGGTGAAGCCAGGGCTTGAAAACCAACCTCATAAGCAGCCCCTGTTCCACTGGGTTGAAAGTACATCATGGCTTTTGATCAGTCCTCTCATTTCCCTTCTTTAGTAGCTCCAAGCCCTTGATAATTAGCACCATGCTGCTCCAGCCCTGCTGTACTGTGCATGTCTGAATATATAGTGCATGCTATAGGGGAGTGCGGGTATGCATCTAAGAATGCCAGTCCTGATTTGAATTTCTTTACTTGCCTTGCGGCCTGTGACAGAGCGGTGAACCGTCCAGGAGGCGACCCTGCCCTCGCCCGTATGAAGCTGGGATTGGCTCCAGCCCCCCGCGACCCTGGAAAAGGACAAGCGACTCAGAAAGTGAATGAATGAATGAATGAATATTTGCCTTGAGAGATCAAACTGAATTAATCTGTTTTGAGCGATCGCTCTCATTTCGTTAATGGAAGCTCTCAAGGCGGCGCCGGCCTCTGCGGCTCCCACCGGGCCGTCAGTCAGGGAAGAATGAAATGTGTCCGACTCAGCAGCCAGTATACATCTGGCAACTCACAATAACCCCTGGGCCTTATTGCAGCTTGTAAACAGATCCAAAGAATTTCGGCTATGTGCGTTGGATATCTATAAGCAACAGCCACCGCTGTCTTCCTCACACACGTCTAAATGCACCCACAAGCTTTCGTTAACGGCTGCACTCAGACAGTTTAGCAAGTCAGAGGAGAAAATTGCCTCATACTCCTCAGCGCAGTTCTGCTCAAATGAAATCCATGTTACAGCCATATCTGCAATGAATGGCTCCAGCAATTACACGTATTTTACATCTGCATTTAAGGGCACCCAGCTGTCGAGTGGTTTCTACATCTCCTTCCATAATCCCTCGCGATTGTTTTGCCACCAGAAATTATACATCTATTTAATGGTAGCTCCCCCCTCGTGTCCATGAAGTCCGTATTTATTCTCTTAAAAGTCAGTACGAGTCACTTTCATTAAGAGACCTTAACTGTGTAAATGCTTGTCTGGTTCTGCTGCTCTCTTGAAGAATTAGTGCTACATTTTTTTTTAACACAACTTTAACATTTTTTTATCACACAAACCTTGTTGAAGTATCATAAAAATAATCGCACTTATTACAGTGTCTCAAACATTCCTTTTATTTAATCGTTGTTTCTTCCATCACAACGGAGGAGAAAGCTGCGGCTGTGAAGTGGACCAGTGTGTTCTGTCTGCAGCTCAGCAGATCAATACTATACAATCTGTACCAAACCGATCAGTGTCACCGCCCTTAATGACAGAACCATAATTGTTGTCGCGAAGCAGAGTCATGTTTGTCTCAGTCGAACTCATGGTGTGAAAGACATTATCCGCTCAATTTGTGTGTTGGTTTTGTGATGTATTTCAGTAATTTTTGGGGACAGACTGATGCATTTTTTTGTGAGATTATTGTAAAATCAAGGACAAACAACCGAGACAGAGTTGGAACATAGATATACTGTATATGCAGCAGGCCGACAGTGGGGTCATGGTTAGAACTCATAACGATAACGTTGTTCAAGTCAAATCAAGTTTGATTCAACTGGTGAGTGTCACTGTAGCTTGCCAGACACGTTTAGGAGGCCATGGTGACCTTGAGATTGGTGAAGTATCTGTAACGTTGCTGGTTTAAATTCCTGGAACAGCGAGAGATTCTGGTGTGGAAAGTAAAGGCTTTGTCCTCGTCTTAATGCCACTGAGGAACGGAGCAAGGCTCCTAAACCCCCAAATTCTCCCTGAACACCACACAGAGGCTGCTGGCTGCTTTTTTTAGGGATTGGTAAAAGCAGAGGAAAACCTTCACTGTACTACTGTGTACACATGACTTTAAAAAATATATTTTCTTTTCCCTTTCTGCACCAATGAAAGCAAGCCAAACAAAAGCCATGCCTTCCCTTTAATGTCTTCCCTTTACTTTAATGAATTACTACAAGCAGGAGGAGTAAAAAATTAATTCAAGCCTAAGTCACACATGTTATTCTTTGTTTATGTTGTGCAGCAAAAAGAAAAAAAAAATGCAAGCAAAATTTTTTAAATGTGCCACATACAAGAAACTGGTAAGACAATTATATATTTATTGGCCTTTGCCTTTGCACATGTTAGAATAACACAAACTCAGTTGGCACCGTCTCGTTGCTGTCATCAATATTTCAACAGAACATCATCATCGGCACTGGGGAATAAATAAATAATTGATCGGCGGTCCTGTGGGATTTAATATGTGTGTTGTTTTCATGCGTGGTGTCAGAATCCCGCATGCTGTGTTCCGGCCTTGGCTGTGACTGCGCCGTGCACGGTTTCGGTTTTTACACTCGCTCACCGTTTCCTCCCAGTGCCCAGCGCTGGTTGTCAACGTAGGATTATGCTTTGAGTTTCCTCCCTGTGATAACTAACATCGTCTCCCCGCATCACATCATCAGCAATATGAAACACAGCGGCGTCTCAGGTAGCGCCGCCATAATGCAATTAGGGGGCGACCGCAGAGCCTCAGCTGCAAACAGAAGCTTACCCAGGCTGACATGACTGTCAGATTAAGCAGGGAGGGAGACAGATCGGAGGCTGAGCTTCAGTGTGTCTGTGTGTGTGTGTGAGAGACAAAGAGCGAGCGGGCAGACGCTGCAGATTACACAACACAGTGTCAATTGAGAACAGAGGTCAGTCTTGTCGTAGTCGGCTTGAACACACACCTATTAGGGCCTCTGTCATTTGGCCTCATTTCTGCTTCATGGTTTCTTTTGCCTCTTCAGATTTTTTTTTTTTTTCGTTTACTGTGAATGTTTTTGGGTTTTTTTCATGTCCGTACCTGTAACCACAGAGGATGCACTGCAACCCCCGATTAGTTTATTTTACAAATCAGCGAAACATGATGAAGATGAAAAATCAGTCCAATACAAAACCCATTTGAACGCAAGTGCTCACTGGAACCTTTACTTATTAATCAACAGAAAGAGTATTTACAGCCTCAACTGGTCAAATCCTATATTTGTCATGATGGAGTGGAATATAAAGGGATGAGTGTTGGTTCAGCTATGCATGAAATCAGCTTTTGAGACTTTCAGGCTACTGTGAGGCGTGTTTCCTAAAAGTTTAAACAATGTGCTCTGTTTTCTGTTTTACTTGCCTTTGAGAAAAAACATTTGCTGCTTTAAAATTCCATCAGTGACTAAAACATTGGAAGTTGGCGCGAGCAAAAATCAGCCATGGCTGTTTCAGCAGTCTTTATTTTTGGGAGTGCAACGAAAGCTGAGTGTTCACAAGTCGGGTGGGAGCTCTTTAAAAAGAATTTGGGAAGTTCACATAAAAAAGGAGTACAAAATGTGCACTTGGAAAGTCTCTTTCAACCATGAGAGGGAAACAATTAATTTTTAACTTGCATTTCTCCTTTTCTTTTCCTCTCCAGCTGTTTTCCCATAATCCTCAGTTGACTGAAAGCCTTCAACCTTGTGTTGCAGTGTTGACCTGCTCCAGCTGTTCATTTTTGACTGCAAACATTCAAATGTCCCCAGTTTACCACCGAGTATCACAAGGCCAGATGTCCATTCTGGCTGCAAGGGTGGCGTGTCTCCCCCCCCCCTTACACACCATTTCACCAGTCCTTTGCTTCATTACCTGTGAGTCAGAGTAAATAACAGGATGAGCAAAGGTGCCAGGGAAGTGAAGTGTGCCATCCAGCAAGAAAAGGAGAGAGCAGCTTTCTGCCAGAGCCTTGACAGATGCTAATTTATCTGCCGAAGGCTGATATAGAGACAAACATTAAAGGTCCGGAGAGGGAAAGAGTTGTACGCTGTTGGATAAGAATTTAAGGCAGTAAGACGTGAAGGATAGCAGAAGAATGAGAGAGGAAGAGGGAGTCGGAGAGCAGCAAAATGTGAAGGAAAGGGAGAAAATGAAGACAAAGAAGAGGTCACAGTGACATTAGAGAGTGAATATCCTCAAACTATCTGTCCCTCTATTGAATTGTGCAGAATGAAGAGGTTGAATGTGAAACTAATAGGCTTTTTTTAAATAAAAACTGATGCAAGTTGACCAAAATATGTAGTCATGCAGGACAAAGCAGGACCAAAAAGGGAACGAATCACTGTAATTTATTAACATGAAGTCAGAGTTCATCCGCTGGCTGAAAGATTCTGATTAAGACCAATTTTACAGATAATTTTCCGCCTTAGCTGCTTGACAATAGTAAATGTGACATTGTTCTCTCGAATGTTTCTCTTTTTTTTTTTTTTCCTCAAATACCAAAGTCTGACCACTGGAATCCACTCATCCTGGAACGCTCCCACCGCTGTCTTTCTCTTTCTCTTCCATCTTTTCCTTATCCCTCCCTCGGGGCTGCAGAGCAACAATGTTTCACTGTGATGCTGATTGATGGGACGCCTTCAGGTGATGTAGTGAAAGATAATGGAGAGGCCAAGAAGACACAGCTCGTACAATAACTGCCTACGGCTTGGACATCATCTTCTATTGCACAACCGCTGTATACGCCGTGTCCCTAACATGAACAGCTTTACTTTTTTCCTCGCATTTTATTCTTTATTACATCCACTTAATGTGATGATTCCACCTTATGGAGATTTTTTTGCTTCACTTCATGAGGCAAGTAGATGCAACTTTAAATATTTGACTTCGATGGTTTGATGTGTACAATCAGTTGTAGCAAAACTCATATGATGCAGATTCTCACTGAGGGAGTTGGGCAGACCTACCATGGACGAGTTACAGAAGAACAGACGGACTGTGCAGTTTTTAGGAGGGTGTGTTTCTCACTGGGTGTTTTGCAGTGTCGTAAAATGTTCTTTCCTTCCACCCAGCCATGTCTTGGAAGTCAGTTTGATGCAGACCAATGCAGTTACACAATCAAAGTATGAATAGTTTGCCATGTCAGCCATTAGTGTAGGAAGGTAAACACACTCCAAAAATAACTTGCTGAAAGTTTTTTTTAATATTTTATAGAATAATTATATCATTAAAATGCTCGCATTGTTTTCAGTATTGTCTTCAATTTATAAGATAACATGCCACCCAAATCATATGCTTAAAGTAACAGTGATCAGTGGATTTTCTTCCATATACAGAAGTCTGATTAATCTGAATCAAGTAATGTGAAGCTGACTCATGATTATTTCTGCAAAGACACGCAGGACTATAAACACTCACTGAGGACTCAAAACAGCTATCATGAAACAGTTCAGAGCAGTCACTGGGCACATTTTAGCATTTTAGAGCAGCAGTAAGTTTTGATGACAGTTTGCAGTTTGCTAAAGTGACTGTAACTGAGGAGCTCAAGAAAATAAAAGCACCAATTGACTCAAAACAGCACAGCAAAAACCGACACGAACCAGATGTTCCACACTGTCTGGCAGCTCAAAGGAAGCACCCCACAGTTTTGGAAGGATGCGAGTCGCCTCCATTATTTCCTCCTCTGTCTAAAGAAACAGAGGCATCACAACTGTTTTGGAAAATGATGAAACTAGTTTCAATCAAAAAGTGAATTTACCCACAGCCTCCATCGTGTACACCAGTAGCCCCCTCCTTCATGAAATACTTTGAGTGTGTGGCGGCCTGGAGCTGCTGGTCCTGCAGCTGGCCCACAACCTGCTCCATGGACCTCTGCAGACGCAAACCACACATGCATCAACGTCAAGGTTTCAATCTGTGTGAGGTTAACACAGAAAACCCAACTGAGCCAATAAATAATGTCACTGAGTCCAAGAGCAAATGAGCATCAGTTTAAGCCCAACTCTTCTAATTCTATGAGATGTGAAGTGATAAAAAGAGACTGTAAACAGGAAAATCAAGTTCTGAAGAAAGAGAACTGAGCTCAGTATCTTCTGATGTTTGAGCTGCTTGAGGCTCCAGAATATTCAGCAGCTGTACTTCATCCCTTAACAAGTTATTTGTGCCTGAACATGAACAAAATGCTCAGGATTGTCAAACTTGACATAATATAGAATAAGAACTCTTCAGCACCATGATGGGAATCAAGGCTTGCAACAGTGTGTATTCGATTTACTGAGTTAACCAAATACTCAAAATTTTTGAACTGTGTTTTCTTTGGGTGGAATGATGACTGGAAATATGTATTCCAGTACTGTCGCATCGTTTTCATTCCCAACTCACAATTCGCATTTAGTTTCACGTGCATACATCGTTTTTAACCTTCGTTTTCTGATGTTACATAAATACCATAAGCCCAAGTTTTTAATGGTAGATAATCCAGACATAAAATGACTATTTAGGAACAGAATCACTGAGGTTCTAAATTATTTGAAGGCCAATGAATCAACATCCATAGCAGTACTAGTTCTTACTCACAAAACAATGAGAACAGAAGACAAACACACGACCATGTATTTAAAAATGTTTATTTGCATCAATCAGAAAAATCATTGTTAAATCAAAGTAAAATCTTTAGATTTGCTTCAAAAAAACTGTTTTTCTTCACACAGTAATAATGAAAACAACTATAAATTCATTTAATTCTAGAAAATATCACACTGTTTTCAGCTGTTTTGTGTAAATACTAGCATGTGATTTTGCTCTAAATGAACTCTGCTATATATTTTTGTAGTGAACCAGACTTGCTTCATTTGTTCCCTCTCTGTTGCACTGGAGGCATGTTGGGAATGGATCTTTTAATTCCCATTGTGAAAAGGAGGAGTGATCACAGCAATCAAAATGCCCTTCACTGTACCCAGAGGCCGATCATCCTCACATTTTCATGTTGGTTTTATAAACTCATTCTACCTTTTAATTAATGTAGTTTAATTTCAACAGTGTGCTGTCTCTTCAGCCTTTTTTTTTCTTTTTCTCGACCAACTGGGAAGTTTTACATACTTCATCAAATCAAAACGGAGAAACAGGAATCTGGTTTTGTCTGTCCTATGCCCATCCTCCACCGCCGGAATTTTGCAATTAATCTAGTCGACATTCGTAGACACTGTGTAATCAAATATACCCTCGCGGGCATGCAGAAAGAGCTCATGTTGAACATATTTTCCATATAAATTCTATTATGTCTCCTCAGTCACTCGCCCACTGAAAACTGAGCGTCTCCATCTGAGTGCACAGCAGAATGGTCTGTCCCTCTAACACAAATTGACGTGGCGGTGGTGAAAGCGGTCCCCGCAGCTGCATGCATGTGTGCTCCTAACAGCTCCGCCGCGCTGTAACAGGGGGAATCAACAGAGAAATGCTGTCTGGGAGAAAGCGGCTTCGCTCAGGAGTGGAAATGATCAGGAGGGCCGCAGCCTGTGCCCGTCTGGCCGGTGAATGAAGATCGGTGTCGCTGTGGATTTTCAAAGAGTCAGGACTAATTGTTTCAAAACTCACACAATATTTGTTTGTTTACTTTGCTCATTACTTGTTCATGAGGTTGATGAAGCGGATCCGCTTCCAGTGCCGAGATTGGTGGTTTGGTCCCTCCAACTCGCCCTGTCAACATGTCACAGTGCATTTGGGCAAAACACTGAAACCAAAACATCTCCCAGACAGTAGAGGTTGGACACCATGCATGGCAGTCTTCGCCAGACAAATAGTGTGAATAGCTGCAGTGATAGAAATCAAAATTATGTCAATTTATCATTTATTTTAGGCTTCATTTTAGGATGGCACGGATTCTAACCCAAATATCAGTTAGATTTCATGATTATAGGGCATCTGGTCCAATGCCTTCATGCCACAAATGACTGAAACCAACATGAACAATATTTGCAAACTGCTAAAGTTTACTCAAATTTTGAATATAAACTGGATTCATACACAAGTAAAGACTTGCTTGTCATGACTTTGACATTCACAATGAAAAAAAAAAATCAGCTGAAATCTAAGACACAGAAAGCAGAAAGTACAGAGGTGAAAAAACAAAAGAAAAACAACAACCCTAGAACCTAAAATACCAACCCATCTGTCAAACATGGCGGTCATTCACTCTCGGTTTATGCAGCTTTCTGCACGTCGGCATTTATTGACGATCTCGCTGTTCGCAGTTGTAAGATGAATGCAGAAGTATGAAGGAGGTTTCGTGTGCTCTGAGTGAAATGCATCAAAAGTCACCGACCAGCATTTCATCATTCCCCCCCCACACGCACACACACACACAACACACACAGCTAAAACAACCAAACGGCCTTCCAGAGTAAATAGGTGGAATATTTTTCACATTTCAGGCTGATCAGCAGCCGGGATACATCTTACTTGATGTAAACCACTGAAAGCAGAGAAAATCTCAGCTGAAGGTGTTTGTAGGTCTAATATCTAGGTTGAGCTTTATCCACAAAGGATTTTTCATATACCTTTTGCCCATTTCTCCTCTTGTCGAGAAAAACCGACCTATTATTGCACCTTGTATTGAATCTGCTGGAGCACAGAGCCCCAACACAGAAAAACATGCGACTGCCAAACACTTTATGTCTAGACTCTGTTTGCGTGCATGTGTCCTGGAAAAGGAGGTCATCCCTTGACAATGTCACCCTCCAGTCCAGCAGATAAATACGGCATTTTTCCTCTGTAATTTCAGTCACAGTCATGATATCTGATGAAGAAATTCATTGTTTTGTACTTCATTTGAAATTGTGGTCTGAAAAATGGATCCCTATCGCACCATTTCATCGCAGTTTCATCAAGAAACAAATGCATGCGCTCACACACACACGTGCACACACACACACACAGTCTGTCAAAAGATTAGCCTTTCATGCTGCACATACGCGTATGCAATTTAGTCTCTATTCAAATATTGTTTTTCATTTGTCTGTGTGTGTTTGTGTGTGTGCGTGCGTGTGCGTGCACGTGCGTTCTAGCAAGCTCACTCATCCTGTTTTTCATCTTATGTCATCATCATGAGATAAACTACGATAAATCAAGATGACAGAAAGAGGGGGAAAAAAGAGAAAATTAAACAATAGTTAATGCAGAAAGATATGAGAGAGAATGCAACAAAGATGCTGCCAAAGGAAGGGCGGAAAATACAGAGAGACAAAAAGATCTTGTCCACTTTGAATGTGACATCTTCAAAACAAAAAGTGAAAATCAAATGAAACAGCAGCTTACAAACTCTGTGAGGAGATTAAAAAAATGGCGAACAGCGAAGAAGACGAACAAAAGAACTGAGGCCGAACTGTTGAGACACAAAGAGATGGATTGCAGCTATACAGCAAAGTCTTTCTTCATCCTCTCCTTGATCACTTTAAAACAGAGAAGTACTCAAAAGTGAAGTGGCAGAATCTGTCAGTGTTAATAGCATTGTAGCCTATTCCGTCTTTCTTTCTTTCTGTCTTTTAATATCTGTTCAATCTTCCTTCATGAAATCCAATTTGCTTTGACATGGCAAGATAAATGGAGAGAAAATGTCAAAACCAAATGAACAATAAATATTTCAGAAGCTCTACCATGAGGTGGAATTAAAGGGGAGGATAGTATTTTCAGTAATTTATTCCACTATTGCCCATTGGTTTTATTCTATTAAACTCAGTTCTCTTCTGTTCTGTAGGGTACAAAATAGTTTATTGATCATTCCATCATTTGTGGTCTTACATCTTATTAAATTGTCTTTTAGATCATTGGTATTCATTGTGTTTACTTTATTGCCATTGCAATATTTCACTTCCTTCATGCTTCATTTACTGCATTTTCATTTGGCTGAGCTCTGCTTTCACCCTGTACCTCATCGTGCTGCTAAAGGGAAAAAAAAAAAAAAAAGAGCGTCCCACTCCTTTCTGTCCGCACTCAGTCCCAGTGTTCTTTAGCTAATGAACAGTAGATCTTCTACGCCATAATAATTAAACTGCATGTAATTTGTAGTAATTGAATGTGGGTGTGGAAATGCGGAGCGGAGATGGACTGGAAATGGGAGCGGCAGCGGCGCATTAAGCACGAGCCTCGCTGTCTGTCTTTACGTCTGTCTGAGGGAAGTTCGAGGGTCTTCTTTTGGTGACTGTTGTTGTTTTTCCTCCTTCCTGCTGCAGCAGTGGAGACGGAGGGTGCAGCGGAGGGGTGGGTGAAGAATTAAGTGAAGGAGGGAGAGTAAGGCAAGAGGAGGGGGAGGTTTGTGTAAAAAAAAAAAAAAAAACTGATGGAGGAAAAGGTGGAAAGGAATAAAAGAAATGAATGTGCAATAGAAATGAATACTTTATGTATATGCATCACTGAGCATTGTTAGATTTCACTGGTATTGTGTAAAACTGCTCTATACTGTAGTGGTGAGCACGAGGACAGCACAATATATTTAAAATTCATTGTCAACATTCATAATGTACATATCATGCGTCCACGATGCATTCAGGCGCTGCGTGTGAACACACGTGGTCAATCAGATGGAACCTTGCTGCCCTGGACAGCAAGGTCAGCAACTGCTTTTCAAATACGGCTGGTGGGAACTGGAGGCTGCTGTGTGATAGAAAAAATTGAAAAAAAAAATTAAAAGGATCACATCTACATTATACTAGTGGTTTTTTTTTTTCTCCTTTCAAGTCATATATGCTATCATTTGCTATACAGCACATTATCGCAGCTCGCACTGTTTTTAATCAATATCCTGGCGCCCTAGTGAGCATGTTTCCTTCACGGGGAGAAGACCCTGGTGTGAATCCACTCTGGTTGTTTCCTTGTGGAGCAGTTTTCATCAATACATCAGCTTTCTCCCACAATTTAACGACATGTTTTGGTTAAGTAATCTCTCTATATTGGCTGGATATGTCAATGTAACTGCTTTGTGATGCACTTCAGACCTGTCCAGATTGTACAAAGCTAGACTTGATGAAGTGGTCACACTGCCTTGCCCGATCCCATCAGATCTTGGAAGCTAAACGCGGTAAGGCCTGGTCAGTACCTGGGTGAATGCAGTGTGTGGGTGAGTGGTTGGTGGTGGTCGGAGGGTCCGATGGCGAAGATTGGCAGCCTTGCTTCTGTCAGTCTACCCCAGAGCAGCTGTAGCTTACCACTATTGAATATGGAGTGAGTTTTTAATGTAGTTGCAAACAACCTTGAGTACCCTGAAGAAATGCTGCATGCGTTATAAAGAGGATGAATTGATAGCTTAGCGCGTCTTAGTTTCTTCTGTGCAGGTTACGTCTGTGTAACCCCAGGTGTGGAGACAGGCTTTAGCAGTGACGTCGTCTTCAGATGAATCAGGGAGCTGACAGTGAATAATGGGGAACAACAGGCAGGACACAGTCGCGGCACCCATGGCGATGCTGGGATGTGGCTGCTTTCTGAGTCGCAGCTGGACACGCTGTTCTCAAATTATACTCAGTGGGATGGAATATCTCACACGTAGCACTTACCAGGCTGCAAGTTACTTGGCGCTGATGAAATGTCTTCATAATGGATCCTGCATCATCTTTAATTCAGGCCTTAATGCTCTTTTTGTTGTCTTTAAAGATGGGAAACGATAATCTAACTTTGGTTCAAGGTAGATTTTCTTGTTAAAGTCTGTCTTACATGACATACTGTGTGTGTGTGTGTGTGTGTGTGTGTGTGTGTGTGGGTCTGTGACAAAATGACATCGGTTTCCAGTTAATTTAGCTGTGTCAACTCCCATCCAGCAGGCCCCTCTGTCAGCATTCATCAAACCACAAATGCTTTTCTTCTCATGAATATGCAAACACCCCTCGAGCCAATCAAAACGCCATCCCGTTCTGGCACTCATAATTGTGTTTGTGTGTGTGTGTGTGTGTGTGTGTGTCTGTTTATACACAACACATATGTGTGTTTGTGACCATGTGCACTTCAATGTTGAATCAGTCAACTGTTATGAGAAATGAGGGGTTCTCACACTTTCACGGTATTGCGGTATATATGGCACACACACACATGCACGCACGCACGCACGCGATTGCATGACTCACCAAAGGAAGGATGACAGTTCAGAGCTGTCTTCCAGATCCATCACATATTAAATGATGGAGATTTTGTTCAAGACGGTTTAATTTTCAGAAACAAAGCTCAACCATGCTTGAGATGCTGAGATATTTTTACCTCCGCCAGGAGGTTATGTAATCATATTGGTCTGTTGGTTTGTTGGTTGGTTGGTTGGTCTGTTAGCAACATTATGGAAAAAGTAATGGACGGATTGCAATGAAACTTTGTGGAAAGGTGGGTTTTGGGCTAACTCAGAAGCCATTAAATTTTGTTGATGATCCGGATCACTGTCTGGATCCAGGAATTTTTTAAAAGGATTCTTTATCATTGAGAGATAGGGCAGTCTTTCACATAGTTGGGCTGGCCCGCCGACAGGGGGCGCGGCGCAGCTTGGTGACTGATTTGACCTGTGGCGGAGGTCTGCGCTCTCTGACCGCCAAATTCTAGTTCCTTCTGCAACTGATCTAACTGGCTGAAAAACAGATAATGCTCGATTTTATTCGTCGTGAACTCAGCATAGAGCACACATTTCCCTCCCTGTTCTGGTGGATGTTCTGCCTCCACGAGGTGCAGACTTTATTTCTAGCTGCATTCAGTTATCTTCAAGAGAAAAGATAAATCCTCTTCCATGCCCGGCTTCAGAGTGCCCTCTCTATGACCTCTGTCCTTTGTAAAGCATAAACACACACTCATACAGGTGATAGAGCCCCTCGAGGCACAATCATAGTGTTTTAATGGAGGCTGCCCATCTGTTTTCAAAGCGTTTTTCCTTTCGCGCTTCCGTCTGTTTGTGTGTTTTTGCTGAGCGTTCAGCTGTAATTGAGGGCTCCATCGTTTGCTGCCCTGCACTGGTTATAGTGCATGCTTCACTACCTTATTTTTCTGTCAGTGCAGTGATCAGTGCCAGCAATGCCATGACTGTTGTAATTATGGTCCGTGTTGGAATTGGCAATGTGCACGTCTGTGGTACATCTAGGAAAATATTTACAAACACGAGGGTCTATCGAAATGACACATCGTATCGCCGCTTGCTCGAGCTTCATTTTAAAACATTCTTTACAAGGGTAAAAAAAAAAAAAAAAACAGAAAACAACTGTGCGTAGTCGAGTTGACCCAGCCCTGTATCACTTCACACATCCCAGTGTACGTAGTTATCTTTATTAAATCACATGGAAATAACACGAGCTGCTTGCGGTAACTCCAAACAGGTCTACGCGGGTCACACTGCTGTGTTTGAATCAGTATTCTGTCTTCTATCTCTTATTGTTGATAATCCTGCTTGTCACAGTCTTGTTTCCCACTTCCTCCTCTGCATAAATGCACTTCAAGTTTTATTGTTGAAATGCATTATCGTGAAAATGCAGTTGTGACACCTTAAATGATATTTTTTTTGACCGTTAATGGCTTGAGATAAAATAAAAATGAAATGAAATGACTCCATTGTATAAATTACTGCATCAACATTCGTTTCTAATATGATTGTGCACTATCTGCCTCTGGCTGCAGATCTGAGGAGTCGTGTTATCAGTTTGTACCATTCGGCTGCATTCAGACACTAATAAGATTTCCTTGAGAAAGCATTTCCATTTGTTGACTCGTTGTTGTCATAAATCACTGTGATTGGCACAGCTGTCTGAAAGTGATGAGACGAGCCGTGTGACTGGCCAAAACCGAATTTATTACTCACCATGCCATCCAATCTGAATTCTATTTCAGTCAGCTTGTTTTCACTTAGTGCAGCTATATTTACCGAATATGTATCTGTTTAATTAACAAGTGTGTTTGGAGCCTGGGCATGCAAGCAGAGCTTGTAGTGATAAGTGTGATAAGTCAATAAAATAATAACCATGCAGATGTACTTAGTTTTCTTTTACGTCCCAAAAAAGTGATTTTCAGACTGAGGCACGGTTTACATGGCATTTCAAGGTAAAACCACATTGTTCGTGTTTTCGTTTCAGAGCAGTTTCATGTTTATATGGTGACATTTGGAAAATGGTGTCTGTTACGCAGAAAAGACAAATGCTGAAAATTGTGTAGCTTTCATGTTTGGCCAGTAGTGGGTGCCGTTATTTGTTTCTTGTCATGATACCAAAGTCAGCTATAAGCATTAACACTGGAGTATACAGATATATTTACCACAGCTGTGGTGCACTTGTGCTGCAGAATCATTTCAGAAAAGTTTAATTTCCCCCCGTTTCCATGGAGACGGAGTTGGAGCGTGTTCCGCACATGGAACTGTTTTCAATAAGTCCAGTATATGTGATCATCGTCATCGTTCAAACACACACCCAAAACGCAATGAATTTTTCTGTTTTCTCATGAAAAGTTGGTGTTTAAATGTAGCATTGTTGGTGATTCTAAGTTACCCGAAACAGTGAGTGCGTCCGTCCCTTTCTCTGTTTGTACTGTGACACACTGGCAATCTGCTCAGGTAGTTCCTCACGATCACCTATAGCCAGCTGGATAAAGCAGTAAAGAAGATGGATGGACTGATGAAATATTGGCCTTCACAATTAATTTTAAGTCGGATCACAACTCTTTGGTATTCCTCGGTCTTTGTTTTTGTTTTTTTGTTTTTTTTTGGCACCATGTATCAACCTGAGCAGATGTCTCTTAAACAACAATCTGATGCCACAAATAATCAAATGCATAATAAATAATGCACTAATATAACATTAGACCTTCAAAACCTTTCACTGGGGTCAGCTTCTGTTACTCAGTACCTTCTTGTTCTTCCATTATCAAGCAAACTGTTGCTGACAGCATTTCAGGGACTCTGGTAATTACAAAATACAAAGCAGATAAAAGTATGTTGTAAGTAACCAACTAAGTGGAGCATTACAATGATGAAGAATTGCATTATTCATGGAGCTTCTATTGAGACGGTGAGGTCGACCCATATTGACATGATAAAGCGAGTACATCTACAGGCGGCCTTGCTTAATCTTCCAGCAGCATCAGTGCCTCCAAAAATGTGGCGTTCAAGAGCTGCATCTCTACTGCCTGCAGCCTGCCAAGACTCCTCATTGCCGCATCCTCTAGTAACATGGTGTGCTGGTTAAATACTAAGATTAAATGTTTGAACATTGAACTATAATGAATCAGGACATTTTCCAAGCAGTTGCATACTTTTTAGGCTCAATATTTGTATTGTAGCCACTCGGTTTTGTGCAGATATGCGACACAGACGCAACCGCTGTAGTCTGTTTGCAGTTTAAGAAGAAGTTCTGTTTGGGAGCAGTTTAACATCCCAACATTGACTTGATCTTGAAGTCAGCGGCAGCAATTTAACTGATCTTTTATGGACGTATATTTAAATTGACATGCTGGTTCTGTCAGTCGGCTGCCAACAGCCAGTTTTGGCGAACAAAATTACTCACTTGCTCTTCACACTATTCTCGCATACAGCTATTCAAAAAGTAGCTGGCGGACCGCAGGATGCTCACTTACTGATTGTAATCATGCAGTTCTCAGCGTGTCGCAGTCCACTACAAATCCCCTGAACCCCTGTCACTCGGCTGCTCGGTGCAAGGCTCGGCTTTTTCAGTCTGCCGTGAAGTCGCCACATCTCCTCCCTCTGGTTTATTAGCAGACGTGTTGAAGGTTTGTGTCTCGGAATGTGAAGGATGGTCTCAGACTGCCTCATGCTTCCTCCATGGAGAAACAGTGCACGTGTGCTCCTGCAGCCTTGGAAACGATATCAGTCTTTAAGCATGTGAAATTGGAGCGAAGTGGATAGTGGGTGTGAAAAGGGAATATAACTGAATTCTCTGCTTGTTTTCTTTTAGAAGTGAAAAATCTAAGGATTAGTTGATGAAGAGCCAGTTTCTCAGGGGATTTGGGAGAGTGCACATACATATGCACATTTTATTGTTTGCCTCAAATCCACACTGATGTCTGGACGTTGATGTGAAACATTTGACAGTGAATATATTTCACACGTGTGTCATTGCTTTGTTGTGCTTGCAGTCTGTTTTTGTCCTTATAGCTGACAGATTGTTTGTACTCAGTGTGCGTAATGTAGTCAGTGATATATAATATTTCCATCATGGCTGAGAGACAATAGATATCTGAGATTTACAACTACTAAAAAGACACCATGAAGGGGAAGTCAGGTCTATTTTTAACTGTGTGACACTCTCCATGATTCTTATTATCTTTAAATCTGGCAGATAGACGGACAGTGGCTATTTGACCTCATTTAAACAGCAGCCTCCGGGTATTCCTCGTAGCACCCTGCAGAGCTTCCAAGTCAAGTTACAGACTGAATTTTAACTCATCCCAATTTCATGTGCAAAGAAGGTGGAGTTGGTCAGGCTTCACATGCACACATGTAGAACACCGAGCAAGTCTCCATCTTAGTCACTGGTGGGTGTACTATTTAGAGATACTAACAAGGATTGTGTTCATGCTTCACGGATTTCAGTCCTCAGGAGGAATGTGATGTGCTGTGACACTAAATATTCAGCTCAATATGGTGGCTAAAGCAGGGCACGGAGTAGTTGTGTGTGTGTGTGTGTGTGTGTGTGTGTGTTTGTGTATGTGCTGATTTTTTTTCCACCTGACACCCACGAGGGAACAGGGTCAGCATGTAATCTCATGCCACAAACAAAGTCACGTTGGCTAACGAACTGCTTTTAGTATCATTTATTAATCTTCTTCACAAACACGTTTTCAGTTGTTTAATCAAGGTTTTATACATATTTGATCTCTTGTTATTCTGTCATATCAGTTAAATAGATACATAAGTTGTAGCCTGGTAGAAACAAATACCTGATTTGATGCCAGTTTAGGCATCTGCATTTTCTGAATTCTAATTTTCTGTATTCAAGCTTTTAATTGGTGCATCTTTTCTGCATGATTTGAACTGGTATGCAGTGAAACGACATTCAGCTTTTATTAGGTCTGTGCATGCATTGATTAGGTGGCATTTTCATCAGGGTGTCATTCATTTTAAGAATGTCAGGAGTCACGTCAGTCATAACTTGTCCAATTGAAAGATATAATTAACTTACTGCTGCACGCGGTGTTTCCTGTCATTCTTTTCCTGATGCACTTGAGGAATCTCAAAACTGGTTAATATGTGCTATCTAATATAATTTCTGTCAATCTTTGCGTTTGCCTAAAAAACTGAAGTCACAATGTGTAATATTGCAAATGAGATGTTTATCTTCAAATACATTTGTGATTACTGCATGTATTCTTTTCCAAAATTAAGCCCATTGTCTGTTTATTATTCTTATTTGAAATGATTGTGATAATTTCGATGCACTAATCCTTTACACGAAAGGTAAATTATATTTCTTCCCACCACTCCACCAGTCTTAAAGATCTCTGCACTCTTAGTTACGTTCACTCTTTTACTGACATACCAATGGAGACGGCTGATTTGGAAGGTGCTCAGCCTCCATTCAGTATCTTACCTAAAGACACTTTGACACATGGGTAGGGCGTCTCGGGGTATCAAACTACCAACCCACTGAGTCACAGCACTCCATACATACCCTTCTTTAGATTTGAAGGTTTCTTCTGATGATAGATGGCAGCAGGTATAATTGTGCAAGTGACACTGACATTCTTTTTTTTCATTGAGAGGATAATTAGAAAACGTACAGCCTGTTAGATTTGTCAGGCACATTATAAAAAGATATTATAACTCCTATTAGTTCTTTCAATATTAAGAAACCATATAAAGCTGCAACAAGGATTAGGTTTTCCGAGGGAGTCTTAATTTATTCCGCTTGGTCATTTGCCCTCGATGGGAGTGCAACTTGAATGACTATTCCTGACACTGAGATTTGTCAAGAAACAGACTCACTGTGAACAATTAGCCCCCTGACTTGAAATGTCATTTGATGCATTAGACTGTGGGGACGTGTGAAAGATCTATTCATTAACTTTTTTGATCTTTTATACCTTAAGGCTTTGTTGAATCGTTCCCATTTGCTCCCTGTGCAGCGTTGCTGAACGTTCCAGCAATTTGTGGCTAATATCAGAAAGAGCCCCATAATACAGCTTGCTGGAATTTACATGGTCTCATTTTGTATTTCATTACTGGCTAAGACCAAAAGGAATGAGCAATTTAAGACTAATTTACAATAATTTTTGTAATCCAAATCAAGTGGGAGGAGCCTGGATTAACTTATCGAAGCTCTGTCAACACTATAAATGTCTGAGGATTGTTCGATATACAGGCTCTCATTAATTTAAGTCTTATCTTGATTTGGCGTGTGGGATGATGGATCACAGCGATATGGACGTTATCCATTATCAGCCAATCACAAAGATGCCACTAGAGCAACCCCACCAGCAAACTCTGACACGGGAATCTATCATCGGCAGAGGACGTGACACTGTCAGTCTCAGATGAATACATCTGTCGCTGTGACGATAACTCACTGAACTTAAGATTCCTCCTGCTGCTGCGAGAAATCGAGGCAGACAATGACCTTGTGTCTGGGCTTTTTGCGCTGCAGCCCATTGGCTGTAATTGCTTGTCAAGCAGGAGACATGAGGTTTGACAGAGTGGTCGGAGAGCATAATCCAGGTGTTTGCAGCATCAGTGTGAGCTCTGCTAAACACCCTGACTGGAGGCTCGGAGGCGACACGAATACGCCGTGACCTCTGTGCTTTTTCCTTCTTTTTTAAACAAACTGCGTCGTGATTCCTGTCACATTTTAACTTTGCAATACAATTTGTTGAATAGTCGAGTTTTATGCTAGCATGAATGAGCAGTGAAATACTACTGCTCTGTTTTTCATCACCAGAACTCTGATGGTGAATCATTTCTCTCTCAAACAACAGCAACAACAACAACAACAAAAAAGTGTTTTATGCTCGAAAGAATCCGGGGAACCTTTGTTTCATTTTATATTATTTGTAATGCTTTCTTTTTATCCTGACAACATTATTCAGCACACAACTTCAAAACCTGCTAGTTCTACAATTTCAGTTTCTTTAATGCAATTTTTCACCTGACCTTGATTTAGTTTGAGTTTTTGACAGAAATACTCAGTAGGAAGCTTTTCATAAGACCGGAGGCAGTTCGAGACTACATCCTATTTTTTTTAAATGTGATGTCTTAAAAATGCCATGACAGAATTTTTACTGCGTTTTTCACTCAGACATGGACTGATTAGGGTTTGTGACTGATTACAAACTTCCGGTGTCTCATAATTATAAATGTTAAGTCCCAAAACCAAGTAATTTACCTCAGAACACCACAAAAATCACTTTAAATTCAGCACACGTCGTTTATTCAAGACGGCTTTTGTTGTGTTTTGAGGGAAAAAGGTCCTCGTGATTATCCCATTTTTATGAACAACTTGCATGAGATTGAACATATAATGAGACATAGCTGATATACAACAGCGTACAAACATGAGGCGAAAACATCTTCTTGGCCTTCTTGCAGTCTTTTCATTTTTATACTACAAGATAATAAAACCATTTATTGCAATCGTTGAGGGAAAAACGGAAAGTTGTTACCATATTTGAATCCATGAAAGGGGTTGCCATTTACTTTTACTTTTCATTTACAATCATCTTATGACCGTTTACCATAAATGAAGCAAAAACTCCATATTTGGTCATCTTTTCTTCTTTCGTTTGCCCCACAATTGTTTCCTTTTTGTTGAAATACTTCAAGACGATGAGAATAACGAGACACACAAACACACAGGAGCATGAAATGAGCAGAGCTCCATGTGTCTCCAGCTTTCATTTGCAGTTTTCAGACAGTCTGACCAAATTCAAACAGTGACGGTGACACTATCAGAGTAATTATCCTAATGAGGTCTGGTCAAAGTTTTAATGCAGTCAGTCAATATTATACCTCTGCCCTCGCCCTCTGTGTGTGTGGGTGCATGTAGGCGCGTGCCCATTTATCATTGTGTTATGACTCACTTTTCAACACTGACGGCGGGTTATTCACCTTTTTGTACAGGAATTCACATGCACAGGCCCTCCTTTATATTCCCCTCCGACTGTGCGTGCTATAGGTGAAATAAATAAATTGGCCTTCATGCACACACTGCCTGAGAGAGAAGGAGGAAAATAAAAGAGACAGAGCACTGCAGCATAATTAGTTCCTGGCTTTTCATAACTCATATCTTGGTGGAAGGCTCACGCTCGCATCATCATATCAAAGGGTATCAAAGGATATAAAGATAAGTCTGCATTCAGACATCGCACTCCAGAGCGTCTGGGTGTCTGGCCTGAACAAAACCCAGTTAATGACAGGAGATCACAGTACGACGCTAGTTAATGTGCTCTGCTGTAGGCAGAGACGAGAGGATCAAGCTAGAGATATACAGGTTAAAGACTGAGATCATCACAGCGTTGGCTTTCAAACTTTAGTATGAGAAATAACACACAGTCTCCAGTGAAGAGGCAATGCTCTCATAAGACCATGGTATAAGGAGGATGCAGCATGAAATGGATGGGCTTACAGAAAACAAGGGCTGTTAATCTAACGATCACTTTCTCTTTAACACGGAATTGCATATTTGCTGCCTGTAGAGTTAAAAATGACAAAGGGAGGTCTGATTTAATAAGTGAAGTACCACCATAGTCTGCTGTGAACACACAATACATGGTGATAAGCAACAAAGGCAAAAGATCTCAGTGTTATGACACTAATTGACTATTCACTCACCGATTTCCCAATAAACCTGGTGAAGTGGCAAACACGATTCAAGGTTTAGCACAAAACACATCAGGACAGGTGAAATGCTTCCTCACAAATGTAGAACAAGCAGAAGAGTCTTTCCTTTTGATCTTGATGAGTGCACAGAGACAGTCGTCTAAAACAAGGGCGCAGCCAAAATCTTCTGCAGCGTGGAGAGCCCGAAGTGCCGCCGGCTTTCTGATTAATGTGCATGCTGCTCTGCAACTTTCACTCGTCTCTCCGTGTCCGGCTTTCCCCATTCATCCCCTTCATGTTTCTGTCTTCCCGCTCAGTGCTGGGAGGTGTGGAGTCACGCGGCGTGCTGAGGAAGATCAGTGACATGTTGGAGGTGATTCTGAAGAGGATGGACAGCCTGTCCAAACTCGACAACACCTCCTCCACGGACGCCAAGCGCCTGGATGAGCTCAGCTCTGCCATCAACAGGTACGCTGAGAGTTCAGCTGATCTACACTTGTTGGAAGTGTCTTTTCAGTTGTATGTGTTTGTTTGGTTAACCTGATATTTCATGAACTTCTCTTGAAAAAAACGATTGAGGATAAATGACATTGTTGCCACCTAATAGGGATATATTCTATTTTTGTCGGATTTAAGTAGCTGATGTTCTTAAAAGTGCAAAAATATGTATTTGTGTTGGGTGTTTGATGTTACAGTAAGACTGTGAGATTAAAAGAATAGAGTCGCAATTTGTTTTGCATGGAAATATGTATGCAGTTGTATTTATTTATGTGAATTTCCTAAAATACATAATAATCACACTATAGTGGCTTGATTACAGCGTCAGAGTACAATGGCTACACCTGTACAATGATTGCAGTTCTTGATTTTCGCTGAGCCCAAATGGTTCAGATAAAATTCAGACACAAAGCGAAGCATCAAATATGTAGATTGGTATTGAACAATATCAAAAAATAGATTTTTTAACAAGCTTGTTTGATGGGTAACTACCTTTGTAAAAAAATATGATACATTTCATAAGTGAAAATGACTAAATGTTCAATATAGTAACATCCAGTTTGCTTCTGACCTAAATAAAACCTTAAGTATAGACTTTCCCATTTAAACACTTCATCATTTTGCCAAAGAAAAAAGGTTTTCTGACAAGGCATGAGCACATTTGATGATATCTAGCCACATGAGATATTTTTCACCTCTTAAGTAAAAATAAAAAAAAAGTTATAGAGCAGAAAAGCTCAGGTGTGTAAACAGAAAGCCGCTGGTAAAGCTTTGTAACATAACTCTTCTTTTATGGCAGATAACCCTGACGCGCTGTAATGGCACTCCGGGTGAAGATGTGTTGCTCAATGCCATTCCGCCTCTGCGTTACCTTTTCCATCCACACCAAAATCTTTTCTCCTTTTGACTCCTTGCAATATTGTATTTTCCTCTCATCCTCACCCCTTTTCCATCCTTTCCTTTTACACTCGCTTGTGGAAATTGCTGCCTATTACCTCAAAATCGCTGCTGCACACAGACAAGTCTTGTATGACCTTGCTGCTACAGCTTTTATCAAGCTGCTCCTTTCTGCGCCCCTTTAGCACCAAAACATCCAATTTGTCTTTTCTATCCAACCTTCTCTTCATTCAAACTTTCATTTTCAAACAGGACTGACTAAACTCAGCGGGAGTGATGTGATACACACTGACAGAAATCCCCTCACTTCCTCAAACCTTGTTAAATGATCCCAGATAAGCGCTCAGGTTCTGATCTCTGCAGAGGCACTAGAGCGGAAGGATGGAACGATTAATACGGTCTGACGTCGGTGTTAACTGCAATCAATGTCTAGTAATGGGCTCTTTAATGTGGAGGAAGGCGCTCTTCGGCCATTACCGAGGATCGCCCTGCTAAGAGCGTAGCTGTGTTTCATGAATGACTCAAACAGGGATGATGCATTCGTTTACTGCACGGGATTGTTTGTGGGAAGGGGGCATTAAGGATATGGTGAGAGAGCAATTTGCTTTAAACATGAGTCAAAATCTCTTTTTTGTGCCTGCATTCCTATTAAAATGCTGAGTGTACGATTTTCCTTACACCATTACACATGTCAATTCACAGATTTACAAAAGGACGGTAATGAAATGTGCAGCAGTGTCTATTAATTTGAAGTTTCAACATGCATTCATCATTAGATGTTTATGAAATATACAGTAACCGTGATCCTCTGAGCATCATTTAATCTCCATGCTAATAAATGTGACGTGCATGTCGGCAATTAGTGCATATTAGTTCCAGTTTTGTGTTGTTTTGATGGACACTAAGCATTAAAACCTCCAAAATAAGCTCGAATCGAGATCAGAGTTTAGCACGAAAACATTCAGACACAAGCTGTGCACCTTGTTTGTGCCTCCTTTCAGTGGCAGTGCTCAGTGAACAATATGAAAT